>NC_142254.1:1548125-1857750 GCF_052056855.1 Sturnus vulgaris | reverse complement strand
TCCTTAGGCTGGTGGGGTGGTAGCAGTAGGACAAAGGGCTGAGGAAGGCTCGCAAGCTTCTGCCTGTTGTGGCAGGGTTGGATTGCAGGAAAATGAAATGCATGTCTGTTATCACTTCTGAAAGGCTAAAGGGAGATGAACTCTCTAAATTCTCCCTGTCTGATGGAAGCAGCAAAGGAAAGGGGACGATCAGTAACACTAAACAGAAAGTAGGGCTGGCTGTGTTTATTAAGATGACAATGATACTGCTTTGAGCCTTTGCTCCACTTTGAGAAGGAAAACGAATCCATTATTAAGCTGGATTCACCACCGACTCAAAGTTTCTACCTGGAGCCAAGTAATTTTTTGAGAAAATGTAATAGGTTGCTGTGATGCAGGACTCAGCACTTGGACTTGTTAAACTTTGTTGTTGGACTCAGTCTCTCCATCCAGCCTGTCCAGGTCCTCTGCAGAGCCCTCCTACCCTGCAACAGATTGATACATGCTCCCAGTTTGATGTCATCTGCAAATTTACAGTCCCCTCCCCTCTCATCCCACTTCTTTTTTAGTTACTTCTTCAACCCCACCCCTCTCCCAGCTCACGGCAACACTCAACAAACCAACCAGAACAAATCCAACCCATCTCAACAACACCACATAGAATCCACAATTTTCATTCTTTAACCTAATAGCCTTTTGGCTTCAGCAAAATACCACCTCATCTCTCACAATCCTTTCCAGTCACAGCCGGGCAGGGAAGGGAGGCAAATAATGAATAAAGGCAAATAATGAGTTGGAGGAGGACTATGGACAGCAACGTGAGCTGACAAATCAGGAACTTTTAAATAGAATGAATTTAACACTGACCAGACAGGATAATTAAATCAAGGGCTTCAGCAAAAAAGGAGAATAAAAGGAACTACACCCAAGGGAAAGTGCCTGCAGCCGAGAGAAGGCTGTGGTTAGGTAGCCGGTTCTGTTTGTTGTTGCTGCTGTTGTTGTATGTTTGCCTTGTTATACATACTAGTAAAGAACTGTTCCTCCTTTTCCCCTCTCTTTGCCTGAAAGCCCCTTAATTTCAAAGTTATAATAATTTGGAGGGAAGGGGGTCATATTCTCCATTCCAGAGAGGTCCCGCAGGCACCTGCCTTTCCAAACAAGACAAGCTGACAATTAACGATTTCTTGCCAATGGTTTAATTAACAATTAGTTAATTAACGTAGGTAATTAAGAGCAAGGTGTTCAGCGGAGCTTGCAAGGGTAGCTGCAGGGGTCATCAAAATCCAGTGAGTAAAGCTCAGCAGGGAAATTGCGTGGGTTCTTCATCGCCACTGTGGCGTCCACCCCATCTTCAGTGCTGGGGGGCTGAACTCCAACCGTGCCTCCAGACCTTGCCCTGAGCGGTGCAGCGACAGTTCCAACACAGTGGCACGGAGGCGGATGTTATACGTGGGGCCTTTTGCCACCTGCAGAAGGACAGAGAAGTCAGTGGAGGGTGCAGGTGACATCTGCTGCTGTGCCCAGCCTGCTGCCTGCCCCAAGAGCTGTGGTACCTCTATGGGCAGCAGCACATCCACATCACCCCGTGGCCGGTGGGCACTTTCAAAGCACACTTCAAACATTATGGTGTGTCTGTGAGGCAGGCTCTGTATCTGGTCCAGATTCACTCTGAAACCTTGAACAGATGAAAACAAAGCAGCTGAGATACACAAGAAACATGAAATGCATCATAAGCACGTTAAGGCCTTACAGGTGTACCGGCTGAAAGGAAAAACCCTATGCCATGCTGTGACCTGGACAAAAACTTAAAGAGTGCACCTGAACACGCCTCAAACACAGTGAGCCACTGTGTGATGGAAGCACAGCCTTGCCTCAAGGCCTCTTTTGGAAACCTCTTTTGATCCACCAGAGGATGTCACAGGCTGTTTCCTCAATAAGGGCTGACTACAAGTGCTGTGACAGTGTCAACTCCAACCAAAGCACTTCCAAAACACAGCAGACCCCGCTGCTTTGCAAAACAAGCCCACAGAGCGCCCAGAGAGACTTGATGCTCGTGGGAGCCAAGGGCAGAAGATGCTGAGAGGTGACATGGGTGATGAGCCCATCTGGCCCCTGCACTGAAGCGTTAGGGCAGTCACAGACAGCCCAGGTGCCCTGGGCATGGCTGCCCAGGAGAATTCTGCCTCGAAAGCTCCCAGCAGGGGCGCTGAGAAGAAAAAGCTCAAAAACCTCCCCAAGTTCAGTGGCTTAAGCTAATCTGTCTGAGACACTTCTCTCAAGCCCACAGCAAGTGTCTCCAGCACTGCTTACCTGTGCCCCGCAGGGCAGATACATCGACCTGGAAGGACACCGGCATCCGCCCAGGGTTGGTGATCATCAGAGTGCGCCTCTCAGTGTAACCCTTTCTTACAGTGCCCATGTCCAGGACGTACTCGGGCAGCTCAACTCTGCAAGGAGGAGTAAGGACAGTCCTTAAACCACAGCCTGGCTACATGTCCAGGTGGATGGAGGATACAAATCAAGTGGCTAGTTCTTGATTCGCTGCTGTAAAAACTCAGCTCAAGCCCATGAAAACCATGGCCTGACCACCTGGCAATGACTTTGGGAAGTCAGGAGTATAGGTCCTAGGTTTTATCAGCTACTAATGGTACCTGAAAATGAAATTAGTTTTAAATGGACACTGGCCACAGCTCCTCTGCCGTGAAAAGCCAGTATAGGTGAGGACACTGGACCTCCACTGGTCTCAATGAAACTGCTTAGCCTGGTGTATGGCCTGAGCCTGAAATTGCTTTGGGGCCTAGGAATAAGATTTGCCTGCACAGGAAATCTTCATTGCTCTGCAACCCAGATCACACGATCTGTTCTGCAGAGCATCTTCTTCCTGAATTGAAGCACCCTGTACTTGTGTTGCATCACGATGGTGTAAAGGGACAGACCAAATGACCTAGATAAGCCCTGCCAACCCACCAGGATTCACGCCATCTGATTTTGGGTTTTAAAGGGTTTGCTGGCATGTGCAGTTCCCTTCTCCTTTTATTTAGCGTGCTCTGTTAGTTGGAACCAGGACATCAGCTGGGAATTGTCTCTTTCAGAGCTAGCCAGCAGGGACAGAATTTATGCTGTCTGGAAGGACTTGAAGGTCTGCACTGTCCTCAGCTCTAGGAACAGAACCCCACACCTCTGGGGAGCTGAGCAGCCCAAAGCTCAGCGTGGTGCTGGGGAAGGGAGGACACTCCACTGCTCACATGAGTGTCACAGCCACCAGGACCACACCCTTTCTGAAGTCCAGGTTATTCCCAGCTCAGCAGACACAAGGAGCTCTCAGGGTGTACCCCACGGGGCACCTGGAGATGGGGATGGGAGTTCCTACTCACTTGACAAGACTCTGGCACAGCTCTTTGTCAGGGAAACTGTTTGGGAGATGGGATATGAGCATTTCCTGCAGCTCCAGAGCAGCCTCCTCTATTAGCATTGTCACCATCTTTATCTGCAGCTGAGTGTTTGGCTGAAGAAAGGGAAGAGAGTGCCTGGTTAGCAAAGGTCTTTCCCAAGGTTTGCATGTGAGAAAGGATCCCACTCTGCTCTTGTTGAGAGGGGATGTGGGGTCCTCCTGTCTGCCTGCTCAGTGTCTGTGACACCTCCTGCTTTCTCAGCCAGGACCTCATCTCCATGCAAGTAACTCCAGCATCTTTGCCTGCCCAGCCACTGTTAGCCAAGTCTGCCTGATCTGGCCAGGCAGACAGACAAGCCAGGAACCTTCCAGAGCTCCTGATACTTGCCTGCCCCCAGCCACTACCAAGGCACCTTGGACAAAAGCTGTCTTGAAAGGGAACTGGGACCAAGCTGGTGCCTCTTGGAGATGAGCACCACCAGCACAGTCCCAGGGCACAATCAAGCAGCTGCTGCTCAGCTCTGCAAATCTAGCAGGGCTTGGACTGGGACCAACCAACTCCCCAGCAATGACCTGAATCTCCTTCAACGCACCATCAGCTCCATCCCTTGAGCATGGCCTTCAGAATCTCTCCCTGGGGTAGCCAGGAAGCTGGTGCAACCCCAGAGGAGAGCATGACCAGAGTGGAAGTCCTAGGAGCAATGCTGAGGTGACACATGGTTGCAAGTGGGCAGGGAGATCCCCGATGCCATCAGGGCACCAGGACGCTGCTGTGGGCTGCAAGGGGCTCAGGTGCCATAGAGAGGGTGGCATGTGCCAAACGGGGCTGCAGCTGCTCTTACTACAATGCCAGAGTCAGGCACGCGGGGCTTCACGTTCTCCATCTTCAAGATCTGCTTCCTTGGGGTCTGAGTCTTCTTTTGCTCAACTGATTTATTCCCCTGACTGTACTGTTGCAGGTGTTTTATGAGCTGCTCATATTTTTCATTTCCTGAAGGAAGAAAACGTCCACAAAGAGAAGTGTGAGGAAAGTGCCAATCTCATTGAAGCTGGGAAGTCCCTGCCTCCCAACACTGGATTCTTCCAGAAAGAAATCCCTCAAGACATCGATGCAAAGTGGATGCTGCTGCTCCTCTCTGAATCCTCACTGCTTTTGCTCCCACCCATCACGTTTGTCCCTCCCCACAGAGGAGCATCTCATTGCCTGCAATGTCACACAAATCCAACCCTGTCAGAAGCCCTGCCAGCCTCTCTTACAGCTTTCCCAAGCCTTTCAGTCTAGCCATCATCCTTCAGGAGCCTGCCAAATGTGCTGGCAAGCTCTGCAGGACAGTTCCTGGGGCAAAGCCCACATGGGATCCTCTGCTCAAGACCCATGAAGCAACCAGAGGGCTTGAGTTGGTCTGGGAGTCCTGCAAACCTCAGGCTTGGTGGAGGTGGGCATAAGCTACCCTATGGCATATGGCAGGGAACAAAACCAGAGGGGCCCTTCCTAGGGGCAGACAGGCAGTGCCCACCTTCGATGTTCCAGGGCAGACTGACACTGATCATGGGAAAGAATGTTTCTCCTTTCAGGCAGATATTTTCCGGGTCCAGGTCACCCACTTTAAGCTGGAAAGTCCTGCTGAAGGCTCCTGGTACTCCTGGCATGTAAAAGAATTTCAGCACTTGCTTCCCACCAGGTGCAATGGAACCCTGCAGGGATGGGAGAAGAGGGAGGGAATGCGTCAGAGAGTCTGATGGGGGATGGCTCAGGGGACAGACAGGCTGAAAGGACAGGTTCTCATCTAGAAGAAACCATCAGACCACATCACTTTGTGATAAATCTATTACAGTGTTGGCTTTGGCAATTATTAGAGTAAATACTATGTGTTTTATAAATGTTGGCTTTCGTAAAAGAAGCTTTGCTAAAGTTTAGAGTTCTTCTAATGCAAAGGTTGCGTTGGGATAGCAATGTTGGTGTAGAGTTAATGCAATATTAACATTTAACCAATGAAGGAATGGAAACGTGTTGAATGTGCTGAAAAGTGACAAATGACCAGGACTAGGACAACTGCACATGCTCCAAAAAGGCGGGATGGAGGAAGAACTCCGTTAAAATATTTCAATACTAATAACCATTTGTAAATACCTATGAGGCTGATGCAATACCCAGGGTTTATCAGGGGTGTTGATGTGTTGACTGGTGTGCCTCTGGCTGCAGCTAAGCACCCAAGCCAAGCACCCAGTGCTGTTAATTTTGCTTTATTGACTCTGTCCTCTGCTGTCTCTTACTAAATTTTCTTTAAATTTGAACTGAGGAGTGGGCTTTGCTTCTCACATCTTCTACATTCCTTGTGCCCAAAAGGTCGAGACTCTGACCCCAGGGTGCAGTGCTGAGCCCCTCCAAGGGCTCCTAAGGCTGCAGCCCCAGCACAGCCTGATGTGAGCACAGCTGTGCTGCTAACGGGGTTTGTCCTCTGCCAGCAAGAGCCTCAACAAAAAATTTTCTTTTGCTACTGGCGTGGAAGAGAAGTCCCTGCACTCAGCAGGGCCAGCAGCTCCTCGCATCCCTTATAGGAGACAGGCATGAAGAAATGGGAAAGCCAATCGGCTTCCTCTTCCCACTGCAAGGAGGGACAAAGGCAGGATTGCTGCTTTGGCTCAAAGACATCCAGGCAGGACTGAGCAGCTTGGTCAGTGGTGGGATGCTGTTAATTTTTCTCCTTGCTCTCCCAGGCCTGCTGCTCCCTGGCCCCCTCACTGCCCCACAAAGCTGCAGTACAGCATGAAAGCTGGAGGAGGCAGGGAGCAGCAAGCCTAGTAAGGGATATGGAAGTGGTGCTTAGCACTGGCAGGGAGGAGGCAGGGCCAAGGACTATGTCCTGTGTGATCACACAGCCTGGCTAAGGTGACCCTCAGAAACACTCCGGTGCCAGCACAACCTGAGATCCAAGCTGTCAGGGTCCCCAGAGGAACTGTGAGGAACCAAGTAAATTTTTATTTATGCCACAACATATGTTATAGATCCACTTCCTGATATGGGGTGAAAAATTACTACAGGGGCTGTACACATGCTGGGACCCTTAACACACCCCATGCGTAAAGGAGGTTGTGAGGAGAAAATGCAGGCAGGCTCCGTCTCTGGGGGGCTGCAAGAGACTTCCCCCTTGGAGGTGGGCAGATCTCAAAGCCCAGGAAAATGTTACCCATCTGACCAATAGTCTTCCTAAAAGGGCTGGGTTATGGGAGGAATCTTAGCATACAAAAGCAGTCAAGCACTGCCAATTTTTCCCTGCCGTTTTTGGTTTGATTGGGACCACCCCCTTTCTTTCTTTCTTAAGAAAGACTTTTCAGATACAATACTTGCTCTGTTTGCAATTTACTTTCATCTGAGAAATCTAGCAATTAGAATTCTCCTCTGTTCCCCTTACAGCAGCACAAGACACTAACTGTGAAGGACAACCACTCTGCTACTGGGACTGTAACACTTCAGACCAGGAGAAGCAGAAGCAGGCAAGGAGAAACGCCCCTCAAGGTTGGGCTGGAAAGTGCCTCCCTCCCATTGGCCTTTGCAGGCACATGTTAATGTCTTCAGTTCTATTGGTTGGTACAGTTGTTCCATCCCTGTTCTGCCCTTGTTCACCTTGTATGTACCCTTTCTGGAATGTTCTTCATTTCCTTGATGCCCATTGGCTATGTTTTGCCATATTGCTCCACCCCTCTTATCCTATTGTTTCCCCTGGTTGGCTGCCCCTCCTCTGCACCACTTCTGCCTGTCCCCATTGGACCTTGACCCTCAGACCCACCTCTTTCATCCCATATTTAACCCTGTGCCCTCAACCCAGTTTTGTCTTTGTCCTTGGACTGCCTTCAAGACCCAAGAAACCTTCCCTCAGATTTCCATGCCAAGACCCATCCTTTGCCTGTTTTCTCAGCTACTTTTTGTTTTTAGCAAGCGTGCTCTGGGCTCCAAAAGCACAGGCCGTTCTCAGAGGAACCCAGTGAAGCGCACTGCTTCAAGTGACCAGCACACTTGTGCCTCCCACTGGTGTCTGCCCTGTGACAGCAGAGCCACCCACCCACCAGCCAAGGCCACGAGGGAGTCTATCAGGAGAACACTTGCTTCTCTGCCCCCAGCAGAAATTACTTACAGCCCTCTCTCTCTAATGGCTGGGTTTGGGGTTTTCCCCTCTGACTTTTCCCCCCGCTTCCCTCCCTCCTTTTTTTTTTTCCCTTTAAAATTCTCCTGGGCCACCTGACACAGGGCTGGGGTCAGTCGCTTGTGCTACTTACAATGGTGGGGTTGACCACAAACACGCCAGGCAGATGTTGCTCTGCAATGCTAAGGTTTAGCACCCAGTTGAATTCAATCTTGCCAGTGTTCGCCAGGGTGACTGTGCTGTGATGAAGGTTATTAAACATCTGGAGAGAAGGCATAGGAGTGGGAAGTTACAGACCCAGGCCTGCTGCTGGGAGTCTCCTTCCTCTCTCCCGGGGTTGAAAGCACACCCATCATGGGAGCAGAGACCAGGGAGCAGATACGGGCACCTGGGAACCTAAGGAACCCCCAGGCACAGGGCACCTGCACAGGACCAAGGAGCTCTGGCAGCACACAGAGGTGTGCTAACAACCATGTGAGGGCCAGTAATAAACGAACCAGGGGACACACACCCTCTGCACTCTGAGGGGTCACCAACAGCCAGGAGAAGTAGAGACAACACTGAGGCGCCTCAGAAGAAAAGGCACCTGCATTTAAGTATTGGCAAGCAACATACACACAACAAGGGCGTCACAGGGCAACACAGACAGAGCCAGCAGCTGGAAATATCTGGGGGTTTTCAACTGAAAAAGAGTGAAGTGAGGATTATTCTGAGACAGTCTCTCCAACTATAGTGACTGAAAGCATAACTTCTTCCCTTAATTAATGTGTGGATCAAGCAAGAGCTTTAGACAAGAGCATTTCCTTGGAGGTCAGGCTTTAGGAGTGGATCAGTAAAGGGATGTCGCAGGGACATGCCCCTCAGAGGATCCCCACTGGGACCCTGCTTGCTGCAAGAGGCAGTGTTAGGTACCCTGAAAAAGAGGCATTCCCAACATCTTAGAGAGGCTTGGAGATGGCCATATTAAACCAGCTTGGGTGCCGGATGTGTCCCTCAAAGGTTGTACTTCCAAGCCCCAGAGCCAACAAAGGGGCTGGAAGGGAAGAAAGCCCTGGACTGAGGTGGGCAGGAACCCGCTGGCCGTGGTTCCAAGGCAGGGAGCTGTGCCAGGGCACATGTGTGGTACCTGAAAGCCGCAGTTGATCTCCCGCTGGCTCAGGGAGTAGCTGAGGTGTGAGGCCTCCCCAGTCAGCCCCACCTCGTAGGTGGGGCCTCCCTCCACGTGGCACAGTGCTGTGACACTAGCAGTGGTGTTGGGGTGGCCAGAGAAGGTGAAGGAGACTTGCTGTCTCTCTCCTGGCTGCAGCACGCCCGACTGTGGCAGGATACTGAAAGCCTGGAGGACAGGAGAGATTGAGATGTTGAGTGTGGAAATGGATGCAGAAGAGCATCTTGGAGCAAACTGCAGCTATAGCCAGAGGGGCCTATTCCTCAAACACAGCCAGAATCACCCTGATGTCATCCTGCATCCATGCCACTGACCAATGGAGGGACCATGGGGAAAATCTTCTTCCACACTCACAGATCAATGCATTCATTAATCCAGTACATTCAAGTGAACTTGGATGTCTCCTGGCAGTAGAAACTCTCTCGGATGCCCAGCTTGCCTTTAGAAAGCATTTCTTACTGCTTTTAGAAAAGGAAGAGAGCTCTTGGAGCTCAGGGATGTCAGCGAAGGACTCCAGCCCAGATCATCTGACTCCTGAGGCTTTTCCCCTCGCTCTCTGACATATATGCTGCATTCTCAAGGTGCTACAGCAAAAGCTCCTGCAAAAATTTCCTATGGACCACCTGATGAGGTCCAGGGGGAGCAATGCCCTCCATAGGTGCTGCACAGCATCCTTGGGCAGCCCTACATGTCCTGCACAGCCTTTCCAACAACCAGTTGTTTCAGCAGCGCTTTGTGATGGGTCTGGAGGGATGTGAGGCCCCTCTGTGTGCAATGCTGAGGGCCACCAATGGGACTGGGAGCTACAGCCCTGCTTGCCACACTGAAAATGTGGAAGAGAGAGATTCCCTCTTACTCTCTCCACTTCGAGGGCACTCTGTGGTACATCCGCGGATAACCTGAATCCCCCCAAACCTAGTGGGACGTAATACTTTTCACAAGTATGTGGCGGCACCTGAAAAACAAGCCATTTTCTATGCTAGGAGGAAGAGGCAGCCACTTTGCAAAGTCTCCGTTTGTAAGACAGCTTCAGGGCCACCACTGCAATACCAGCTGTCAGGTGAAAGCAGACACCTGGAAACAGGTGGTCTGGCTGGGTTGGGAAGAGGCTACATGGAGATCAGGACTCATCACAGCTTGCTCTGGGAAGGAAGCTGGAGGTCTTGTCATCATGATGCAGATAAAAGCCTCATCTTACATTGTGAAGAAAACATGGCAAAAAAATCTCACACTCAACACAGGTCTGCAGGATCTCAGCAGTCTTCTCCAAGGAAAACTCTCCTATTTCTCCCTCCCACACACCTCATGTCCAACCACTGGCTCTGCTGCCCAGCCCATTCTCAAGGCACAGGACAGCAGGGCAGCAAAAAGGGAGGTCAGCAAGAGCATTACTTGTTGGTGGTAAGGTGGGGAGGCAACACAAGCAGTAGTGTACAAGAAAATCTACCTCTGCTCCTAAAGACTGGGCAGGATCCCACGATTCTCTCAGGGCTGTGGCTGGGTCCTCCCCATTTCTAATCTTGAAGCGTCTCATTTGAAACGCCGAGTAATCCAAACTCGTTCTCTTCTCCTTTGGTGGCTGGGGTTTGAACTTAGGTGGGTAATGCTCATACCTGGAAAATAACATAGCTATGAACAGGGACCTGCTGTGGGAGGAAGGGACACCTGCACGAGTAGCTCCTGGTCAGGATGCAGCTGCTGGGTGGGTGCTGGTGCCTTGAACTGAGAAATGGTTTGATCCAGCCCTTCTTAATCCAGGCTGGAGCAGGTCTGTTCTAAAGGCAGCCCAGCGATGATGGCACTGAAGTAGCACTGGTGCAGGCAGCTGCAACTGCTTGCATCGAGGGACTACAGAGGACAGGGATTAAAACCTTGTGGGGATGCAAAAAGCACAGTGGGAGAGGAAAAGACAGAGAAGGCAAGCAAAAAGGTGAGATTTGAGTCACCAAGGGGCACACCCGGACAGTGATGAGCCCTCCCAGTGCCCAACGCTAGAAACTCTGCAGCTCTACCAGGTATTTATCAGGAATGTTTCCTTGAGAGCAGTGGAACTGCTCCTTGTTGAGACAGGAGGAGAGGTGGGAGTGGAGAGATCTCCTACCTGAATTGGCATCCCAAGCTGAGCTCTGGGACGAATGGTTTGTCTGTGACAATTTTGGTGCCAGTGCCCACAGCCACCAACATAAATGTGGTCCAAAGGCTGTTCCCAATGAACAGCTGGACAGTGTCAGCAACAAGCCCAGCGTCATCCAGGGTTGCTGTGATAGTCACAGGAATCTTGCCCCTAGTGGGGATCACTCCTTGTCTGGGTTCAATAATGTAGCAGTGGGGTTTGCAAACCTGTAAGACAAGCATAATATGCATGTAGGATGGAAACCATACAGCCTGCTGTCTTGTGCTATATAAGAAAAGGAAAGACTAAAGAGGGGAGGATAAAAATCGTAAAGGCTCAATTTCCCTAAATTTAAGCAGCAGTATCAGGCAACAGCAGAGCTTATACCACCTGTATTTTCCTCTCCTTTAATGGACTCACCTAATTAAGCCAGTTTTACCCGACCCAAAGGACACCTATCCTCAGGAGAGTGTTCCTTTCCCAGTCTTTCTCTGGAGTATGTGTCAAGGAAAGCTGCTTTCTCTCTCCTGGCTTCTTACAAAGGCTTAAGGCCCGAGGAAGCCAGGACTGCTCAAATGCCATTCCAGAAACCACACAGCTGGAGGACACTGCTGAGAGCCTGAAGAATAAGCCTGCAAAGCCAGCTGAGCAATACCCCAACACCAGACTATTCTTTCCCGAGGGGCCATCAGTGCTTCTCAACATCCCCTAAAGGACTGAAGCCCTCACTTCCCACTGATCATCAGCTGTAGAGAGGTGCCCCAGTGCCCTCTGCTTTGGAAAAGTCACCTCTGAATGGTTACAGCCGAGCAGGAAAGCAGGAAGCAGAAGAAAACTGAATGACATGTCATGGGTGGGCATGGCCCACTCTTCCCAAGAACTCTTGTCATCTGCTTTCTCATGGACTTCATGGATTGGGCAAGAGAGCCCCGGGGAGGGGGAAAGGCCTTGCAGCAGCACAGCTGCACAAACACAGTTCTGCAGGTCCAGCCCTGGTACGAGCATGTGAAACCCATCCTTTACATGCCAGGCCCAGCCAGCCAAGGTGCATTGCTCCCTGCAGAGGCTGAAAGCAGAATTTCATTGTGGAGTTAGAGAAAGCTGTCCTGGAAAAATCCCTCACTTTAAGGTTGCATTTATCCCCCAAACAGCTGGAAAAGCAGCAAGAGGAAAAGTTCACGCCCCTCTTCCTTGGCTCAGGAGGCTGAGCCTGGACTCTCCCACACCTCTGATGCTTTATCCACGGACTGAAGTCCACAGTATCAGGTTGTATCCAGCTCCACAAGTTCAACGCACCCAGCATGAAGAAGAACAAACCTCCAGCTCCTCAAAGGTCTCCCCCTCCAAGCAGACATCCCAACCCAGCCCCAGCCCCAGTCTACAAGCCCTTCCTGGCTGCACCAGCCCTGCTCCCCATGCCAGGGGAGCAACACCAGCTCCTTCTGCCCTATGCAGCCTCCACATATTAAGCAGCCTTTCTCAGCAGCTGCTCCCCAAAGGTGTGTTTTTTCTTAAATGGTTTGCTCCTATTTCCCCTATGTTGTAGGCTCCTACCCAGGTGTCAATCTTCCCTAAGACCTACCCTTTCTTATAGAATGTTCTCTGTGCCTCCTGCTCCTGAATTGTCAATCCCACATTGTACCTGCCTCTTGTGGAATATTCTTTGCCCCTTCCCCCTGCCAAGCTGTCAATCTCTGCTTGTGCCAACCCCCTGCTTGGAAATCCCCTGCAGAAATCCCCTAATCTTGGAAGCCCCATTGGTTTGTTTAAATTGCTCCCTCCCGCTATGTTTCCTCACTGCTTAAAGTACTGGAAACCCTGCCTCGTGCTCCTCCCCAGTCTTCCCCCTCTTGGTTGAGAGTTTGTACCCTCCCCTAGAACCTCCCCTGTAGAAAAGTCCCCCGCACAGGCAGTGTGTGTCTTTTGTCCCTGAGCCCTGCTTGGAATGGATCGCCTGGGATTCCACGCAAAAGTTCCCTCTCTGGTCTTTGCCTCTGTCCTCGGTGCTTCAATGTATCTGTGTGCTGTAGAGAGCAAGCCCTGCTCTACTGCTGTGCAGACCATTGTTGGTCAGGGAGCAGCCACTCTCGGCGTGGGCTCAGGAGCTAGCTGGGGAACTCGGGCACCACGTCAGGCACAGAGGTCACAGGCTGTGGGGTGTCTACCCCCACACGGGGCTTTGTGTGGACAGCCCAACTGGCATGACCCACAGGAGATGTGAAAATTGCCTCCTCACGAGCAGCCTGAGGACACACCTCGCACTCGGCTCTCTAGTATTAACAGCAGTTTGGCACAAAGCAAACGTAGATGGAACAGGGAAACCACAGGGAAATCCATGCTCTCTGGGGAGCACAGGACCACAGGTTTCTCCTGATCTCAGAGCTCCAAAAATGTGACACGCACAGCTAAAGACCTTCCCTAAAATTAAGGGAGAACTTGTCAACACAATCCAGACTAATTTCTGCTCCAACATCTCTGCACCTGATTTCACTGAGGGGTGCCCCAGATAAAACCTCCAGAGCCAGGCTCTTCTTGCCTCGCTCAGATGGAATATTGGAGTATCTTGCCTCCTCTCACGCAGGGTGATACGGAAATATAAAAACCAAGTCATGGCTGCTTCTGACCAGTCCATTTCCCTGGAAAACAGCCCCCCAGATACTTACTGTCTCTATCCTGAAGTCTCTAGGGACAAGACCTTCATTGAAGAGGCTAAAAGTTTGAGATTTAGGCTGTAGCGCTGGGATCCTGCCAAACTCTATCAGCCTTGGAACTGGGTAGATGTCTGCCAGCCGTCCAGTGCTCTGTAATACTACACTCTGTTCCAGGAAGCAGGTGAGAAAGATTTTTTTAACAACCAAAACAAACCACAACACGGAAACCTAAAAAAAGCTTAAACAGCTCAACCCCTCTCAAGTTATTTCTTTAGGGACAGCTACCACTCTCCAGCTGAAATGCTGGGCTTTTGGGGAAAAAAAATGACATACTCATCTCTAAATTAAAAAGGATTAAGGTAAGAGAAACTTTCAAGCTACAAATTATTGATCCCAAGGTAAAAGCTTTGCAAGAAATCTCTGGTTAAGAGCAGGCTACAGTTAAACAACTGGTTATTCTGATGGGGAGAAACCCTCCTCTTTAAGGTAAGCAGCCTGAAAGCAACTGTTTTGTCAAACTTCAGATTCCCTGGCACAGCCGGCACTGCCTGTCCTTCCTGTTGACTGATTTACATGCAGTGCCACAATGGCCCAGGTTCAGATGTTTGGTGTCATCCAGGGAATTTGGCATCATCATTTCCATATGTTGTAATACACGTTTAAATCCTTGCAACTACTCTTCAACTGCCAGCTTTCCCTTCTTTTACAGGAAGCTCAAGGTTCCCAGAAGTCTTTCACATCCTCTTTTGTGCTCAGAGAGAGGAGAAGACATTTTAAAACAGATGTTTCCAAAGTTAATAGCATTTTAAAGGTTAGTCAATTAAAATGACCCTCAATTCCAGCTTAGATGAACTACATTCTGTGTCAGACACTGAGATTACCAGCTGTAATGTAAGGCATGAGCTATTTACACCACCAATCCCTTCTGGCCTCCACAGCAGCCTGTGCCTGTTTTCCCCAGAAGAATCCCTGTACACTTTGCACCCTGGCAGGACGAGTTGCACAAAGGCACACATCTCCCCTCGCACTCACCCGTGGGTTTCTCTCATCCCCGAACACGCCGATAACAACACTGGTGCGATGCTCGCCCAATGTTTGGACTTCGAGTACAACTGGAATCTCTGCAATGCTGTGAGGCTGGACAATCCCACAGGGCTGGGGGCTGGAGTAGAACACAGGAGTGTCCTCCATGCGTTTCTAGAAGGGACAGAATCAAATGCAATTTCAGAGAGACCTCTGAAGAAACTTTATAAACTCCTTAACATCCACCATAACAGCAACTGACACACATTTTTAAAAATCCCCAGGACAAAGGTAAAAGGCACAAAGAAGATGCAAGAATTGTAGGCTTAGCATTCTCAGGGCTCCTGCAAGGAGGCTGCCAGCACAGGCATTGGTGTCTGGGCTGGCAGCAGCTTTTCACAACCCTCTAACATCTCCCACAAGAAAACTCCCTGCAGACTAGAACATAAACTGTTTCTTCAGGAGGTTAAACTTCATCCTAAAGTTTGCATTCATGTAGGATCCTGTTCTCAGCAGATCTTTAAGACTGAAACCAGCAAGGTCTTATCCAAACCCTTTTTCCCCCTAATAATCTCCTCAGTCATCTTTGCGACGAGGAGGTGGATGCGATGCCAAACCTGGGGAACAAGCCCGTAGCAGCCAGGAAGGTCGGTGTCATTCACAACGAGGAACTTCCTCTCATATGGCACCTTCGGGCGGCACTCATCGTACAGCAGCATGTGGGGGTACACTCGCAGCTCAGGAACGAGACATCTGGGCAGAGATGACCCCAAGAGAATCAGAGATACTGAGGGAACGGAGAACGTTTACCCCCGAAGATTGTGAAATGGAGCATAATACATTTGTCACTGTCAAACAGACATTTAACAGCCCTACAGTGATCAATTGCCTTCAAAGTCTTCCCACTCAAACATGTCTTGTCAAGGAGGGGCAAACCCTGAGAGGCAGCAGCCAGAGGCTGCCAAGTGCCCTAGGCAGAGCACTTTGTCCCACAGCTGCCTCAGCCCCTCCTTTACCCAAGAAGGCTTGCAAGGACTCCTGTAACAGTCCCAGTGATCCATGAGCTCTGAGGGAGCCTTCCCAAAAAGGATCAGTGCTCACTAAGGCTCAAGGAACACACAACTAGTGTGTCAGTAGAAATGACTCCCTTCTCTCCCATGGCACTGTTGCCCTGCCTGAGAACTCAGCTGTTTGCCCCAGCCTTGGAGGGCTCGGCACACCACCTGCCCTACAGAGTGGGTGATCACCCCCTCCCAGTTCCTACAGCTCTCTCAGTCCTTCACAGGTCCATGCACTGCCTGTCCCCAATTTTACACCTGCTTAACGAAACTGCAGCCCAGGCACTGACTGGATGGCTCTGCCTGGGAGAGGGAAGAGCACCAGGGAACTGCATCCCTCTTGTCATAAACTGATGCTCACAGTGGCATAGCAAGATAGAATTTGGCTGCAGCAAGAACAAGTTTTGGTTTAAGTCTGAGAACATTAAAGCTTCAACATGGGAAGCAGAGGGAAGGAGAAAAACGAGAGCTGGCCTGCCACATCAAGGGCTGTTTATCCCTCGTAAGATCTTGCCCTCACCACTCTTGCTGTGAGCCACTTCCCCGCTGTCACGTGCCCTCATGAACAGAAGCAGACCCTGACTCTCAGCAGCTGCTTGGTGTGTCCCAAAGCAATGCAGGGTGGTTGCAAGCCAGCACAACTCCACCTCTTGCAGGAAGAAGGAGAGGAGGCCCTCGGGAAATTTGTTGCACCTCAAGCACCAAAAACCAGGCCAAGAAATTATATCATTCCTGGTCCCTTTAGAAAAAGGCCCAGGACCGTGCTGGGCTGTGAGCAGCGGTGCTTTTCACCACAGGCTGCTTTCCAAGCACTGCTGTTCTCACATGCAGCTGGGCAGAACATGAGGCCATTAAACAACACTTCTCCATGGGAGCTGAGCCAGCAAACCCTGGTCAAGGCAGTGTGCTGGGGGAGGCCAGGGAAGTGCTGGTACCTGGCCGTGATGCTCAGTGATGCCACTCCACTGCCAAAACCCTCCAGGTCCACCAGCATTCTCCGGTAGAATTCCATCACGGTGTTGGAACACAGGGTCACCTGGTGGAAGAGAAGAGCAGTGAATTCTTCCTTTAAAAAGCTCATTACCCACATGTGATATTCTCCAGTTCTTGTTGCATGATAAGGAAAGGGAGGATTTGGCCTTAATTCTTCTGCTGGTCCATGTGTAGAGCACAGTCTGTGAGAGTAACAAAAGCTTTCTGGCAATACCAGATTTGATCAACACACCTTGCTATCAGGGTCAGCTAAATGAAAACATTAGACTAAAGCTTTCCACACCACTGTATTCAAATTAAGGCGCCAATTTTTCATCTGACTACAATGACGTAAATGCAGAGGAAATCTGCTGACTTGCACAGAATGAGCTTTACAGCAGGAAGCTGAGGGCAAAGGGTGGCCCAGCAAGTGCTGGGCAGTTCGTAGCTGCAGAATGTTTTGTCTCTTCTGGAGATCCCTGCAGGGAACACAAATCATTCTGCTCCCCAGGACAGCAGAAGCCAAACCAAGAACAAAAGGAAACTGCTTTATACAATGGCATCTCTCTAGCTGCCACCCTCTGTCCTCATCCTTCCTCTGCCCATTTGCAATCAAAGAAATTACTCTCAAAACCCCAAGAATGGCTTCAGTACTTGACTATATGGTATGTGATCTCGGCATATGGTTTTGGAAACCAAACAGTGCTCCTTGAGGAATATCCCGAGTAAGGCAGCTAACAGAGGCCTCAGGCCAGTGCAGATCTCTTCCTCACACAATGCTCAAAGCTGGCAGCAGAGCTAAAGCCCTCCCACACTGCAGTGAAGCTTCAGCCCTGGTGCTGAAGCACGTATTGCTGGACTCTTCCCATACCTCGATATCCTGGTGTCCCTGGGGAGGGATGGTCCCTTGTTTGGGATTCATTGTAAACTCCCTTGGCTCCACATAAAAATGAATTCCTTCTGTCCAGGATGGGTCGCTGTCGTTGCGTATTTGGTCAAAGCTACTAACAGCAGGCTGCGTGCCGTCGTCAGACATGCGGAGCTTGAAGCTCAGGGGCACTGGGGAGGGGTTAGTGAGGCGGCAGGTCTTGGTGGAGGGAAAGCCTAGGAAAAGGACACAAATATCCATTTAGGCACCAGTTATGTCACGACTCTTGGTGGGAATATCCTGCTAGGATAAAAGTGTGATTGGGGTTTAGCTCCTTATTATCTGAACCACAGCTCACCAAAGAAGCTGCATGAGAAATTAATTGTCACTTAGCTCTCTTTGACACTGATTGCAGACTGCAGTCTTGAAAATGCCCAGTCTTAGCCCTGCTGAACACTGCAAGCTTCTCTCTTTCTGATGGAGAGGAGCTCCCTCACCTACCTGCCCCAAACCAGCATGAGTTATTTGTCACTGATGAGTATGCACCCAGACCGAGCATTTACTCTGAAAATTCAAGCTGTAAAATTCCCTGTTAAGTCTGCCAACACTCCCACCATTTTCAAGAGATATAAACAGCGAGTTGTCATTGAGAGAAGCTACAGCAAAAGAACGAGGATGGAATCAGGAACTAGAACGTGATGCAAAGCACCCTACTGCAGTTTCTCTCTGCAGGATCCTTAAGGTATCTCTTGGTTTGGGCCAAACAGACAAAGCACGTGACGGCTCAGAGCCCACTCAGCTGGAGGCAAACGTGAGCCTTGCTTTGAGATTAGCAATCAGGAGCCATGTCCCATCTCACCCAACAAACAGGGACATCATACCCATGCTGTTCACTGTGATTGCTGCCTGCAAGGTTTTATTCTGCTTTAGCTCTGAGATTTGCTTTCCATACTGGAAAGCCAGAGATAGAGCCACGTATGGTGCGGTGTGGAGGCCCAGGGGCCTGCCAGGGAGATACCAATCTCCATGCCCTGGAAGGACAGGCATGCCTAAAGGGCATTTAACTCAGGACGACAAAAAGGGTTTCTCCCCACAGTTCTTTGCTCCTCTATGTTAATGTACATATACATATATACATATGTACATATGTACACATGTACATATACAGTTATGTCATCCCTAACGCCCTCCCCAGTTCTGGGAAATTCTCCTTTCCCTGTTTAGCCATTGCCTCAAATTTTCCACAGTGTTCCACCCCCGTTTCCTTATTGGTTGTTGCCCTTTGCCCCAGCTTTGTACCGTCCCTGTGTTCTCAGCCCATTGGACCCTCGTGTTCTAGTCTGTCCCTTCTTGCCTTAAGCGTTGAATCTCCTTTGTTCTGGCTCTACTGCTCCTGGACCCCTTTAGTGTGTGGCCACAATAAACCTCCATCAGAACTCCATGCAGAAGACCCCTCTTGTCTTTTCTCCATCAGCTCCTTTCTGCTAGTTGTGGCTGTGTGGACTTAGTGCATGTTCGTGTGCCTGCCTGATTGCGTTCTACTAAAGGCACTTTTCAGGAAGGTAGCGGCACTTTAGCATCCAGTGCACGCCCCGACAGTGGGGATGTCCTGCAGAGCCTGGACACCAGCCACAACCTGCTCTGCAGTGGACATCTGTCTTGGCTGGCCAACTCTGTGTGGAGGAGACTTCTCCCTGGGCCTGCTCACCAAGTGTCATTTGAACACAGATGGGGGGAAAAAACAACTGCAGGCACAGTCTAGGCCTTCTCCATGCCTATCAAAAATGATCACTGCCAGCTCCAGCAGGGAGGCAAGAAAGGCACAAGAAGGACAAACACAGATGTCAAAACCTCAAATGAGACTGAGGTCACCACATGCAGACAACAATCTACAGTTAAAAAAAAAAGCAAAAACACAACAGTTGCCTTCAGCTGAAGAGACCTTAGGAATGAAATGGGATTAAGCCAAATGAATCTCCTAATATAGAATCATATGTCTAACTGTTGCCTTTCTTGTTTCATTTATTTAAAAGGCAACTTAACAAGTGCCTCATTGGTGATGCAGGGTGGGGATGAAGCAGCTCAGGAAAGGCAATTACTTTTCTTAAAAAGTTCATGAACATCATTGTTACGGGTTTAGGCTTTGTAGTGAATTCTCCTCTTAGTCTGGGAAGGGTGATACGGGTTTTGGGGGGTTTGGGCTGTGGGGGTGGGCTTTTCCATTCGGGGTTTTTTAGGAGTTGTGGCGTGATGTCGTGAGTGGTTGTGAAGTCCGGACCTGAGGTTTTGCAGGGAGCGGACCCTTCCTTCCTTCTGCTCGGGAATGGGGAAGCTTAGCTGTGTGGTGCTGCGGGAGATTGTGTGCTTGGCCCCGGCACTTCACTAGGCTGCAGCTCAGCACCATGATCAAACCAACCTTCCTTCCTTCCTTCCTTCCTTCCTTCCTTCCTTCCTTCCTTCCTTCCTTCCTTCCTTCCTTCCTTCCTTCCTTCCTTCCTTCCTTCCTTCCTTCCTTCCTTCCTTCCTTCCTTCCTTCCTTCCTTCCTTCCTTCCTTCCTTCCTTCCTTCCTTCCTTCCTTCCTTCCTTCCTTCCTGCCTTCCTTCCTGCCTTCCTTCCTGCCTTCCTTCCTGCCTTCCTTCCTTCCTGCCTTCCTTCCTGCCTTCCTGCCTGCCTTCTTGCCTGCCTTCCTTCCTGCCTTCCTTCCTGCCTTCCTGCCTTCCTTCCTGCCTGCCTTCCTTCCTGCCTTCCTGCCTTCCTTCCTTCCTTCCTTCCTTCCTTCCTTCCTTCCTTCCTTCCTTCCTTCCTTCCTTCCTTCCTTCCTGCCTGCCTTCCTTCCTGCCTTCCTGCCTTCCTTCCTTCCTTCCTTCCTTCCTTCCTTCCTTCCTTCCTTCCTTCCTTCCTTCCTTCCTTCCTTCCTGCCTTCCTTCCTGCCTTCCTGCCTTCCTTCCTGCCTTCCTTCCTTCCTTCCTGCCTTCCTTCCTGCCTTCCTGCCTTCCTTCCTGCCTTCCTGCCTGCCTTCCTGCCTGCCTTCCTGCCTGCCTTCCTTCCTGCCTTCCTTCCTGCCTTCCTGCCTTCCTTCCTGCCTTCCTTCCTGCCTTCCTTCCTTCCTGCCTGCCTTCCTTCCTGCCTTCCTGCCTGCCTTCCTGCCTTCCTTCCTGCCTTCCTTCCTTCCTTCCTGCCTTCCTTCCTGCCTGCCTTCCTTCCTGCCTTCCTTCCTGCCTTCCTTCCTTCCTTCCTGCCTTCCTTCCTTCCTGCCTTCCTTCCTTCCTGCCTTCCTGCCTTCCTTCCTGCCTTCCTTCCTGCCTTCCTGCCTTCCTGCCTTCCTTCCTGCCTTCCTGCCTTCCTTCCTGCCTTCCTTCCTGCCTTCCTTCCTGCCTTCCTGCCTTCCTTCCTTCCTTCCTGCCTTCCTTCCTGCCTTCCTGCCCGCCTTCCTTCCTGCCTTCCTTCCTTCCTTCCTGCCTTCCTTCCTGCCTGCCTTCCTTCCTGCCTTCCTTCCTGCCTTCCTTCCTGCCTTCCTTCCTTCCTTCCTGCCTTCCTTCCTGCCTGCCTTCCTGCCTGCCTGCCTTCCTTCCTGCCTTCCTTCCTGCCTTCCTTCCTGCCTGCCTGCCTTCCTTCCTGCCTGCCTGCCTTCCTTCTTTATCCCTCCCCTCTTTCCCTCCCTCCCTCTCAGTGCCAGCTGGGAGGAAATCACTGCCCTGCCAGAGCCCACGGATCCTCCTGCCTGTGATCATAACTACTCCAAAGGGCAAAAACAGTACTTGGGTTGGAAACTTCTCTTATTGCCTTGTTGTCTGTGCTGTCCTGATATATTCTAGTAAAGAACTGTTATTCATTTTCCAATATTTTTGCCTGGAAGTCCTGTAATTTCAAAGGTATGTGATAAATGTGATTCGTGCTAATTAAATTGTAACTATATTAGCAAAATTGTATTTAGATCAATAGAAGACTATTGTTACCGAGTGAAAGGGGGGGGAGATGGGTGAGACAGGATAAAAGACATCTTCCAAATGTTGGGAGTCAAAGAAGAAGGTTAGAAGAAAGTCAGATAAGAATAGTAGAAGGACGGAGGTCTGATAAGCAGCATCTAGAAATACAGCTTCAACCTTGAAGCTGGCAAAAATGGAATGATTCCAAGCATGGGACTTAATTAGAGTCATGTTATGGAAAACATCTGCTCAGTCACACAGGGCGCCTGCGCTACCTGCAGGTCACACCTAGGTCACCGATGAAGATGATGAGCCTTCATCGGAAATAAGACCCTCAAAAGGATAAGAGACCCCCTAACCCATTAGTAGAGCATGCGCCGTGCAGTATAGTTACGTAGATTTTAGGAATAGAAACTAGGAGGAGCTTCCTAGAAACTTTTGTAGCCTATAGTATATAAGTGGGATTGTTAGCCCAAATGATTTGGTACGACAGGAAGGGCAGGCCCCTCCCCATACCCCCGGTGGGTTTTGCTTATGCTTTATACGAACCTCAATTATACTAAAACACTTACTCTCAAATTTTATCCATCCCAAATTATACAACTATAATACTTTACTTGGATAGTATTTAGTTTCAATAATTTTTGTAATCATCTTTAATACTTCTGATTGTATTCATTTATAATTGTTACTATTAAACATTTGTTGTTACTTTTAATCTTTGTTGTTTGTTTAATTGGAAAAATAGAAAACCATTCATAACAGGTACAATAATTGGGAGGGAGGGGGTCATCTTTCTATTCCAGGAAGATTCCCGCCTTCCTTGGCAGACAGCTGTCTTTTAAACCAGGACAGAGACACCAGAAAATACTCCCTTTCTATTCCTTGGTACTCTTTGATCTCACAATGGCACCAGCAGCCCTGGAGTTCACACCCTGAAGAGGCTGCTGTGGCAGAACATGAGTGATGGATGCTTTCATGTTCAAATGGTCCATTTTGGAATGCACAGATCCCTCACGCTGTGTCCAAGCCCAGGGAACACTCACCAAAGGAAATGTCACCGAAGTCGAGCTCATTGACATTGAAGTGTACAGTTGGTTCAGGTTCAGAGACACATCCCCTGCGATGAGTAGGACAGAGGAGGAAATGAATTGGTTAAAGGGAATTGCAAAGTGTCTGGCTATCGTGGCTTGGGGCATAAAACCTGGTCAGGGGCACTGTGGGTTTCAAATCAACACAACGCCACGTGCTCAGCACAGTGTCCACGTGGACAGGAGGCAGATAAAGCCCAGTGGCATGCAACCAACAGCCACTGATGGGGCTTTGGCCACAGGGCAGGCAGGAAAAGTCCCCGAGTTGTTGGTAGTCCCATGAAGGACCCTGAAAACACACTCAGACATGGCTCCATGCCTTAGTTTCCCCATCTGTAATGTGATGCACATAAAGGTGTGTAAGAGTTGGTCTGGAATTTTTCCCTCATACGCCTCACGACTGTCGCAAGGGCAGAGGCTAAGGCCCCGAGGACTCCCACCCGCTTCTGGACAGGAGTTCTGGCCTGGTCGAGGTGGATGCTTGCCAAGTGATTGTTTGTGTGTGTGCTGTCCACGGTACAATGCTTTTGAGCAGGCACTAACTGAAAACTGCATGTTCTGTATGCCTGCACCTGCTTCTCAGAGCACCTCACAATGGCCCACAAATCTCCCCACCTCTTGGCCGGACACCACTCCCTTTGGAAAAGGACTATAAAAAGTGACTGTCTGAAGAAGATTTTTGAGAAGTCCCTGCAGAAGACACGTCTATTGGCCGGACCACGAGGATGCGTCTCATCTGTTGGTAGCTGTTCCCCCATTCCCCTCTTTCTCTCTCTCTCCCTTTACTTTGTTTCCTTTTATATTTCTCCCCTCTATTGCAAACACTGAGTAGCTGGCACTCAATAAAAGTGCACTGTTTTGAGTAAACTGATTGTTGTCCCCTGTTGTGTCTTCTGCACCCCTGAGATCACATGAAGCAGCAGGACTCCCGCCTGTATTAACAGTGGATTGTGACAAAGTGTCCCTACAAACTTCTGTAACCAGCCTTTCCTGCTTTGCTACTTCTTAGCTGCAACTGCTGTTCCATGGAGGAGCTTTCTCAGGAGATTTTGACCCACACAATCATTACAGAGTTTTGAGACATGAAAACCCAAGCATTCTCTGAAAACAGCAGCAACAGTTCTACACAGTCAACAGGTGAATTCTAGAGGAAAGTATGGAGGCTCAAGAGTCTGCCCCTGGGGCTGGAACACCAGCTCTGGAGGGGCAGAAGAAGGCAAGGAGAAACAGCACTCTAAGCTTACGGTGAGAAGTTCCTCCCTCCCATAGGCCTTTGCAGGCACATGTTAATGTCTTAAGTTCTATCGGTTTGTACAGTTGTTCCACCCCTATTCAGCCCCTGTTCACCTTATTTGTATTCCTCCTAGAATGTTCTCCCCTTTCCTGATCTCTGTTGGTTCTGATTTGCTGCAGTGCTCCACCCCTGTTATTCTGTTGGTTCCCCTGCTTGGCTGTCGCTCCTCTGCACCACTTTTCCCTGTCCCCATTGGACCTTGACCCTCAGACCTGCCTCTTTCATCCCATATTTAACCCTGTGCCCTCAACCCAGTTTTGTCTTTGTCCTTGGACTGCCTTCAAGACCCAAGAAACCTTCCCTCAGATTTCCATGCCAAGACCCATCCTTTGCCTGTTTTCTCAGCCAGTTTTTGTTTTTAGCAAGCGTGCTCTGGGCTCCAAAAGCACAGGCCGTTCTCAGAGGAACCCAGTGAGGTGCACCAGTTCAGGACAGGACCAGTGTGGAGGGAGCAGAAAACATTCATTGAGCAGGAAACCTCTCTGTGTCCCTAGAACAGGCCCCATGGAAAACCATAGCTTAAAGATAAGAAACTGCTTGTTAAATGACAAATTAAAAAAGGAATTCAAACCCCCATTAGTGGACCCTCTGTTATCTTTCTGGTTCGTTTAGTGGTTCGTTTTCCTTTAGTATCTATAGGCTAGATTTGAATGTCAAATCCTTCGTGGATTGGTCAGAATGCAGAATTCCCTTGGTAACTGGTGCAAAATGTAAAACCCTCAAAAGATACCAAACCACCTTAGAAAGCCCAGCCGTTGAATATGCTAGACTGGATACCTTCATCGAATAAACTATGGAATTGCCCCTCTCTTCATGTTCCGATCTCTTCACTCTACTGGTTTGAGGGGGAGCTCCGAGCCAGATTCTATCCAGGCAAGGCTTGGAAGCGTGCCCTGTCTCTGAGGATGGCTTTGGCAGTCTTGGGGATCACAAGGGGACCCCAAAACCCACCGGCAACTGACCAGCTTGTCACCAGTGCACCAGCTGGCACAGCCAAGAGCAATAGGACATGCATGTCCTGAATCTACCACACCACCTCACTGTCCTTGATCTCAGCAGACTCCAAAAGTCACCAACATCCGCTGAAATGAGCACTTGAAGCTGCACAACACTCACGAGTTTATTTCATGCTTGATGCCAGTCAATGCCTACTCTGCCTTTTGGTTAAAAATCAAGGACCAGTGAACTGTGCCTTCTGTTGTGTTTACAGGACTGCCACTGGCTCTGCTCTACACATCTCAACAAGAGACACCTGCCCTTGCTCAAGGACAAAGCTGCTTATGCAATAACATCCCATGACCAGTTTGGGGGAGGGACAGAAGAGAATCAATTATTTGATGGTGAAAGGTTCCCTCTCGATTCCCAAAATAGAAAAGCAGTACTTCTCCTCCAAAAACAAAGCCAGCATAATTGTTTCTCTACTATGGACAGACCTACTCACTGCTTTTCTCTTGCTAAGCAATAACTTTCTTGTTCTTTTTTATCCATCTCCCTTATATTATTGGTATAATCGACTGAAGATTGCTTTCATTTCTTTACTGCCTTGAGTCAGGGCCTCCCAACTGCAGCAGGTAGCTCCAAAGCTCCAGAGCAGCCAGCATCAGCTTTCCTGCTTACACTACATCATGCTACCAGCACATGGCTCAGGCTAGCAGGGACAAGCCCCTCATGCTGCTGTGGTCCTGAGACTGAGCTCTGCCTCCCCTGTTATCACCCCTTCTCCCTTTTGCTGGGCCAGGATTATCTCTTGCAATGGTACCAGCCTACAGGATAATGCCCATGGGATCAGCCCTTTCCCGGCTGTAGAAAGGAGGCACCAGAGCACTCTCTGCACAGGAGTTGGGAGCACAGCCTGTCCCCCACAGCATGGCCATGACAGGTGAGGTGAGGCTGCTGCTGCCCGTTTGGGATGGATTCTTAAGGGAAGCTTTAAAAATCACTGCTGCTGGTGCCGAATCACCCAGGCTGGCCCATCTCCAACGCCCTCGGGGCCTTGCTGGGTGTTCAGGTGGGACATCCCAGAGCAGCTACTGCCCAAAGCTGATCCATCCCACTGCCTGCCACGGCCCAAGGCAGAGGGAGATTCCTGCAGGGAGGAGTCATTCCAGCTCCCAGGTACGACACATGGCAGCAGGCACCCCCACATGAAGGCAATGCCAGGATCAGAGCAGAGATTAAGGCCTCAGGCAAGACCTTTTTTTTTTCTGCTCAACCCCAAAATGAGGCAGGCGGGGGATGTCGCAGAGACAGCTGCAGATGTGCCCACCAAGTTCCCAGAGCCCTTACTTGATTGTCAGGATTGCAGACGTAGGAGATCCAGCCACGGAGAACTGGAATTCTTCCTCAAACCTCCCTGCTACGGTGGCATTGAAGGAGATCTGGATGGTCTGGATCCCACCTGGTGCAATGATGCCCTCCTCAGGTGCAAATTTGAAGCAGTAGCCCACGTTTGCGGTTGTCTGGATATAGGTGAAGGGAGCATCAATAGCTCCATGGTTCATCAGTGTCACCTGCAGCAGCAAGAAAATAAAATGGAAATACATGTGGAATCTTCCCTTGGTGTGAGTTACTGTCTAATGATGCAACTAACACCCAGGAAAGGCAGAAGATGCTTTGTGCTGCTGAATGGCAGAAGTCAAAAAAATACAACAGGACAAGTTCTGCCTTTGGGTTTTCATGCAAAGCAGTGGTAACTCCACATAACTGGAATCACCCTGGGGTTATCCCATGGACACAGAGCAGTCCACCTCTGGTCAGCATCACCAAGCTCATTCAGACCTGGCCCTGAGAGCAATGTGGGGTGATTGCAGCTGCACAGTGAATCACCACAGAGCTGCTGCTGCCCCAGCTAGCACAGCTCCAGCAGTACCATCAACTTATTCACCTTTTCTCATATCATGAAAACAATACATTGATAATGAGGCATGAGCATCCATATGCATAGACAGCACCATCTTTTGGTAAGAAAACTCAGCATGTCTTTCCACATCCAAGCTCTTGAAAGTGTCTGGCATGATGTAGTGCCTCATTTTTAAGCTCTTTCAATTGCTCTTTTTATTTCTTTTGTAAACTTGACACTATTGAGGGGGAGGCAAATAGGTAGAAAAATCCTTTGCTTTATTCCCAGGGACAGTCTTCTCTTTCTACAGTCAGAGATGCACCAAGGCTGAAGTGAGGGATTGGTCAGCAAGGGGAAGAACTCCCAAGGCCTTTGTAAGGGCCAGCACTGAGCCAGGAGGCTGGATGGCTTTCCTGTGACTTCCAGGAATAAGCAGGAGACACTTGACTGAAAATTGTTTGCCATGGACTGAAGGTCAAACGTGGCCAGTTTGTTCCAGCTGCTTCTGAAGAGCTCAGTACAAAGGTGTCTTGTGTCTGGAGCTGCCACAAAAGCCTCTGAACAAGCAGCTTTTTGACCCAGTGTTGCTTTCATGTGTCAAGCGCTTTTGCAGGAAGCCTCCCAGCTGATCCCCAAGGAAGGCTGCCCAAAAGCAGGGATTGGCATTTCATGAACAACAGACACACCTTTGTGACCCCCCAGATTTGACCAGAACGTCAAATATCCCCTGCTCACAACTGCCCAGGTTGGCAGGAATTCCACAGGTCCACCAGGCTTGCTGCTGCCTCAGGAGCCATCAGGATCCATCCCAAGCCCTGCTGCTCACCTCACAGACGTAGGTGGTGTTGACAAAAATGTTCCCAAGGTTCAGTGCACGACAGCTGAGTTCAACCAAGGGTCCTTGGCCTTGCCCTCTGAGGCGCAGGGGCAGCCTGCTCTCACGGCCTGCGGAGAGATGTCCATTTCAGTACAAAAATTCCCTCTGTTATACTGTATTTTCAAGGCTGCCTCAATGCCAGTCCCTGACTCTGAGATGGATGCAACCAACTCCTGATGCTGCAGGAGAAGATATGGACCCTTCTCGTCTCTCAGGAGATATCCCCTGGGGCTGACTTCCAATTTCTAACCCATTCCTTGGGCTGCTTTCCAATTTTAGCCACCAGTTTGCTGAGTTTGAAACATCTCTGATGTCTTGTAGTGACAGGCCAAGAAGTCATGGGTAAAATGGAAAGAAAGAAAATTTAGGTTAGATAATAGAACACATTTTTTTACTGTGTGGTTGGTGAGACACTGGAGCAGGTTCCCAGGGGAGTTGTGGAGGTTCCAGCCCTGAAGTGTTCAAAGCCAGGCTGGATGGGGCTTGGAGCTACCTGGTCTAGTGGGAGGTGTCCCTGCCCATGGCAGGCCTTGGCACTAGACGATCTTTAAGGTCCATTCCACCTTTAACATACTATGATTCTATGGTTTCCTTCCCATGCACTTAGAGGAGATTTGAAATCCATTCGCCGAAGGCACAAAGCTCATAAAGAGTTTGGCAATTGCCAAACTACCTGGCCCAGTAGCACAGGATTTTGTTGCCAAAGTCCTCAACTTCTGACACTCAGCACTGTGTTCTATTTCCACAGCCAGAGCTGCCAGGGGACAATTCCCACACAGGGACAGAAGGAGCTGCTGGCCAAGGGTGGTCCTTCTACAAACACCCTGGGCTCAGTGGGGCTCAGCCACCTCTGGTCTGGTGGTGTCTGGGCAGTGGGATGTGATCCAGGGTCAGGGAGCACATTTCTAACTCAGCTCCTTCCCTCTGATGATGGATCCATGTCACATGGAGCCATCCTGGAGGTCAGTGGTCTAGAGGGACTTAGTGCTGGTTCACTAAAGCTGTTCTGCTCTCTAGCTCTTTGGCCTTTGTGGAAATGCTGGCAAAGTCACAGCATGAAAACTTTTCCCTGCACTGCCTGCGTTGTTGTGGGATCAGTAACCCAGACACAGGTGTTCTGAGCCCTGGCCTTGCACGAGAGACTCCATGGAAGCTGCAGGGACAGTGGGGATGTGCCAGCACTGCCCTGCTGACCAGGGACTCTTCCCAGCAGCTACAGGGGAGCCCAGCGGGCTCGGCCTTGCACCATGGCTTCACTGTGGGTGAGAGAAGCAGGGGAAAGGAGCTGTACCTGAGATGCTGCAGTAAGCCACACTTAGATACCCTAGTGCTTCTAGGGGTTTAAAGGTCACCTTGATTTCGGCCGAACAATTCGGCTTGATCTCTCCCTCCTAAATCAGAAAGAGACAGCAAAGCATTAATCTTCAAACTTCGCATTTCTTGTTTTCAACCACAGTCCCGTAAGCCTTTATTTAGAGCATTAGTATGAGTGAACAACACAAGGAGCCCTAGGAAACACTTCAAACCCCAGTTCAACACACTGCTGGAAGCTCTTAATGCTCAGCTGATCAGCTCCCACTCTCCACAACATTCCTACTGCTCTGACACAGGCTCTTGGTCACATCATGCTGCTGTCAGCTACAGTGGTATGCAACTGCCATTGTGCACTGGTGGCTCTTCTCAAGAAGAGAACCCTTCCTTGGAAATAAAAATATTAGTTTAACCTGTTTTGAAAGAAAGCAGACGTTAGGATTATTCTAGGTTTTACTCCAAGATGAGAAGGGATTTTGCACCGTGCAGCCACCAGGCATTCCTCATCTCTCACAATACCAATACTCAGAATCAAGGCTCTGGTTGATGGGAGGACTTGGGGGGTTTGCTTGCATAAACAGAAAAGAAAAAGTTTTCTGTCCCTGTGTGCAAGAGAATTCAAGAGGCCCATTTCAACCTTCCACCTTTGTGTCCAGGCTTACAGATGACACTGGAAGGGAGACTCAGAAATAGTGCAAGTCATGGTTACAGGAAGGGATTGGCATTTCTGTGATGAACCTTGGGCTGAATTTGGCCTCCTTTTCCCAGTGACCCAACGCATGCTTCAGGTCAATATGTCAACTGGCAGTGCTCCAACAGCCTGTGCTAAACCCCACGCACCACGTGCCGGGGAAGCCCCTGCCTACAATAACTGCTCCCTGTGGACACTGCAAGGACACGCACCGAGTGCCCTTGAGCTCGAGCCCTGGCAGCAGAGCTCGGCTTTGTCAGGCTCCCAGTCTTGCCTTGAGCCTGCAGGGCAGAAATGCTTTTAGCAGCGAGCTCTGCAGCCGCACACAGAAACTCCATGACTTCCCTCTCAGCACATGGAGCCAGCTGAGGATCTGCCGAGTGACCGCAGCCGGCAGGATGGGGGCGGGGGAGGATGGGTGGGAGGAGGAAGAGGAGGAGAAGGAGGAAGAGGAGGAAGATTCGGTTCTCAGCGATCACTTACCATTGGCTCAATGGAAAAAATGTCATCAGAGAAGAGCATGGGGTCTTCTTGCACCTTTTCCATCTCCTCCTGGACCATGTAGCTCAGGAGGGCAGTGTGATCTTCACTAGAGCCTTCCTCCTGCTCTGTATCTTCCTGCTCGATGAAGTTGTCCGGTGGCACCTCTTTCAGTGGCTGCAGCAAATAGCACTGCCTGCAGCCACAGGGAGAGACAAAGCCAGCAGGTTGTTTAATAAGCCACATACTTGCAGAGAGAAGTGTGAGTGCAGGAGAGCAAAGCACCTGGGGAGGAGGAGCAGCAGCAGCTCCCCAGCAAGGGCTGACCCCAAGCCATGGGGATCCCAAATGGATCAGAGGATAACTTGTCCACTGGCACAGCAGGTAGATTTACTCCACACCTGCTAGCTCAGGAGAGTTTTGGAAAGCCAGCATCCCTCAGGAGAACCTCCTGGCTCAAAGCCTCTGCCAAAACTGAGGGAGAATCCACCAGTCACCTCAACTGGCTTTTCCCACCACTGAGCTGCTCGGGGGAGGCAGATAAAGATCACGGAGCACCCACTGCAGGACTTTCCTGGGAAGGGGAGACGATGCTGGGTTGCAGCTATGTGTTACCAGCATCATCACTCTTTGTTTCTTCCATTTTGGACCTGCCCCGTTCCCTGCTCTGTCTTTCACAAGAGCACTTCCAAAGGAAATGGATGGATTCAGGCACCGCATCCCTTCAGTGACATTCAGGGTTTTATATGCATGAAAAGAGAGGCTCTGAGAGGGGGTGAGACTTGGTTGTGCAGGAGGGAGACAGCAAACTCCTGGAGAGACCTTTTCATGATCCAGAGCTTTTTGAGTCCCATCCCAGTACATGGTAGTAGAATGTCCTGAGAGGGAAAGGATCCTGCACTATCTCCTCTCATAAACAAGTCCTCTCTGCTCTGCGATCCCAAAAGCTTCTGTGACAGCAGGACAGTGGCTTTGGAGCTAAAACCATCCCTAAGACTGGAAGTCAGGAAGAACAAAATGTCCTCGTGACAGTCTAACTGGCATGAAGACAGATGTAATTGGGAAAAAACCCACAAAACCAAAACCAGCTGGAAGTTGACCTTGAGGAAACCTAGTTGCTTCTGAGGGGAAAATAGATCACCTGGGCTCCAGGCTAGTGGGAAAAATGGAAATAAGCAGCCCAGGGAAGTAGCCAGAGAAGGTAATGGGATTTTCTTTTAACACAGAGAGCTTGTATGGAAGTCAGACACTGTGTAAGTAGATAGAGAACAGTGCAGAACCAAGAAACCCAGGGCACTAAAGGACCCTCTCTCCAGCCATTCGATCTCCCGGTCCTTTGCAGGCAATTTAAAATGGCTCTGGGGAGTGCGAGAGACCTGGCCCGAAGGAAACAGAGGCTTGCCACGGCAATTTGGGCACGGTAGTTTTGCACAGAAGTTTTCACACGGGAGTTTTGGCACAGCAGTTTTGGCACAGCAGTTTGGCACAGCAGTTTGCTCGGTGTTGTTTCAGTTTCTGCACAGCAGCTCACACAAACAGGCTGAGCAGAAAGGGAGCAGCCACCCACCCTCCTTGTGTAGTGAGTTGTGTCTTTTGGCTTGTTGTGAGGTGATTGCATGGTTTTTTTTCTTTCTTTCCTCTTTCTGCTTTTTTTTTTCCCCAGCAAATGATTAAAAGCCATTGCTGCTGCCAGCAAGAGTGTACTAACTCAAACAGAACCCCCCAGGAAGGACACAGCTGTCCAGGGCCCTGGCTGCAGGGAGGGTCTGAGCCTGGTATTAGTATCAGAGGATAGTGCAAGAGACACCTGAGTGCAGTGTGAGCAGGTGAATGATCTGCTCTGTCTGGTGGCAGAGCTCAAGGAAGAAGTGCAAAGGCTGAGGAGCATTAGGGAGAGTGAAACAGAAATTAACTGGTGGAGTTACACCCTTCCAACCCTGAGAGAAGCTCACTGGAGTCTGAGGAGCTCTGCCCTTCTTGCGATCAGGCAGAAAGAGGACACCTAGGAGACGGTGGGGAATGGAAATGTGTCTCTGCTAGGGAGATAATAAAATTCCATCCTGACCCCCATCACCTCCCCAGGTGCCCTGACAGGATTGGTATGAGGCCCTGGATCCAGAGGGTCAGGCAGATGGCACTAAGGAAAAAATTCTGTCTGGAAAGTCTCCCAGTTGCTCTTCATCTGCCAGACAGATCACAGCCTCAAGTATTAAGAAGAAAAGAAGGGTAGTGGTAGTAGGTGACTCCCCTGTAAGGGGAACTGAGAGCCCTGTGTATCAACTGGATTCATTCCACAGGGGAGTCTGCTGCCTCCCTGGGGTCTAGGAACTAGATAGCACCAGGAAATTCCCTAATAACTAATGAACTTCATCTGCTCACCACTGTCTCTGGGGCGCAGTGACCATGAAATAATAGAGTTCTCAATATTTGGTGAAACAAGGAAGGGGCATCAACAAAACTTCCACTCTGGACTTCTGGAGGGCAGACTTCAGCCTGTTCAAGAGACTGGTTTGGAGAGTGTCTTGGGAAACAGCCCTTAAAAACAAAGGGGTCCAGGAAGGATGGACATACTTCAAGAAAGAAGTCTTGAAGGCACAGGAGCAGACTGTCCCTGTGTGCTGAAAGACGAGCTGACAGGCAAGACAGCCAGCCTGGATGAGCAAGCAGCTTTTGAAGGAACTAAGGGGGAAAAAAACAAAAAAAAAAGAAAGAGGAAAGAGGGGCTGGCAAGTCATGAAATGTTTAAGGATGTTGCCAGGTCATGTAGGAAGAAGATTAGAGAGGCAAAAGCCCAATTAGAACTTGCAGAAATCCAGTCATTGCAATCAACCTTTCCTTCCCAAAATGCCATCCTTGGTTGGAATAGACATGGAACTGCAATGCTAAGTGCTGAGCTCCTGAAGCCTAGGACACACACCCTAGTGCCAGAGATGGTTTACTTGGCCTAAACCATTCAAAAGCACCAACACCCCCCTGAGGCCATATGTTAGTTTTAGTCTTGGGCCATGTATCTGACTGAAATGCATTTTTCAAACCAACCTCCTCTTCTCTTCATTCTCATCTTCCTCAGTAGGAAAAGTCTTCCACTGGAAGTGGGCTGTGATGTTACTCCTGTTCTCAATGAACATGGTTGTATAGTTTGACGTGGTGATGAAAGTCTTCCCAATCTTCACGGAATATGTGCTCAACCCAATGTTGGCATCTACAGCTTCTCCGTGAAGGTTTGTCTGGATGCTTTTTTCACCTGGAACAAAGCAATGAGGAGTCTTTGCTCAGCTCACTTGCTGATGGAAGCACAAGGAGCAGAGCAAACAACAGGTTGCACTAGAAAGTGTCACAGCTTTTAGCTGTATTAGCAGTTCCATGGATCAGTACATTTGTCACATCCTGACAGCTCTGTGTGTACGGCGTGAGGATGTCCTGGGCACCTCCCTAAACACCTTATTTCTGAGTGTGTTTGTAGAGATTTGGCCCCAAGCTGACAGTAGGTACAGTGAGATTGGTCAGATGTGCTCAGGTGACCCACTCAGATCACTGGGATTTCTGCATCAAAGTCCTTCAGGTGACGCTGAGGAGCCCTGTTCAGTCCTGCCTTGCCCAGGGTGTCCCTTGGGTACCCCACGAGACTCCTGTCTCTCCAGATCCCTTGGATCCTTTGTTGCTGACAAGCAAATATGCCTGGGGGCATGTGGGCAGAAAAAAGAGGCCCAGAGGAACAAGTGAAGTGACAGCCCACCGAAGGAGGGGACACAGGCAAGGAAACACAACCAGCCCGGCTCTGCAATGTGACAAACCAATACAAAATGAACACCATGAAAATCATCATCATCTCCCTGTCCAAACCCACAGCCACATCAGTCTTGAAATACTTTATATTGTTCTGATCTCAAAACCCAACTGGAGCATTTAAAATGAAATAAAAAAGAGACAAAGGAAATATTAATAAGAACCGAGCAGCTTCTATATGAAGATTGAATGGGATTCCTCAGTCTAGAAATCAAATGGGAGATAGATATGAGAGGTCTGCAACAGCATGAATGGCCTGGGAAATGGGGACGAGGAAAGATTTGTCCTGATTTGTCACCAAACAGGAACTTGAGGGCCTGAAAATGTTATTAGACAGAAACTAAATATATGTGTAGAGGGCAACATAGAAAAAGGGTCTGTGACAAGCCAATGGAGAAGCAGCATACGGGACAGAGGTGTGCAAGAAATACATTGCATTGGAGAGGGTCTGCTGGAGACCTCACACCTCACATACAGCACTGCTCAGCAATAAAATCAAACTTCTCCCAGGCACAGCCACACGATAGTGGAGAATCAGGGTTCCTCCTTCCTCCACTCAGCAACTGCCAGCAAAACAGGATTCCAAAAATCTTAGCCCTGTTAGAGGGGATCCACTTTATCAACCCCCTAAACACCAGTGAGTTCTTAGTTTTCTTTAGGGTAAAGCTGGAACAGGGGAGGGGATTGCTGGAAACATTGCTGGAAAGCTGGAACATCTAGAGGGAATTGAGGAAGATGTGACAACAGGGAGTGATGTGGAGAACTGTCCTGTGCCCTGTGCAGGGCCCAGCACTCACCTGTGTTGCAGCACACTGCCAGGGACGCGGAATGGTCACCAATAGTCAGCGGGTGAAATTCCACTGTCACCTGCATGGTGTCACCGGCGCCCAGAGTTCCCCTGGCTGGAACCACGGAGAAAGGACTGCAACACAAAGACAGGGATCAGGACTCAGGGGGACATCTGGGGATTGTACTCCTTCTGCAGTGCAGGTCACTTCAGCTCACTTGGGAGCTGCTCAGCGGGGAGCAAACAGATGACAGTCAACAGAAGACAGACAGAACAGACGGGATCAGAAACAGCTACTGACCCACTTGTGAGGAGATCCAGCCCTCAGAAGATCCTGTGGGATAAAACGACCTCATCTCCCCCATACTCTGGCAGGAGCACATCAAAGAAGCAGAACAGGAGGTTTCTGTGTATTTACCAGCAATGCAGTCTGGGACTCTGGGTTGCCATCCAGGCTGGTAACAGTTCGCTTGGCCCACCAGAGAAACTGTGCAATGTGTTGGAAATAATTATGTAAATGTGTTGGTGCACTTTGGATTTAGCAGGAGCAATTAGGATTGGTCACCAGGTAAAGAGCTCTTGAGCCTGACAAACACAAGACTCTGTGCTTTGATGCTCAGGGACAGCTCAGGTGAAATGTGCTTCTGCCTAGCAGCTGCTGGGCTTGGTGCTCTTCTACAGCCCCACTGAGGAAACAGAAGTTCCTGGCCTTGGTGATTTGCTGGTGATCAATCTGTCACTTAAGAGTGTGTTCTGGGAGTTTGGTGATGAATGCATCACATGCAAAAATAAAGAGAACATCTGGCAAGCTGAACTTTACTCATGTCAGTAGTGACAGCTGATGAACTTGCTTCAGGTTCTGCTCATTAAGGACCTATGGCTGCAGTTATGGGCCTGACCTGTTCCCATTACCACTAGTGAGAACATTGCTATTGGCTGATGGAGAGGTCTTGGGCCAGCAATGTTTATGTGCTGGACGAGAGACTTTGGAGAGAGGGCAAGAAAGACAAAGCCCCAGCAGCCCCAGAGCCAGATTGAGCCTGCCCTCAAATGGCAGAATGGGAATAACAATCCTGGAGGTGACTTCAGGGGTTGTCTGAGAAAGAAAGTATCTTCTTACTTTCAAATTATCAGGAGAAGAGGATCCAGCCAAATTCAGGACTCAGTTGTCAGAACTGAAAAACTGAGTGCAAATCAGCCCCTGCAACTTCTACATCCCACCCCGGGCTGTACCCACCAGACTCCTCTATTACTGCTGTAGCAGCCATCTCTCACATAGACCTGGCTCCCCAAGACCCAAGCACACAAGCTCTACAGTTAAACTTCACTCCTCTGATTTTCAGCCAACATCACTAAGCTGTTCCCTGAGCCCAAACATAGAAGGGCTGTGAAGGAGACATCCCTGACACTGTAATAACCAAATGAAAACCATTTGGTTGGGGCTGGCAGGCTAAATTTTGGCCTTTTATCTGTTAGTTGTGAGCTGTTCTTTAAGATTGTTCTCATCCTGTTAGATCTACCCTATGAATGAATCACTACTGCACCTGACAGTCAGAAAAGATAAGGTATGGAGATATGGAGGGGGTTTCAATAGGTTGAATGGGTTTTCTTCTCTTTTTAACTAGGACCATTTGCATGCTTGTTTTCTTGTATGGCATCTAAAGACAGGTCCAGATCTCCCAATGGCACCTTGCAATCCCCAGACACTGGTCTTGCTTTGAGCAGTGTGTCTGCTCAGATGATTTCCAGAGGCTCCCCTCCAGACAAAGTTATTCTATACTTCTATCTTCTAAATCAGCCCAATTGCTTTTCACATATTCACTAAATGTCTCCTATTTCCTATACACCTGTGCATGTACCTATGGGCATGTGGTATATTGACAGGCATTAGAGGAGCTCGCCCTTTATGAAAGTTGCCAATGAAGAATTCAGGATCTCTTGGCAAACATTTAACACAAAACAAAATGAAAAAGCAGCAGAAACACAGGAACTTCGGAGTATTTAAAAAGAAATCTCAAAGAAAGGGGGAAAGACCTTATTCAGAGATTTAAATCATCCCTTTGAAATTTTCAACTGGCTTTCAAAGGTTTGTCATAGAACAGAAGAGGTGACTGATGTCCTCAGCTGACAAGGGAAATCAGATCAGCTTTAAGTACCAGGACCTGCACCGGCTGCCCAAACATAGCTCATCTTGGGACCACTGGAAAGCCACGTGCCTGTGGCCTCCCAGAGAATGGGTCTATTTGGCTGACAGTGGGGAGTAACCATTTCAGAAGCTGCTTGTGCCCAGGAAGGTGCAAGCCAGCTACTAACATGTTCCAGCAGCCTGCAGGAAATCTGGGACAGAGAAAGCTCAAAGGCTGCATCCTGCATAAAACACGGGAAGCAAGAGCAAATTGCCCCACATGTCCTGCCCATTTCCAGCCAGGGCTGCAGGGCAGCAGCTCCGATGCTCCGGTTCCTTTTGTTGCTCTTGACCAGCTCTGTTGTCTCCCAAAGGGGTTTTGCACAAGGACAGATGAGCTGCCTCACCTCTGGGTGCTCAGCTGGTAATCAGCTGCCAGGTTCCCGATGTTGTGAACCAGCAGAGTCTTCTGGGTGCTGTACTTGACTGGGCACTCCGAGAAGTCCAGCTGGTCAGGGAAGTCCAGGATAGCTCGGGCACCAATGGCCCGAATTGGCACAACTATCCGTTCCCTTGCAGTGAGGCAGACGAGCTCATGGCAATAATTCTGCAGGAAAAGAAACTAGCTCAGCACAGGGCATTTAGTGCATCCCCATGGCAGAAAAAAAACCCATTTCCTATAACCCTTCAAGGGCATCAATTCACCTATTCCACCCCAAAATGAAGACTAAGTTCTACTAATATGTCACATTTGAAAGGCACCAGTGCACTTTGCAAAACCTGTCTCGGTGGCATTAAGCTCTTGTGTCACTTGGGTCATACAAAGAACTGCCCTAGGCCACCACAATTTTTGCTCTAAATTTTAATGATGTTAAATAATTCCTAAGTCCCTTCTAAGGAACATGGAGCTAGGGAACACAGGACGTTCCTCTTTGGGCTTCTATTCCTGCTGTTTGAGAATAGGACAAAGTGTTAAACTGACTCTAAGCAGCAAAAGGAAGATGAGAAAACAGCTGCACCCAAAGCACCTCTGACCTGGTGTAAAAACATCACTTGGCTCAGAACTCCACTCTAACTTTGCCTCTCCAACCAAGTCAGGAGAAGAACAGTGCTAAGAGGTAGCGGGATGCTGTTGGAAAGAGCCTCTCTTTGTTTCCCTGCAAGGCTTCCTGCCTTCCATGATGCCAAGTCCTAAACCCTTCTGCATGATAAAGCCTCCAGATCACAGCACTGAGATCTGACTTGCCAGGGCCTCAGCACTGGTATTCAAACCTCCACATAAAAGCTCCTTTGGCACAGAATGGGTGCCAGTTGACAGAGGAACCACAGTGACAGGCATGAACACAGAGCCACAGCAGTGTCACTGCCACAGGCTCTGGGCTCACAGATCTGCCTGCAGGTTGTACCTGCCCTACACGAGCTCTTTCAAGCAGGTGGCCAAGTCCCCTGCAGCTCACCAACCTCCTGCTGGCTAAGGGCCCCTAGAGCTCAGTGTGCCTGTGCCAGGCTGGGCTCACGGGCACAGCACATCCTCTGCCCTGGCCTTGCAGCTGTGTCGTGGTCAGTTGGGCTCTGGGACAGCACAACTGCAAGGCTGGAGAACAGAGGCTGTGCAAAAGCACCGTCTTTGCTCCAGCCCAGGGTGAGGCAGGCAAGCAGTTGCCAGTCAGGAAGGAGGAAAGCTCTCTGACCTCTTTGTTCCTCTAGTGTTTTCCATAATAATTAAACCCTTTCCACTGTACCTAGAGATGGCCGAACATCCATCAACACCCCTTGTGGGACACATATTGAGAAAGTAAGAAAATTACAGCCTGAAAAATACTCCAGGCTGGAGCTTTTCAGCTCTGTTCTCAGCCGATGAGCTGGTCCAGCTCAAGGCTAGGGAGAATTTCTCCCAGGGTGATAATTTGGTCAAAATAAAAAGGAATTAAGAACAAGATAGAACACCTGTTGGGGTACGTGACCAGGCCCTAAGCATGGGGTGTCTTCTCTCTGAACCAATCACCTTTCCTCTACTCTTGGGGTTGCGAGTCATGCTATAAAACCAAGTGTGTTTCTGAATAAACTTGTCTCTTTCTTTCTGTCATGACAGACCACCATGTAGCTTTGCATCTTATTTGCGCCGCACTTAAAGGGTTAAAACCCCTTTCCACGGCTACACACCCCTCTGTCATTTTCATACTGTTCCCCGTCCATCTTCCCTCGGGAATGCTGAGCAATGTGCAAGGAGAGGAGGCAGAGCCTGTCAGGCCTGCGTGCAATGCCTGACACCACATGCCAAGGTGTGAGTGGCTGCAGGCTGCCTGCCCACAGCCTGGAGCTAAAGCCCACAGCATGGAATGGGCCGTTGCCAGAGTGCAGGGAAAACAATGGCTTTGGAGATAATTCTGAGGTTTGGCTCCTCCAGTCTCACCTTCATCTCGTCGGGGGTGAAGCGGATACGCAAAGGGGAAGATGTGCCTGGTGGCACGATGTGGAACACATCATTGGGGCACATCAGCTCAAAATGAGGTGATCTCTCCATGGAGACCTTCACCGGCCGAGGAAACTGCAGGAAAGACATGAAACAATGATCATGCAACTGGTGGAAACAGGACGAGAGGAGAACTGTCCATGCCCTGGTGACCCCTTTTCCAAAGCTGTGGTGGTAAAGGCACATAATTCACAGGGGTCAACTTGAATCCCTTCTGTCTGCACCCAGCATTTTGGCCAGGGGCAGTAGGGCAATGCCTGGTGGGAAGGAAGGGCCAAGCAGGTCAGCACCAGCAGGATGGAGACAGAGCACCTGAACCAAGTCATCTGCATATTCAACAAGGCCAAAAAAACCTGGTGGGAAGGAAGGGCCAAGCAGGTCAGCACCAGCAGGATGGAGACAGAGCACCTGAACCAAGTCATCTGCATATTCAACAAGGCCAAAAAAACCTGCTGGCATGTGCCCACACACAGCCATACAGTCGTGTTCCAAAGGGGGAATGTGCTGCCTGAAAGCAAAACAGCACATTATCCTGGGGGAAGGAAGAAATTCCCTGCTAGCAGATCAGGTTTGGGCAGGGCACTTCTGGGGATACAGTCATGTGGGCAGATCAGCAAGAGAGGAGACCAAACTCTGTGGCCTTACTGGGAATAAAAGCAAACCTGAAAAGCAAAAGAAGGAACACAGCAAGACAACCCCTAAACCAAGGAGATGACAAAGAGAATTTAAATGGGCAGTAAAGCAGCAAGGAAGAATCACAAAACGATGAGAGCAGTCAGCTTGCCAAAGGTGACAGAAACACAGGCTGTGCCTATCGACTATGGGCTTCCAAGGCATTTTCTGCCTGGAGGAACATGACCAGCACTGACTCACAGTGTGGTTCCAGTATCAAAAGCCAGTCTTGGCTCTCCAGGGGTTCTTGCTGCCTATGCAGGCAAGCTGGGCTGCTGGGCATTCCTGACAGGTTCTGCCCTCTGGAATACACAGACACAGCAAACATGCGTTTTCTAGCACGTAGATATCGAGCCTGAGCACCAAAATGCTCTCAAAAAGTCTAAACCAGATGATTTTGAGACCCTCCTGTCTCTTCCCACAAGCCCACTCTTGGCACAAGCCTCATTTGAGAAAATGTTTCCCTGACTGAAATTCAAATGGTCTCAGTTTTCCTCTTTACAGTGGAACACAACTGCTGACATTGTTCAAGTTTTTTGCTCTCAACTCTCTTGGGAAACTGCAAAACAATCACCATTTCTTCAAGTGAAGCTGAAAACCTCCAGGCGCACATGGCTTTGCATGTGCTGTGGTTCTCCAAAGGGAAAGCAGAGCACCACATTGCATTTGGAAAATCTGAGCAGAGCCGGATGAAGCTTAGCAAGAACCTGAAGTGGCACCTAAAGGCCTCCTGCTGCTTCTGCTGCACAAATCTGATTCCAGGGCTGTTTCAGAACACTTTTCCTGCACTGCCAATGCCATTAATGATAAATGATTGCAGCATCAAGTGGAGAAGACTCAGCCTCTGAGCCTTGACGGTGAGCTGCACAAAGGGAGCCAAACAGGCTGAGAGAGACAGAGATTCCTACCAGGAGCCAAGATTAGCCAAGGAGACACAGGATGTGGTATACACTCAAGGCAAAGCATGAGAGCAGGTACGAGCTGTACAGCCCTCAACATTCCTATCAGTCCAGAGCTTTCAAGAGAAGGAAACTCCTTTGGGATAGATACCATCAATGCATTCCCAAAATCAGGCAAGAATTCCCTGCACAGGAAGATTTCCACCATCTTGCAGGACAAAGGCGCTGAGACATTTTCTTCTGGATGTGCTGCAGCAGATAACTTGCTTTGCTGTACACTATGGGAATGACACCACTCTCCTCTCTCAGCACAGTCTTAAAGCTCCATGTCCCAGCACTTACCTTGTCCTTATTTACGAGAGACAATACCATTTCAGAGACCTCCTGAGTGACGAAGTTCTCAAATACCAGCTCTGGTGGGGAAACCTGGAACAAGCTCTGTTTCTGGAGAACTGATGGCAACTGGAGAGGCAAGAGAGAGCAGGGAGAGGTTCAGCTGCTGGGAAGAAGGTTGATGAAGGAGACTTTTACACTGAGCCCCAGTGAAGTACAGATTCTGGGCGAGCACGTCTGCCCAGGCCACACTGGGGAAACAGTAGCTTACCCACCTCAGCTCTGAGCTGATCATGAGCTGCTGGGCCACACAGAGCAGGCTCAAGCCAAGCTGCTCTTTTGGCATGTATTTCTGCAGGTTTCCTCTCCAGAATGGCAGGCAGCACTTACCTTAAGCACATCTCTGTGCCCACGGAGTCACAGAGCTCTGGGGCACTGACTGAGCACTCATGGAGTAAGTAAAACCCATGAATTTACATCAGACTCCATGGGAAACAATTTTGGGATGTCCTTACTCTAAGAAACTGAGGCCCACATAACTACAAATATCTTTTTTGATCTAGAACTTAGACATCAGTAAAAAGAGAACAGTACCAGAGGAGGTGTGGGAGATGAGGTGATATTTTGCTGAAGCCAAATTTTACTAAGTGAAGGAGTGAAAGTTGTTGGTTCTATGTGTTTGGGTTTGTTCTGGTTGTTTTGTTGCATGTTGCTGAGCTGGGAGAGGGATGGGGTTGAAGACCTGACTAAAAAGATGCAGGATGAGAGGGGAGGGGGCAGGAAAGTTGGCGGTCGGGAGAGAATTTGAGTTCCCGAGTACCCATCCAATGGCAAAGGGGACAGGGACCACTCTAGCCAGGTATAAAGGGGTAGAAAGATTGGAGGGTGTGTTTGTTTGTCTGGGGTGGGAGCAAGAGATGCCTGGCTCAGCTGAATCGTTACTAATAAACAGTTTTCTTTTGCTTCGATGATTTTGTCCCCTATACTTGTATTTAAACGTTAGTGCGTTTCTAACAGAGGTAAAGGCAAACATGAAGTAACACAGAAGTTGGGAAAAAGACAAATGAGGTGAATGCTGAATGAGGATAAGGTTCAGTTCTTTTAGCAGCAACTTGGGTAAGAGTAGAGTTGCTATCTCCTTTTTCCATGAGCTTTAAATGGGTGCTTTCTTGTAACCTAGTATTGCTATCTTATTTGATACGATTGTAGAGGCACGTCTGGAAGGACACAACAGCAAATGCTTCTGGAGCAGACATTGCTTTGAGAAAACTCTCCCCTGCTTTGTCTGCTTTCTCCAGCCACACTGCTGTCAGTCCAGAGACACAAGCAGGTCTCCTGTGTGACCTCACAGGAGACTCAGTCTGCTGAAGGGAGTGGCTGCAGCACGCTTGTCCCTTAGTTGTGCCCCTCTCTGAGGTGTTCCTAAGGCCCCTCTCCAGGGCAATCCTTAACCAGTTTGTTACATGTCTCTTACTGCCAATTTCCTGCTCAACAGCCCACCTCGGTCACCTACCCATTTCGTCTGTGCTTTATACTGAGCCAGTCCTGCAAGAAAAGCAGCTTTAGACACACCTCTAAGTAGGCTCTGATCCAGATAAAGCACAGCCATTCCCCTCTGCCCAGGGCAAATCCCCTGTACATCTGGCAGCCTGCAAAATCTAACATCCCATCAGAGTCCCTACACATTGTTCCAACCCAAGGCGTTAATGCAATTAGTTTTGTTAAATCTGAAGGAATTACTGCAGGTCCTCGGCCTTCAAAGGCCAATGCTGCCACTCTGGAGGGAATCCTATGACCCCAAGCTCTTGATGGTGACCACACCAAAGCAAGAGGTGGCTATTTCAGCAGGAGAATGGCAAATGGTAATTTTGTGCCTTTTGTGTCCCCAGCCTTCCCCCTGTTGTTTTAGCAATGGCAGCTACACTCCAACAAATCCCAGCAGCTTCAGCAGAGGTTATTTGTGTTGGCTTAGTGCAGATCAGGACTCCAAGTCCACCACCACCAGCAGTTTGCAATGACAACAGGACCTAGACACTGAGGTATTTTGCTGGAGGCAAGCCTGTCAAAAGCACACGCCCTCTTCAAACTTCACATCAAACAGAAAAGAAAAGAACAGGAAAAGGCTACCTTTTGACTAGTTCCACTCATGGGTAGAAATGGGCCAATTCTGGGCAGAAAACTCGCCCCATTGCTGGCCTTCTTCTTCACATTGAGAAACTTCTCCCTCAGGAATCTGGAGGGAAGCAGCTGAAAGGCAAAAAAAACCCAGCTAGAGCCTCAGAGATGCGCTTGTTCAGAAAAGCTTTACTTGAACAAGTGGCACTGGTGAATAATTTGTGATCACATCGTCTAGGACAGTTCCAGAAGCCCTGGAAGTTACCTGCTGAAATACTTAGCATCAGTAAACTAATAATACAGAGTGCAACACACATACTCCAACCACATGGCTCTGTGCCATTAGCTTCTCCGTGATTTGATGTGACATATTTGGGGATTTCTGCTCTTTGGGCATTTGTTTCCTCTTTAGTTTCATTGGATTGAGGCAGTGACCTTTTCAGAGAGTGGGGAGGAGCTAGCTCTCAGAACTCCCCTAACTCCATCCCTGCACAACACTCAAAACTCACAGCGAGGAGAGAGCACTGCTGAGAGAGTCCAAGAGATGCATGAAAGCAAAGTTGGCCCAAGAGTGAGGTGCACAGGAAGGTGTCCAAGTTTTAGTTCTCTCTGTTAATTAGCATTTGTGTTCTCCTTCTTGGCTCACAGACCCCTCCACAGAAGAAACCAAAGGGATCTCCTTGACAGAGCCTCAGCAGTGGGGCATCTTCAGTCAAGTGAGCTGCAGCCAGCCAGGGAACCTTTGTGGCCCTGACTCCACTGCTGTCTGCAGGGCTGGATCTGTGCCCCACACAGGAGATGAGAGAGAGCAGCTGGTTTGGAACCTCTTCTAGCTGGGACCAGCCTTGTCTCTCAAGTCTTTGGGCAGAGTCTGAGCTTCCCCCTCACGTCACACGCCCAAGGGCAGGTTGGTCAGAGCAGCACAGGTGAGTGTCCAGCCTGACAGGAGGAATTACTGTGACAAAGGGAAAGGGAGAGAAGCACATGCTGAGGGCTTCAGCTGTACATTGGTTTAACTTGGCTCCGGTGGCACAGCCAGGCAAGATGCTGGAGTGTCCCTGAAGCAGCACACGGTGTTCCCTAGTGCACCAGGACAGCCCCCACCCACAGGAGAACGGCACAAAGAGGTGGGGAGGGGTCTGCAGCTTCACAGTGCTGCTGGACAACAGGCAGGGCAGGGAGAGGAGGGACACGAGGGGAGTTTCCAGCCTTAACACGGCCCCAGTGGGTACTTACAGTAATAGACTTCAGTCTTTCCCTGGACAAAAGACGAGGTGTCGATGACTTCTCCGGGAATGCAGAAGCCATTTTGGTGGGAGGATGTCACAGATGAGTGACAATTCCTCAACAAAACTGGAAGGAGCAACAATGGAACTCTGAAAATCCAGAACCCAATTCATGGCAGACTCAAGGGATACACTGGTGCTACAAATTTTAAATTCTTTGAAAGTAGCTAAGTGCTTGTTTGGCGTAAGCAGCCAGTGTCCTAAGGCGTCTAGTTGGACTTTCTTTGAACTATATGGCTACGTTTTGCAATTCCAAGATGGATCATACTGAAACCCGGAGCTAAAAATCTGAACATTAATAATAGTTAGAACAGACAAAGCTGTAGTTTAAATATTACTTTAAAATAGCTTGAGTTGACCTCCTCTTCTTTAGGCTAAACAACCTCTACTCTCTTAGCTGCTCCTCACAAGACTTGAGAGACTGGAATGTTACAGCTAATGGCTTAAATATTGTTAGAAAGGACTTTCTGCCCATTGTGAAAAAACTGTATAATGAAGCTGTGACCACCAAAGCCCACCCCTCCCTGAAAATGCCTCCTGACTGGAAGTTTGGACTGTGAGTTAAGCCACCTAAGGGAACTTGAGACAAGATAAAGGGGACTCTGTTGTCCTATTCTCTCAGGTCTGGGGAGAAGTAAACAAGGCTGAGGGAGAAAAATGTATCCACAACAAAGCCAAACCCAGCAGCTGTCCTGAAAATCAGCCCTGTCTGGGTTCAGGCTGAGCAAATCATAGGCACAGACTCATCTGCTGAGGCCAGCTTTGCACACAAACCTCCCATCAACAGAGGGAGAAGGAGGAAATTTTGGGGGTATGGCATAACCTCTGGTAATAGGCAGTGGACACCCATCCTCCCTCCCACAAACTGGCTCAGCTCTAAAACTGCCCAGCCCAGAAGGCCCCATCCAGGGGATTCCCATGAGGGGCAGCTGAGGAGGTGTCATAACCCATCAAAGTGCCCCCAGACCCATGCCTGAGGCCTTGAACCAGATGACTGCATGGGATGCAAAGTAACACAACAGATCTGAAAATACAGAACCCAATTCATGCCAGACTCAAAGGATGTACTGGTGCTAAAGATTTTCTATTATTTGAAAGTAACAAGAGACAGAGTCAATCTTGTCCCACTGCAGGGAGGTAAGGTGATAATTTCTATTTAATCATCTCTGTCACTCTCTTTCTCCCTCCCCTTCCCAACCCCCCTTCCCCCACTTCTCCTTTTTCTATTTATTTTTCTCTCTCTCTTCCTCACATTTACTGTTACATAAAATCCTGGCTTTTGACTTTGGCAAATGGTCTCGTTTGCACCTTAATTCAGAGGCATCTCCCTAATAATTTTGGTAACCAGATCATAATAACCCGCTGAAACTTGAACAGAACTCATTCATCTTTAAGCAGGTAAGTAATCACTAGAGGGAAAAACGTATAGACGAATATATTTAGGAAATGTTGCTTTTCTTCAGTGAAAAAAAAGCCCCATCAGTAGACCATCTATTGTACATCCACTCAGCTGTACATGCCACTGAACTGCTGTACCCGAAGACTGGCATTATTCACATCCTGTATTTCCCTCTGGCATTCTCTTCAGAGCACAGATGTGACAAAACCAAAAAGTACAACGTTAGTCAACCTTTACCTTCAAACCTAATTCGGGATTCGCTTGCAGAGACCAATGCTCTGCGAGCTCAGGACAAGCCCGCAGAGCCCAATACTCTGCGAGCTCAGGACAAGCCCGCAGAGCCCAATGCTCTGCGAGCTCAGGACTCACAGAGACCAATGCTCTGAGAACAATTCGCTTGGCGACTGGCGCAGTGTAGCCGTCCGCACACGCTCAGGCTGCCAACAGCGGGCCAGGAGCGCGTTCTGCGGGAGCTGAGGCCGCAAAGCCGTCACAGACGGTGGGGCCGCGTTCGCGGTTACCGGGCAACCACGGCACCCGACAGGCGGGCCGGGGCCGGGCCGGGGCCCGAGGGCGGTGGAGCTGGGCGGGCCTTGGTCTCTCCTTCGGTCCCGCCTCCGTCCGCTCCCGATCCCGCCTCGTTCCCCCCTCGCTCTCGCCTTGTTCTCCGTTCGATCCTGCCTCGTTTCCGCCTCAGTCCGCCCTCGATCCCTCCTCCTTCCCCCTTCAGTGCCCCCTCGATCGTGAAAGTGGGAATCAGCGAACTGCAGATCCTGGACTCCCTTCAAGACCCAATAAACTTTCCCTCAGATTTCCGTACAAAGACGGGTCCTTTGTCTCTTTCGTCAGACAGTTTTTGTTTTTAGCAAGCGTGCTCCGGGCTCCGAAAGCACAGGTCGCTCCCAGAGAGACCCATTGAAGTGCACCGCTTCAAGGGGTGCCCAGACAAGTACAGGAAGAGTCTCTGTGAGCGACTCCTGGGACAAATTGGCTGCACCATTGTCCCAGGAAAGAAGACGCCTTTGGCTCAGCCACAACCCTAAAGCGAGACCGGACTTATATCAGGGCTCGCTGAAGGGAGAGTTGGCACCCTCCAAGCGGCATGAGGACCAGTTTTGGCTGACGACGCCCACGGGACATTTTTCGAGACCTGTACCCGGACCCGCCGGAGAGGGAGTTGGTGGGCAGGCGCCTGGGGTTCAGGATTGTTGGGATTGTTTTGTCCTGTGAGTGGGAATCCCTTTTGATCAGGGACAGTCATGGGAGGTGCTCTTACTAGGGCTGACAAGGATGTATACGTTCGGGTTAGGCAAGTTCTGAGGGGAAATACGTTCGTAAGGGGAGCTTAAAATGTTTTGTTCATTGGTTGTTTAAAGAGCAAAGAGGAAGGGGAAATACAGGTTGTATAAGCTCTGCTGTTGCCTGATACTGCTGCTTAAATTTAGGGATATTGAGCCTTTACGATTTTTATCCTCCCCTCTTTAGTCTTTCCTTTTCTTATATACCACAAGACACTAGGCTGTGTTATGAATGATGTTCATTTTTCCAATTTATCAAGCAACAAGATTAAATTTAATAGTAAGTTTTTAATAGTAACAAAATGAATGCAATCAAAGTATTGGAGATGAAAAGTACTGGAGATTAAACAATCAAAATGCACATATTTAAGATTATACTAAATTTGGCAGTAAGTAATTTAGTATAATTGAGGTTCGTATAAAGCATAAGCAAAACCGACCGGGGAGGAGCCCCCCTCCGACCGGGGGTACGGGGAGTGGCTCGCCATTCCTCACGTACCAAAGCATCCAGGCTAACAATCCCACTTATATACTGTAGGCTACAGAAGTTTCTAGAAAACTCCTCCTAGTTTCTATTCCTAAAATCTACGCCACTATGTTGTATGGTGCATGCTCTACTAATAGGTTAGGGGGTCTCTCATCCTTTTGAGGGTCTTATTTCCGATGAAGGCTCATCGTCTTCATCAGTGACCGAGGTGTGACCCACAGGTAGCGCAGGCGCCCTGTGTGACTGAGCAGATGTTTTCCATAACAAGACTTTAATTGAGTCCCATGCTTGGAATCATCCCATTTTGGCCCATTTCAAGGTCAAAACTTTCTAGATGCTGCTTGTCAGACCTACGTCCTTCTACTATTCTTGTTTGACTTTCTTCCAACATCCTTCTTCGACTTCCGACATCTGGAAGATGTCCTTTGCCCTGTCTCACCCATCTCCCCCCTCACTCTTTAATAATTGTCTTTCTATTGGTCTAAATACAATTTTGTTAATATAGTTACAACTTAATTAGCACGAATCACATTTATCACAGCTGTATAGTTTCCATCCTACATGCATACTATGCTTGTCTTACAGGCTTGCAAACCCCACTGCTATGTTATTGAAGCCAGAGAAGGAGTGATCCCCACTAGGGATGAGGTTCCTGTGACAAGCACAGCAACCCTGGATGACACTGGGCTTCTTGCTGACACTATCCAGCTGTTCACTGGGAATAGCCTTTGGACTACATTTGTGTTGGTGGCTGTGGGCACTGGCACCACAATTGTCATAGACAAACCATTCGTCCCAGAGCTAAGCTTGGGATACCAGTTCAGGCAGGAGATCTCCCCAGCTCTCCTCCTGTCTCAACAAGGAGCAGTTTTGCTGTAGTTCTTCAAGAAAAAATCTTCTTCAGTGTTCAAAGCCCTGACTCCTTCCCTGAAGGCAGAGATTCCTTTAGAAACATGTGATGGCCACTTGAGAGTTGTTAGATACCCTCAAAAGCCACTGAAAGGGAAACCAGTTGCTAAATGGCCACTGAATTGTCTTGATTCCTAATACATTTATGTCCTGACTTGATCAAGGAATGCTCTCGCAGGCTTCCTCAGAACATGAGGTTCCCAAAATGGCGCTCGGATGAGGCGGTCCCTCGGTGTGGCTGAGGGACTGAGGGAAGATGGCATCACACCCTTCCCTTCCAAAATGGTGCCTCCCAGGCAAGCAGGGGCCCCGGGAGCAAAGAGACAGGAGGGTGACAACCCCCACCAGGAAGGCAGGAGCCCACAGAGCACTTCCAGAGGCAGATGGAAACTTGCTGGTTTGTGTGGGCTCAGCAGCGCCGCTGCCGCCACTTGCTCCTGCTGTTCGTGGGCTCTGCTGCTGCCCTGCTCTGCCCAGCACCTCGCTCGGCACAGATTGCAAAGTTCACTTTGAAACAGTTTCTAATTGCAAATGGCTACAAGTGCAAAAGTTTCTACAAATGGCTACCAGTCAAAACCAAAGGTGCTGCGAACAGGAGAGGCCCTGCTCCCCTGCTTTCCTGTCCTGGAGCTGGCAGACGATTTTTACCAGCTTGCTGGGATCATCCAGAAAGTGCCTCCGAGCTGGCTTTTAGAAATGCCTGCAATCATACCCCCACACACAAGGTGTGCAGGATCTCAAAGATTCAGTAAAACTTTTGGGCACAGATTAATACAAAATACTGTAACAGTATGAATCACCCCAGAACAAACAGTTTGCAGGAAAACACCAAGTCCCGTTAGCCTGGGCTGGAAAATGCTGCATTACCATTATAAGCATGTTTCTCTTTGCAATAATGACATCAGAAGGGCAGCTTATCAAACGCTGTTTCTGATCCACATTAAAAGTTGGAAATTAAGACAGTGTCCAAACTATTACCACCTCAGATTGCTCATTGGGAGCAAGCTGATGTGATAATTGATAAAAGATTCGTGTTAATCACAAAAGCATTGGGTTTTGCATAAACCAGAATACTGAGTTCTGAAGTGAAGCATGGACACTAGATAAAGGAAATTATATGATAAAATAATTCTTTTTGAAATCACCTTGTTATGTTATATTGTGTTGTATTATGTTACATTATATTATGTTATATTATGTTTTCCAAATAAGTTATATCGGCTACCAGGTTGCAAAATCAGACTTCCCAATAGCCCTTCCTGCCTTTGTCTGATCAATACAGCCTATCTCAAAAACCAGACTTCCAGAACTTCTCTGGTGCTTATCTCAAGGATGGCTATCTGTGACTGATTATCAGCCAAAAGCTTTGTGAATTTGTGTATGGATATTTATTCAACAACCACTGCTTATGACAACAAAAACCCAAAAATTATTGATTACAACGAGAAACCACAGTATAAGAAGAGGCTGCAAACCAAGGTTCGGTGGAGCGTGGAGTGGGCAGTGACCCCTCACGTTACCCAGCGCTGCTTGCTCTTTCTATATCAAATAAAACAATCTAAATTTTGCTGAATATTAAGACTTTTGTCTCTCATTTATAACACTGATGACAGGGAAATAGCTACTCCCATACTATTCTCCATCGTCTATTCTAGGCTCCTTCCCTGTATTTGTCGGTTCAAAGTAACAAACAGGGGCCACCATTTCCAACGGCTCTCCTGGAGTGTGGGACGTCACAGCCCATCTGAGGAGGAGGGCCAGAGAGTCTCAGCCCTCAGTAGCCCCAAGGCCGAAGATGATTGCCAGAGCCCCAAAAGTACCAACACCGTGTTTGGGCTGGAGCCACCGTCGATGGAGCTGCAGCCAGGCGAGTCTGTGGACATGGTGCTGCGAGGCTTCTCCCGCATCACACAGGTGAGGTTCCCACCAAGGGCTGAGCCTGGGGAACCATCAGATCCCCTCCCCTGCGCTTGTTCCACAGTGCCTTGACATTTGCCTGGGAAAATGACATGGGGCCTTCCAGAAACTGGTTTAAGGTCACACGTTTCTGTGGCAGCACCAATTGCTTTCCTCGCTGGCCACCATCAGACCAGCTAAGGCTTTATTGTGATTCCACAGCTACCAAAACCCAGTGCAGTTCCCAAAGTAGGGGTGGAAGAAAATACTGCTCTTTTGGGGCAAACAGTGTTCCATGCTTAGGCAGCAAAGAAGGGCAGAGAAATGAGTTACACTTAGACTAGGAGCCCAAAAAGAAAGTGAATTAAACAAGTGCCAAGTGATTTATCTGGGGTAAGCACGGAGTAAAACACAAGCCATGTGAAGGGAGGGAGTTTCTCACAAGTGCCTTTTGTGGTTATTGGGGTGCTGTGTTACAGACAACTGAGTGTAGAATAAATAAGCTGCATCACAGGAAGAAAAGGGGGCAGTGACTGTAACTCTGAGGCAAGAATAGGGCTTGTGGTGGGAGGTGGGTGCTGAGCCAATGCAGGGCATTTGCTGGATGCCCTGCCACCACCCACCGGTGACAAGTGGCTCTTGCATGCAGGAGGTGCACGATTATGCGATGTGTGAAGCTGCCATTGGATCAGCCAGCAGGAGAGAGAAGATAATAGAAACAACCATTGCCTGCAAGTTTGTTGATCCTTCTATAGAATTATCAGCCAGACAATTCTGTTTCCGGGTGGAGAAGGTAAGTCTCTGGATTTCATCCTGACATTTCACAGCATGGCTGAGGGTGGTGTGTGCTTGTGTTAAAGCCCCTCTTTAGCCTTCCTGAGGCACTTTGTGAAGTGAGTGAAGGTGCTTGTAGAGATGAGACTGGTATTTAACATTCCCAACATAAAATTGCAGTTACAGCTGCACTGCCAAGGGGAAAGAGAGAAAGGCCAGTTTCTCTGCTCACTGTAAAGGGAGGTTTATGAGGGTCCTCCAGGGCACGATGATGTCTGTACACCGATGCTGTAGGGAAGCTGGAAAAAATGGAGATTCCTGTGAATTCCTCAGGCTGACAAGGAAAAAAACCCATCATCTCCTGTGTCTCTTTGCCTTTCTTTGCTGTTGGCATAGGTGCTTTATGGTATAGCTATATGGTATAGATCTGTGCATTTCCTGAAGCCTCACCTGCTTCAAAGGACCCCCAGACATCCTGCAGCTGCAGTGATGATAACACTGAGGCAGAGCAGGTGCCCTTTGGCTGCCTCCTCTCAGGGGCCTGTTCCCTCATGTGTACATGGGAGTGTTTCTCTGTCCCCCTGAGCATCCTGTGGGTTTCTAAACATGAAAAGCATCTGGTATAAAGAAAAATATCCTGGAAGGGTAGAAACAAATAGAAAGGGTAAATAGTGATGTATGCACTTCTGGGGCTGAAAAATGTGAGATTCAGCAGAAGCAGAAGGAGGTCTGTGGCTAGTTGAGGTTGTTTTTCCTTGTCTCCTGTTCCCATAGAAACCCAGTGATGTCCTGGCTCCGCAGTACAAGCCTTTGGCTTTAAAAAACACCTGCTCCCTGCCACTTGACCTTACACTGGACTTAAAGCAACCCTTTCTGGTCTGTGATGTGGACCAGCAGCCCCTCCCAGATGGCCAGATGAGCAGCCCTGGACTCCTCCAGTGGGGTCTGAAGAGGAGCAATGTGGTGGAGCCTTTCTGTGGGAAGGTTCTTGAGTCAAGAAATTTATTCTGTAGCATCAGTAGTGGCCTGGCCTGAGCTGCAGCAGCAAAGCTGCTGAAGGAATCAAAATCTTATCTGAATTGAGAAGATCCATCCTGGCTTTAAGGCACAAGGAAAAGGAGCAGGCAACTAGGTCTGGGCCAGCCGTGCAGTAAAGGTGTCTCCCGGAAAGCATCCCAGCTCTCCAGCAGCCACCCCCTTGTATTGCTGCTGAGCACAGGAACAAGGGCCTGAGGGAATCCTGGACTAGACTGTGGTGCCTGCAGTCAGACCCTTGCTGTGGAGAAATGATTGATGAACCGAGGAGCCCATGCTGGGGTCACACTTCAAGCATTTACTGTTTCAAGCTGTCAGACCTTGGGACATCATCCCACAGGTGATTAATTACTGTTCATCTCCTTGCAGCCTGTGACACTCGATGTAGGGCAGACCTGTCATCTCTACATCACATTTGACCCAGCTAATGAACTGGATTTTAATAGCTGGAGGGACAAGAAGGTTCTGAAGATAAACATGGCCAACGGCCATCCTTATGTGGAGCATATCAGCCTTCAGGGAGAAGTCCACTTCCCCAATCTCCAAATCCATCCCAGCAGCCTGGAGTTTGGCTGCATCCTGGCTGGCACTGAAGAAGTGCGTTCTCTGCAGATGACCAACTGCAGCTCACTGCCTGTCCAGTACCACTGGTCATTCCCTTTGCACAGCCAGGTGAACAGGTTGAGGTATGTGCACCTTTGCCCTCTCCTTGAAACTCTCCTTCCTGTTGTCCTGTTTGTACTTTGCAAAGAACAAAGCTGATTGTGCACTGTACTGTAACAGTGGATAACAACTGGACATAGCCAGTAGGATAACTGGCTTTTCAAACTTATTCTTAGTATTCATTGAATTCTCATCCTTCTCTACAATGCAGCTCTGCTATAAACTTCTGATACATGTTTTCACAAGATTCTAACAAGTTAGTCTGAATCTATAATTACTGAGACCAGATTGAGTCAAAATGCCAAGAGGGATGACTCTTTCTCAAAGCCTGCAGTCACACAGAGTGAAGCAGTACATAAATCATCATGTGCATCCCCATACACATAACAGTCCAGTTACTGACAATACTACTTACAAAGGGAGATTCAACATGTGCAATAATTTTTTTACTTTTGCTACAATTTGCCTAAAAATAAGCTTCAAATAACATCTTGAACGTGTTTAAATTTAGGGATGGCATTACAACATCCTAAAAACTTCTAAGGGTACCCGGTTGTTTTAGTTTGAAAGACAGGTGTCTGCCAAGAAAGGTAGGAGCCTCTTTCTAAAATGGAGAATGTAAATCCCCTCCCTCCAAATCATTATAATTTTGAAATTGAGGGGCTATCAGGCAAAGATATGGGAATAACAGTTCTGTACTAGGAAACTTAAAATAGAAATACAGTATTACAAAGAACAAACCCAAAACCACTGACACAGGCAGAATACAACCTGACACCCCATCAGTCAGGTGTTGGTAGCAGTGCCATTAAATGGTGGCTGCAGTCCTCCTGCAGTGACAGATGTGGTTCAGTTGAAGCAGTGCTCCTGTAGAAGGGTGCAGTTTTCCTCCAAAGGTCCAGTGATGATGTGGAAAGGTCCGATTTTCCTCTGGAATCCAGTGGAAAAAGGCTGCCTTGATGTTTCAGATCTCAGTTTTTATCTAGGTAGGAAAGGCTTGGTTCCTCCCCCTGGCTGGAGCATCTTCCAATGAGATGATGTAATTTTATCAGTCATTAAGTGGGAGTCAATAGGATGATGTAATTTTATCAGTCATTCAGTGGGACTCAATAGGATGATGTAATTTTATCAGTCATTCAGTGGGACTCAATGGCCCATTAACAGACGATATCGTCCTGGAGGAAGGATGGGTTGTGGAGAAGATAAGGATGACTGCCCCACCTGGTTTTAACAGATGGCCCATTAGCAGAGAATATCTCCCACAGAGCTAAGAATCACTGCCCCACCTGCTTTCAACAGATGGTGATAGAATACATACTTTTGGTCACTTCCTGTATTGCAACCCTAGACACTGGTGCTGGTGCAGTAGTACAAGAGAGCTGTAAGTGTGTATTACTAGTTGGTATTCATATTAGGTAAAAATGGCTCAACTCAGCTCTACAAAGCAGGAAACAAGTCCTGGAGAGTTGAAATGAAGGAGTTGGGACATTGTAACCAGTCTGCTTTTTTGTGAGAGATGCTCTTAAGTAGTAGTGGTAGTAATGTACTCATATCATGTAAACTTTGCTCCTTGTGATCTATTATCCACTTCTGCAATTTTTCCTGACCTTTTTTTCTTCTTCATTTCTTCAGTTGAGTGCCAAAAGGATACACGGAAGTTCAATGCTACTACCAAGGTAATATGTATTTTTTTCAAAGTAAAAAATACTCAGAGCTTTTATAAAACACAACAGAAGTGTTGGAATGTAGAAACAATAGAAGATATTGACCAATATTTTTACATTATACTACATCAGCCAAACAAATGGATAGTAGGGCTTGAGGAAAAAGGTGTAAATGACCTTTTGTTAAAAAGGCTTGTTTTGGTCTCTAAGTGATAACTGTCGTCATCATGATGTAAATACTTCACAATCTATTTCAATTTTCCTAAGTTGTAGTATTTCATGACCAGCTACGATTTATTTCATTTCTGTTGTACCCATCACTGAATTATCTGAGCACAATCTCCGGACAAGACAAGTGGTAAAGTAGCAAAGGGCTGTATAACTGAGCAGCCAACAGGATAAGTCATATTGGCATATATTGGCTTTGCAAAATCCTCTGTGAGCGCTTTCGTTTCTTCTCCTCTTTGGTGTAAAATGCAACACATTTTCATTTCTTCTGATGACTCACCTCTGGAAGAAAAAGGCAGTAGCTGTTTTCGGCAGGGTAAGTTGCATTTACAAGTTGGCTGACGTCGTTGGCAGCAGAACTGCATTTTTTCTTATAAAAGCTGCTCATCAGCTTGAGTGGGGAGAAGGTGCAAAAAGGTGAGAGAGGCTGATGGAGCTCTGATGGTCTGAGGATCCAATGGTGCAAAGAGCTGGAAGGTGAAATACCATCTCTTGAGTTCAGGGTCATTAGGGAAAAGGAATGTGTGCCTGAGAGCTGGGGTCTGTCAGCCACATTCACCTAGTAAAAGGGTTTTCTCCTGCACCCGTGTGTGTGGCCAATGCCACGGGATGGCAGCTCTTCCTGCTGTGGGGACATTGCAGCCTCCAGCTGCAGAGTATGCAATCTGAGCTGTGTTGAAATGTGTTCCCCAGGGCTCCGTTTTGGGGCTGCTCCTGGTTAACGCCTTAATCGATGATGTGGATGTGGAGTTTGAGAGAAGCCTCAGTAAATTTGCAGACTCTCCAGCTGGGGGGGAGTGTGGATCTGCTGGAGGACGGGAAGGTTCTGCAGTGGGACTTGGACAGACTCGATCCATGGGCCAAGGACAGCGGTGTGAGGTTCCACAAGGCCAAGTGCCACAGCCTGCAGGTGAGCAGTCACCTCAGCGTGAGCCCAGGTGTGCCCAGGTGGGCAAGAGGCCAATGGCACCTGGGCTGTATCAGCAGCAGTGTGGGCAGCAGGAGCAGGGCAGTGCCTGCCCCTCTGTGCTGGGCACTGCTGAGGCCACACCTCGAGTGCTGTGTCCAGCTCTGGGCCCCTCATTTGAAAAAGGACATGGAGGGGCTGGAGTGTGTCCAGAGAAGGGCAACAAGGCTCATGAGGGTTGGGAAAATGTCCCGTAAGGAGTAGCTGAGGGAGCTGGGTTTGTTCATTCTGGAGCAGAGGCTCAGGAGGGGCCTCAGGGCTCTCTCCAGCTCCCTGACAGGAGTGTGCAGTGAGGTGGGGTCGGTCTCTTCTGCTGGGCCTGCCGTGAGAACCAGAGGAACTGGCCTCACGCTGAGAGAGGAAAGTCAGGTTAGATTTTAGAAAAAAATTGTCCCAGTTCAGGCCTAGGAACAGGTTGGCCAGGGAGGTGGTGGAGTTGCCATCCCTGGAGGTGTTAAAGAGGCCTCTGGATCTGACACTGGGAAATGGTTTCTTGGTTTAGGGTTTGCAGTGGCAGTGCTGGGCTGACGTTGAACTGGATGGTGTTAAAGATCGTTTCCAGCCCTGATGGTTCTACAGTTGCAAGCGCTTCCCGTCGGGCTGAGGGGAAGGCTCAGCGCTGTCCCGAGTCCGAGGGCGGCCGCGCCCTGAGGGGCCGGGCCGGGCGCCGCCCTCAGCTCCGCGGGGCCGCCGCTGCCCCTCATCGCGGCGTTCCCGTCCCTGTCAGCCCGGCCATCCCATCGCTGTCAACCCGGCGATCCCGTCCCCCTCAGCCCGGCCATCAGCAGTGCGGACCCGCCTCGCTTCGGGGTCTGCCCGGAGCCACCCGCACCGCCGGGTCAGCGGTACCTGAGCCGTGACCCATTTTCTCCCTCGGGAGTCGCCAGCCCTCCCACCGAAGAACGCAGCTGCTGTTTCATCTTTAGACTGTTGCCTTCCTCACACCCCTCCACCCCGCCTTTGCATTTTAAAATTTTGATATGTTCTTTCCTTTTTATATTTGGACTGATGTGGAGTGCTTGCTAAGACTTCAAAGCCGAGCTCTGATAATGAGCTGTAAATCACACACGGCTGATCTGGGGGAGGAGCTGAAATAGGCCAGTACACCCCCAAGTCCTCACGGCCTCAGCTGCTGCTGTGGGCTTTGGTTTCCACAGGACACCAACAATCCGCACTTGTCCCCTGTGGCCTTTGGTCCCTGCGTTCCAAAGGATAAGTGCCGCCGAGGCTGCCTGGTCTACTGACCGTGCCAGCCATGTGCTCCGGTGCTGCTGAACACACACATTGACAGTCTGCACTTCTCCGGGAGTGGCTTTTGAGGTTTGAGGGCATGTGACTGGGTTCTTTTCCATAGCTGATGGAGAAGAGGTAATCTGTTTTATGCGCAACCTTTGCCAGGTGCTTGTTGAAGCAAATCTAGTTGCTTGTCTTTCCACCTTACCTTGTGATGCAACAACAGAGGTGAGCTATTTGCATCTAAGAAATGTAGGCTGGCTTATAAATACTATTTCATGTGCCTTCTGTAGGTTGCAAAAGTAAAAGACCCAGGTAAGGTCAAGATGTATCCTTGTATACATACAGTTTTAAACCCCTTGTGCTTCCTATATTGTATAATTGTCTAAAGATGTATTAAATTAAACTCTTCTGAAATGCAATTAGGTCCAGAGTGAAGTCATTTTTACAGCCTTCCTTTTTTGGGGGTGGTTTTTGTTGTTCCTTAGGCTGGTGGGGTGGTAGCAGTAGGACAAAGGGCTGAGGAAGGCTCGCAAGCTTCTGCCTGTTGTGGCAGGGTTGGATTGCAGGAAAATGAAATGCATGTCTGTTATCACTTCTGAAAGGCTAAAGGGAGATGAACTCTCTAAATTCTCCCTGTCTGATGGAAGCAGCAAAGGAAAGGGGACGATCAGTAACACTAAACAGAAAGTAGGGCTGGCTGTCTTCGTTAAGATGACAATGATACTGCTTTGAGCCTTTGCTCCACTTTGAGAAGGAAAACGAATCCATTATTAAGCTGGATTCACCACCGACTCAAAGTTTCTACCTGGAGCCAAGTAATTTTTTGAGAAAATGTAATAGGTTGCTGTGATGCAGGACTCAGCACTTGGACTTGTTAAACTTTGTTGTTGGACTCAGTCTCTCCATCCAGCCTGTCCAGGTCCTCTGCAGAGCCCTCCTACCCTGCAACAGATTGATACATGCTCCCAGTTTGATGTCATCTGCAAATTTACAGTCCCCTCCCCTCTCATCCCACTTCTTTTTTAGTTACTTCTTCAACCCCACCCCTCTCCCAGCTCACGGCAACACTCAACAAACCAACCAGAACAAATCCAACCCATCTCAACAACACCACATAGAATCCACAATTTTCATTCTTTAACCTAATAGCCTTTTGGCTTCAGCAAAATACCACCTCATCTCTCACAATCCTTTCCAGTCACAGCCGGGCAGGGAAGGGAGGCAAATAATGAATAAAGGCAAATAATGAGTTGGAGGAGGACTATGGACAGCAACGTGAGCTGACAAATCAGGAACTTTTAAATAGAATGAATTTAACACTGACCAGACAGGATAATTAAATCAAGGGCTTCAGCAAAAAAGGAGAATAAAAGGAACTACACCCAAGGGAAAGTGCCTGCAGCCGAGAGAAGGCTGTGGTTAGGTAGCCGGTTCTGTTTGTTGTTGCTGCTGTTGTTGTATGTTTGCCTTGTTATACATACTAGTAAAGAACTGTTCCTCCTTTTCCCCTCTCTTTGCCTGAAAGCCCCTTAATTTCAAAGTTATAATAATTTGGAGGGAAGGGGGTCATATTCTCCATTCCAGAGAGGTCCCGCAGGCACCTGCCTTTCCAAACAAGACAAGCTGACAATTAACGATTTCTTGCCAATGGTTTAATTAACAATTAGTTAATTAACGTAGGTAATTAAGAGCAAGGTGTTCAGCGGAGCTTGCAAGGGTAGCTGCAGGGGTCATCAAAATCCAGTGAGTAAAGCTCAGCAGGGAAATTGCGTGGGTTCCTCATCGCCACTGTGGCGTCCACCCCATCTTCAGTGCTGGGGGGCTGAACTCCAACCGTGCCTCCAGACCTTGCCCTGAGAGGTGCAGCGACAGTTCCAACACAGTGGCACGGAGGCGGATGTTATACGTGGGGCCTTTTGCCACCTGCAGAAGGACAGAGAAGTCAGTGGAGGGTGCAGGTGACATCTGCTGCTGTGCCCAGCCTGCTGCCTGCCCCAAGAGCTATGGTACCTCTATGGGCAGCAGCACATCCACGTCACCCCGTGGCCGGTGGGCACTTTCAAAGCACACTTCAAACATTATGGTGTGTCTGTGAGGCAGGCTCTGTATCTGGTCCAGATTCACTCTGAAACCTTGAACAGATGAAAACAAAGCAGCTGAGATACACAAGAAACATGAAATGCATCATAAGCACGTTAAGGCCTTACAGGTGTACCGGCTGAAAGGAAAAACCCTATGCCATGCTGTGACCTGGACAAAAACTTAAAGAGTGCACCTGAACACGCCTCAAACACAGTGAGCCACTGTGTGATGGAAGCACAGCCTTGCCTCAAGGCCTCTTTTGGAAACCTCTTTTGATCCACCAGAGGATGTCACAGGCTGTTTCCTCAATAAGGGCTGACTACAAGTGCTGTGACAGTGTCAACTCCAACCAAAGCACTTCCAAAACACAGCAGACCCCGCTGCTTTGCAAAACAAGCCCACAGAGCGCCCAGAGAGACTTGATGCTCGTGGGAGCCAAGGGCAGAAGATGCTGAGAGGTGACATGGGTGATGAGCCCATCTGGCCTCTGCACTGAAGCGTTAGGGCAGTCACAGACAGCCCAGGTGCCCTGGGCATGGCTGCCCAGGAGAATTCTGCCTCGAAAGCTCCCAGCAGGGGCACTGAGAAGAAAAAGCTCAAAAACCTCCCCAAGTTCAGTGGCTTAAGCTAAACTGTCTGAGACACTTCTCTCAAGCCCACAGCAAGTGTCTCCAGCACTGCTTACCTGTGCCCCGCAGGGCAGATACATCGACCTGGAAGGACACCGGCATCCGCCCAGGGTTGGTGATCACCAGAGTGCGCCTCTCAGTGTAACCCTTTCTTACAGTGCCCATGTCCAGGACATACTCGGGCAGCTCAACTCTGCAAGGAGGAGTAAGGACAGTCCTTAAACCACAGCCTGGCTACATGTCCAGGTGGATGGAGGATACAAATCAAGTGGCTAGTTCTTGATTCGCTGCTGTAAAAACTCAGCTCAAGCCCATGAAACCCATGGCCTGACCACCTGGCAATGACTTTGGGAAGTCAGGAGTATAGGTCCTAGGTTTTATCAGCTACTAATGGTACCTGAAAATGAAATTAGTTTTAAATGGACACTGGCCACAGCTCCTCTGCCGTGAAAAGCCAGTATAGGTGAGGACACTGGACCTCCACTGGTCTCAATGAAACTGCTTAGCCTGGTGTATGGCCTGAGCCTGAAATTGCTTTGGGGCCTAGGAATAAGATTTGCCTGCACAGGAAATCTTCATTGCTCTGCAACCAGATCACACGATCTGTTCTGCAGAGCATCTCCTTCCTGAATTGAAGCACCCTGTACTTGTGTTGCATCACGATGGTGTAAAGGGACAGACCAAATGACCTAGATAAGCCCTGCCAACCCACCAGGATTCACGCCATCTGATTTTGGGTTTTAAAGGGTTTGCTGGCATGTGCAGTTCCCTTCTCCTTTTATTTAGTGTGCTCTGTTAGTTGGAACCAGGACATCAGCTGGGAATTGTCTCTTTCAGAGCTAGCCAGCAGGGACAGAATTTATGCTGTCTGGAAGGACTTGAAGGTCTGCACTGTCCTCAGCTCTAGGAACAGAACCCCACACCTCTGGGGAGCTGAGCAGCCCAAAGCTCAGCGTGGTGCTGGGGAAGGGAGGACACTCCACTGCTCACATGAGTGTCACAGCCACCAGGACCACACCCTTTCTGAAGTCCAGGTTATTCCCAGCTCAGCAGACACAAGGAGCTCTCAGGACAGGGAGACATTGCTGGGTGTACCCCACGGGGCACCTGGAGATGGGGATGGGAGTTCCTACTCACTTGACAAGACTCTGGCACAGCTCTTTGTCAGGGAAACTGTTTGGGAGATGGGATATGAGCATTTCCTGCAGCTCCAGAGCAGCCTCCTCTATTAGCATTGTCACCATCTTTATCTGCAGCTGAGTGTTTGGCTGAAGAAAGGGAAGAGAGTGCCTGGTTAGCAAAGGTCTTTCCCAAGGTTTGCATGTGAGAAAGGATCCCACTCTGCTCTTGTTGAGAGGGGATGTGGGGTCCTCCTGTCTGCCTGCTCAGTGTCTGTGACACCTCCTGCTTTCTCAGCCAGGACCTCATCTCCATGCAAGTAACTCCAGCATCTTTGCCTGCCCAGCCACTGTTAGCCAAGTCTGCCTGATCTGGCCAGGCAGACAGACAAGCCAGGAACCTTCCAGAGCTCCTGATACTTGCCTGCCCCCAGCCACTACCAAGGCACCTTGGACAAAAGCTGTCTTGAAAGGGAACTGGGACCAAGCTGGTGCCTCTTGGAGATGAGCACCACCAGCACAGTCCCAGGGCACAATCAAGCAGCTGCTGCTCAGCTCTGCAAATCTAGCAGGGCTTGGACTGGGACCAACCAACTCCCCAGCAATGACCTGAATCTCCTTCAACGCACCATCAGCTCCATCCCTTGAGCATGGCCTTCAGGATCTCTCCCTGGGGTAGCCAGGAAGCTGGTGCAACCCCAGAGGAGAGCATGACCAGAGTGGAAGTCCTAGGGGCAATGCTGAGGTGACACATGGTTGCAAGTGGGCAGGGAGATCCCCGGTGCCATCAGGGCACCAGGACGCTGCTGTGGGCTGCAAGGGGCTCAGGTGCCATAGAGAGGGTGGCATGTGCCAAACGGGGCTGCAGCTGCTCTTACTACAATGCCAGAGTCAGGCACGCGGGGCTTCACGTTCTCCATCTTCAAGATCTGCTTCCTTGGGGTCTGAGTCTTCTTTTGCTCAACTGATTTATTCCCCTGACTGTACTGTTGCAGGTGTTTTATGAGCTGCTCATATTTTTCATTTCCTGAAGGAAGAAAACGTCCACAAAGAGAAGTGTGAGGAAAGTGCCAATCTCATTGAAGCTGGGAAGTCCCTGCCTCCCAACACTGGTTTCTTCCAGAAAGAAATCCCTCAAGACATCGATGCAAAGTGGATGCTGCTGCTCCTCTCTGAATCCTCACTGCTTTTGCTCCCACCCATCACGTTTGTCCCTCCCCACAGAGGAGCATCTCATTGCCTGCAATGTCACACAAATCCAACCCTGTCAGAAGCCCTGCCAGCCTCTCTTACAGCTTTCCCAAGCCTTTCAGTCTAGCCATCATCCTTCAGGAGCCTGCCAAATGTGCTGGCAAGCTCTGCAGGACAGTTCCTGGGGCAAAGCCCACATGGGATCCTCTGCTCAAGACCCATGAAGCAACCAGAGGGCTTGAGTTGGTCTGGGAGTCCTGCAAACCTCAGGCTTGGTGGAGGTGGGCATAAGCTACCCTATGGCATATGGCAGGGAACAAAACCAGAGGGGCCCTTCCTAGGGGCAGACAGGCAGTGCCCACCTTCGATGTTCCAGGGCAGACTGACACTGATCATGGGAAAGAATGTTTCTCCTTTCAGGCAGATATTTTCCGGGTCCAGGTCACCCACTTTAAGCTGGAAAGTCCTGCTGAAGGCTCCTGGTACTCCTGGCATGTAAAAGAATTTCAGCACTTGCTTCCCACCAGGTGCAATGGAACCCTGCAGGGATGGGAGAAGAGGGAGGGAATGCGTCAGAGAGTCTGATGGGGGATGGCTCAGGGGACAGACAGGCTGAAAGGACAGGTTCTCATCTAGAAGAAACCATCAGACCACATCACTTTGTGATAAATCTATTACAGTGTTGGCTTTGGCAATTATTAGAGTAAATACTATGTGTTTTATAAATGTTGGCTTTCGTAAAAGAAGCTTTGCTAAAGTTTAGAGTTCTTCTAATGCAAAGGTTGCGTTGGGATAGCAATGTTGGTGTAGAGTTAATGCAATATTAACATTTAACCAATGAAGGAATGGAAACGTGTTGAATGTGCTGAAAAGTGACAAATGACCAGGACTAGGACAACTGCACATGCTCCAAAAAGGCGGGATGGAGGAAGAACTCCGTTAAAATATTTCAATACTAATAACCATTTGTAAATACCTATGAGGCTGATGCAATACCCAGGGTTTATCAGGGGTGTTGATGTGTTGACTGGTGTGCCTCTGGCTGCAGCTAAGCACCCAAGCCAAGCACCCAGTGCTGTTAATTTTGCTTTATTGACTCTGTCCTCTGCTGTCTCTTACTAAATTTTCTTTAAATTTGAACTGAGGAGTGGGCTTTGCTTCTCACATCTTCTACATTCCTTGTGCCCAAAAGGTCGAGACTCTGACCCCAGGGTGCAGTGCTGAGCCCCTCCAAGGGCTCCTAAGGCTGCAGCCCCAGCACAGCCTGATGTGAGCACAGCTGTGCTGCTAACGGGGTTTGTCGTCTGCCAGCAAGAGCCTCAACAAAAAATTTTCTTTTGCTACTGGCGTGGAAGAGAAGTCCCTGCACTCAGCAGGGCCAGCAGCTCCTCGCATCCCTTATAGGAGACAGACATGAAGAAATGGGAAAGCCAATCGGCTTCCTCTTCCCACTGCAAGGAGGGACAAAGGCAGGATTGCTGCTTTGGCTCAAAGACATCCAGGCAGGACTGAGCAGCTTGGTCAGTGGTGGGATGCTGTTAATTTTTCTCCTTGCTCTCCCAGGCCTGCTGCTCCCTGGCCCCCTCACTGCCCCACAAAGCTGCAGTACAGCATGAAAGCTGGAGGAGGCAGGGAGCAGCAAGCCTAGTAAGGGATATGGAAGTGGTGCTTAGCACTGGCAGGGAGGAGGCAGGGCCAAGGACTATGTCCCGTGTGATCACACAGCCTGGCTAAGGTGACCCTCAGAAACACTCCGGTGCCAGCACAACCTGAGATCTAAGCTGTCAGGGTCCCCAGAGGAACTGTGAGGAACCAAGTAAATTTTTATTTATGCCACAACATATGTTATAGATCCACTTCCTGATATGGGGTGAAAAATTACTACAGGGGCTGTACACATGCTGGGACCCTTAACACACCCCACGCGTAAAGGAGGTTGCGAGGAGAAAATGCAGGCAGGCTCCGTCTCTGGGGGGCTGCAAGAGACTTCCCCCTTGGAGGTGGGCAGATCTCAAAGCCCAGGAAAATGTTACCCATCTGACCAATAGTCTTCCTAAAAGGGCTGGGTTATGGGAGGAATCTTAGCATACAAAAGCAGTCAAGCACTGCCAATTTTTCCCTGCCGTTTTTGGTTTGATTGGGACCACCCCCTTTCTTTCTTTCTTAAGAAAGACTTTTCAGATATAACACTTGCTTTGTTTGCAATTTACTTTCATCTGAGAAATCTAGCAATTAGAATTCTCCTCTGTTCCCCTTACAGCAGCACAAGACACTAACTGTGAAGGACAACCACTCTGCTACTGGGACTGTAACACTTCAGACCAGGAGAAGCAGAAGCAGGCAAGGAGAAACGCCCCTCAAGGTTGGGCTGGAAAGTGCCTCCCTCCCATTGGCCTTTGCAGGCACATGTTAATGTCTTCAGTTCTATTGGTTGGTACAGTTGTTCCATCCCTGTTCTGCCCTTGTTCACCTTGTATGTACCCTTTCTGGAATGTTCTTCATTTCCTTGATGCCCATTGGCTATGTTTTGCTATATTGCTCCACCCCTCTTATCCTATTGTTTCCCCTGGTTGGCTGCCCCTCCTCTGCACCACTTCTGCCTGTCCCCATTGGACCTTGACCCTCAGACCCGCCTCTTTCATCCCATATTTAACCCTGTGCCCTCAACCCAGTTTTGTCTTTGTCCTTGGACTGCCTTCAAGACCCAAGAAACCTTCCCTCAGATTTCCATGCCAAGACCCATCCTTTGCCTGTTTTCTCAGCTACTTTTTGTTTTTAGCAAGCGTGCTCTGGGCTCCAAAAGCACAGGCCTTTCTCAGAGGAACCCAGTGAAGCGCACTGCTTCAAGTGACCAGCACACTTGTGCCTCCCACTGGTGTCTGCCCTGTGACAGCAGAGCCACCCACCCACCAGCCAAGGCCACGAGGGAGTCTATCAGGAGAACACTTGCTTCTCTGCCCCCAGCAGAAATTACTTACAGCCCTCTCTCTCTAATGGCTGGGTTTGGGGTTTTCCCCTCTGACTTTTCCCCCCGCTTCCCTCCCTCCTTTTTTTTTCCCCTTTAAAATTCTCCTGGGCCACCTGACACAGGGCTGGGGTCAGTTGCTTGTGCTACTTACAATGGTGGGGTTGACCACAAACACGCCAGGCAGATGTTGCTCTGCAATGCTAAGGTTTAGCACCCAGTTGAATTCTATCTTGCCAGTGTTCGCCAGGGTGACTGTGCTGTGATGAAGGTTATTAAACATCTGGAGAGAAGGCATAGGAGCGGGAAGTTACAGACCCAGGCCTGCTGCTGGGAGTCTCCTTCCTCTCTCCCGGGGTTGAAAGCACACCCATCATGGGAGCAGGGACCAGGGAGCAGATACGGGCACCTGGGAACCTAAGGAACCCCCAGGCACAGGGCACCTGCACAGGACCAAGGAGCTCTGGCAGCACACAGAGGTGTGCTAACAACCATGTGAGGGCCAGTAATAAACGAACCAGGGGACACAGGCCCTCTGCACTCTGAGGGGTCACCAACAGCCAGGAGAAGCAGAGACAACACTGAGGCGTCTCAGAAGAAAAGGCACCTGCATTTAAGTATTGGCAAGCAACATACACACAACAAGGGCGTCACAGGGCAACACAGACAGAGCCAGCAGCTGGAAATATCTGGGGGTTTTCAACTGAAAAAGAGTGAAGTGAGGATTATTCTGAGACAGTCTCTCCAACTATAGTGACTGAAAGCATAACTTCTTCCCTTAATTAATGTGTGGATCAAGCAAGAGCTTTAGACAAGAGCATTTCCTTGGAGGTCAGGCTTTAGGAGTGGATCAGTAAAGGGATGTCGCAGGGACATGCCCCTCAGAGGATCCCCACTGGGACCCTGCTTGCTGCAAGAGGCAGTGTTAGGTACCCTGAAAAAGAGGCATTCCCAACATCTTAGAGAGGCTTGGAGATGGCCATATTAAACCAGCTTGGGTGCCGGATGTGTCCCTCAAAGGTTGTACTTCCAAGCCCCAGAGCCAACAAAGGGGCTGGAAGGGAAGAAAGCCCTGGACTGAGGTGGGCAGGAACCCGCTGGCCGTGGTTCCAAGGCAGGGAGCTGTGCCAGGGCACATGTGTGGTACCTGAAAGCCGCAGTTGATCTCCCGCTGGCTCAGGGAGTAGCTGAGGTGTGAGGCCTCCCCAGTCAGCCCCACCTCGTAGGTGGGGCCTCCCTCCACGTGGCACAGTGCTGTGACACTAGCAGTGGTGTTGGGGTGGCCAGAGAAGGTGAAGGAGACTTGCTGTCTCTCTCCTGGCTGCAGCACGCCCGACTGTGGCAGGATACTGAAAGCCTGGAGGACAGGAGAGATTGAGATGTTGAGTGTGGAAATGGATGCAGAAGAGCATCTTGGAGCAAACTGCAGCTATAGCCAGAGGGGCCTATTCCTCAAACACAGCCAGAATCACCCTGATGTCATCCTGCATCCATGCCACTGACCAATGGAGGGACCATGGGGAAAATCTTCTTCCACACTCACAGATCAATGCATTCATTAATCCAGTACATTCAAGTGAACTTGGATGTCTCCTGGCAGTAGAAACTCTCTCGGATGCCCAGCTTGCCTTTAGAAAGCATTTCTTACTGCTTTTAGAAAAGGAAGAGACTCAAAGTGAGAGCTCTTGGAGCTCAGGGATGTCAGCGAAGGACTCCAGCCCAGATCATCTGACTCCTGAGGCTTTTCCCCTCGCTCTCTGACATATATGCTGCATTCTCAAGGTGCTACAGCAAAAGCTCCTGCAAAAATTTCCTATGGACCACCTGATGAGGTCCAGGGGGAGCAATGCCCTCCATAGGTGCTGCACAGCATCCTTGGGCAGCCCTACATGTCCTGCACAGCCTTTCCAACAACCAGTTGTTTCAGCAGCGCTTTGTGATGGGTCTGGAGGGATGTGAGGCCCCTCTGTGTGCAATGCTGAGGGCCACCAATGGGACTGGGAGCTACAGCCCTGCTTGCCACACTGAAAATGTGGAAGAGAGAGATTCCCTCTTACCTTCTCCACTTCGAGGGCACTCTGTGGTACATCCGCGGATAACCTGAATCCCCCCAAACCTAGTGGGACGTAATACTTTTCACAAGTATGTGGCGGCACCTGAAAAACAAGCCATTTTCTATGCTAGGAGGAAGAGACAGCCACTTTTGCAAAGTCTCCGTTTGTAAGACAGCTTCAGGGCCACCACTGCAATACCAGCTGTCAGGTGAAAGCAGACACCTGGAAACAGGTGGTCTGGCTGGGTTGGGAAGAGGCTACATGGAGATCAGGACTCATCACAGCTTGCTCTGGGAAGGAAGCTGGAGGTCTTGTCATCATGATGCAGATAAAAGCCTCATCTTACATTGTGAAGAAAACATGGCAAAAAAATCTCACACTCAACACAGGTCTGCAGGATCTCAGCAGTCTTCTCCAAGGAAAACTCTCCTATTTCTCCCTCCCACACACCTCATGTCCAACCACTGGCTCTGCTGCCCAGCCCATTCTCAAGGCACAGGACAGCAGGGCAGCAAAAAGGGAGGTCAGCAAGAGCATTACTTGTTGGTGGTAAGGTGGGGAGGCAACACAAGCAGTAGTGTACAAGAAAATCTACCTCTGCTCCTAAAGACTGGGCAGGATCCCACGATTCTCTCAGGGCTGTGGCTGGGTCCTCCCCATTTCTAATCTTGAAGCGTCTCATTTGAAACGCCGAGTAATCCAAACTCGTTCTCTTCTCCTTTGGTGGCTGGGGTTTGAACTTAGGTGGGTAATGCTCATACCTGGAAAATAACATAGCTATGAACAGGGACCTGCTGTGGGAGGAAGGGACACCTGCACGAGTAGCTCCTGGTCAGGATGCAGCTGCTGGGTGGGTGCTGGTGCCTTGAACTGAGAAATGGTTTGATCCAGCCCTTCTTAATCCAGGCTGGAGCAGGTCTGTTCTAAAGGCAGCCCAGCGATGATGGCACTGAAGTAGCACTGGTGCAGGCAGCTGCAACTGCTTGCATCGAGGGACTACAGAGGACAGGGATTAAAACCTTGTGGGGATGCAAAAAGCACAGTGGGAGAGGAAAAGACAGAGAAGGCAAGCAAAAAGGTGAGATTTGAGTCACCAAGGGGCACACCCGGACAGTGATGAGCCCTCCCAGTGCCCAACGCTAGAAACTCTGCAGCTCTACCAGGTATTTATCAGGAATGTTTCCTTGAGAGCAGTGGAACTGCTCCTTGTTGAGACAGGAGGAGAGGTGGGAGTGGAGAGATCTCCTACCTGAATTGGCATCCCAAGCTGAGCTCTGGGACGAATGGTTTGTCTGTGACAATTTTGGTGCCAGTGCCCACAGCCACCAACATAAATGTGGTCCAAAGGCTGTTCCCAATGAACAGCTGGACAGTGTCAGCAACAAGCCCAGCGTCATCCAGGGTTGCTGTGATAGTCACAGGAATCTTGCCCCTAGTGGGGATCACTCCTTGTCTGGGTTCGATAATGTAGCAGTGGGGTTTGCAAACCTGTAAGACAAGCATAATATGCATGTAGGATGGAAACCATACAGCCTGCTGTCTTGTGCTATATAAGAAAAGGAAAGACTAAAGAGGGGAGGATAAAAATCGTAAAGGCTCAATTTCCCTAAATTTAAGCAGCAGTATCAGGCAACAGCAGAGCTTATACCACCTGTATTTTCCTCTCCTTTAATGGACTCACCTAATTAAGCCAGTTTTACCCGACCCAAAGGACACCTATCCTCAGGAGAGTGTTCCTTTCCCAGTCTTTCTCTGGAGTATGTGTCAAGGAAAGCTGCTTTCTCTCTCCTGGCTTCTTACAAAGGCTTAAGGCCCGAGGAAGCCAGGACTGCTCAAATGCCATTCCAGAAACCACACAGCTGGAGGACACTGCTGAGAGCCTGAAGAATAAGCCTGCAAAGCCAGCTGAGCAATACCCCAACACCAGACTATTCTTTCCCGAGGGGCCATCAGTGCTTCTCAACATCCCCTAAAGGACTGAAGCCCTCACTTCCCACTGATCATCAGCTGTAGAGAGGTGCCCCAGTGCCCTCTGCTTTGGAAAAGTCACCTCTGAATGGTTACAGCCGAGCAGGAAAGCAGGAAGCAGAAGAAAACTGAATGACATGTCATGGGTGGGCATGGCCCACTCTTCCCAAGAACTCTTGTCATCTGCTTTCTCATGGACTTCATGGATTGGGCAAGAGAGCCCCGGGGAGGGGGAAAGGCCTTGCAGCAGCACAGCTGCACAAACACAGCTCTGCAGGTCCAGCCCTGGTACGAGCATGTGAAACCCATCCTTTACATGCCAGGCCCAGCCAGCCAAGGTGCATTGCTCCCTGCAGAGGCTGAAAGCAGAATTTCATTGTGGAGTTAGAGAAAGCTGTCCTGGAAAAATCCCTCACTTTAAGGTTGCATTTATCCCCCAAACAGCTGGAAAAGCAGCAAGAGGAAAAGTTCACGCCCCTCTTCCTTGGCTCAGGAGGCTGAGCCTGGACTCTCCCACACGCTCTGATGCTTTATCCACGGACTGAAGTCCACAGTATCAGGTTGTATCCAGCTCCACAAGTTCAACGCACCCAGCATGAAGAAGAACAAACCTCCAGCTCCTCAAAGGTCTCCCCCTCCAAGCAGACATCCCAACCCAGCCCCAGCCCCAGTCTACAAGCCCTTCCTGGCTGCACCAGCCCTGCTCCCCATGCCAGGGGAGCAACACCAGCTCCTTCTGCCCTATGCAGCCTCCACATATTAAGCAGCCTTTCTCAGCAGCTGCTCCCCAAAGGTGTGTTTTTTCTTAAATGGTTTGCTCCTGTTCCCCCTAGGTTGTAGGTTTAGCCTAAGTTGTACCCTCCTACCCAGGTGTCAATCTTCCCTAAGACCTACCCTTTCTTATAGAATGTTCTCTGTGCCTCCTGCTCCTGAATTGTCAATCCCACATTGTACCTGCCTCTTGTGGAATATTCTTTGCCCCTTCCCCCTGCCAAGCTGTCAATCTCTGCTTGTGCCAACCCCCTGCTTGGAAATCCCCTGCAGAAATCCCCTAATCTTGGAAGCCCCATTGGTTTGTTTAAATTGCTCCCTCCCGCTATGTTTCCTCACTGCTTAAAGTACTGGAAACCCTGCCTCGTGCTCCTCCCCAGTCTTCCCCCTCTTGGTTGAGAGTTTGTACCCTCCCCTAGAACCTCCCCTGTAGAAAAGTCCCCCGCACAGGCAGTGTGTGTCTTTTGTCCCTGAGCCCTGCTTGGAATGGATTGCCTGGGATTCCACGCAAAAGTTCCCTCTCTGGTCTTTGCCTCTGTCCTCGGTGCTTCAATGTATCTGTGTGCTGTAGAGAGCAAGCCCTGCTCTACTGCTGTGCAGACCATTGTTGGTCAGGGAGCAGCCACTCTCGGCGTGGGCTCAGGAGCTAGCTGGGGAACTCGGGCACCACGTCAGGCACAGAGGTCACAGGCTGTGGGGTGTCTACCCCCACACGGGGCTTTGTGTGGACAGCCCAACTGGCATGACCCACAGGAGATGTGAAAATTGCCTCCTCACGAGCAGCCTGAGGACACACCTCGCACTCTGCTCTCTAGTATTAACAGCAGTTTGGCACAAAGCAAACGTAGATGGAACAGGGAAACCACAGGGAAATCCATGCTCTCTGGGGAGCACAGGACCACAGCTTTCTCCTGATCTCAGAGCTCCAAAAATGTGACACGCACAGCTAAAGACCTTCCCTAAAATTAAGGGAGAACTTGTCAACACAATCCAGACTAATTTCTGCTCCAACATCTCTGCACCTGATTTCACTGGGGGGTGCCCCAGATAAAACCTCCAGAGCCAGGCTCTTCCTGCCTCGCTCAGATGGAATATTGGAGTATCTTGCCTCCTCTCACGCAGGGTGATACGGAAATGTTGCATATAAAAACCAAGGCATGGCTGCTTCTGACCAGTCCATTTCCCTGGAAAACAGCCCCCCAGATACTTACTGTCTCTATCCTGAAGTCTCTAGGGACAAGACCTTCATTGAAGAGGCTAAAAGTTTGTGATTTAGGCTGTAGCGCTGGGATCCTGCCAAACTCTATCAGCCTTGGAACTGGGTAGATGTCTGCCAGCCGTCCAGTGCTCTGTAATACTACACTCTGTTCCAGGAAGCAGGCGAGAAAGATTTTTTTAACAACCAAAACAAACCACAACACGGAAACCTAAAAAAAGCTTAAACAGCTCAACCCCTCTCAAGTTATTTCTTTAGGGACAGCTACCACTCTCCAGCTGAAATGCTGGGCTTTTGGGGAAAAAAAATGACATACTCATCTCTAAATTAAAAAGGATTAAGGTAAGAGAAACTTTCAAGCTACAAATTATTGATCCCAAGGTAAAAGCTTTGCAAGAAATCTCTGGTTACGAGCAGGCTACAGTTAAACAACTGGTTATTCTGGTGGGGAGAAACCCTCCTCTTTAAGGTAAGCAGCCTGAAAGCAACTGTTTTGTCAAACTTCAGATTCCCTGGCACAGCCGGCACTGCCTGTCCTTCCTGTTGACTGATTTACATGCAGTGCCAGAATGGCCCAGGTTCAGATGTTTGGCGTCATCCAGGGAATTTGGCATCATCATTTCCATATGTTGTAATACACGTTTAAATCCTTGCAACTACTCTTCAACTGCCAGCTTTCCCTTCTTTTACAGGAAGCTCAAGGTTCCCAGAAGTCTTTCACATCCTCTTTTGTGCTCAGAGAGAGGAGAAGACATTTTAAAACAGATGTTTCCAAGGTAATAGCATTTTAAAGGTTAGTCAATTAAAATGACCCTCAATTCCAGCTTAGATGAACTACATTCTGTGTCAGACACTGAGATTACCAGCTGTAATGTAAGGCATGAGCTATTTACACCACCAATCCCTTCTGGCCTCCACAGCAGCCTGTGCCTGTTTTCCCCAGAAGAATCCCTGTACACTTTGCACCCTGGCAGGACGAGTTGCACAAAGGCACACATCTCCCCTCGCACTCACCCGTGGGTTTCTCTCATCCCCGAACACGCCGATAACAACACTGGTGCGATGCTCGCCCAATGTTTGGACTTCGAGTACAACTGGAATCTCTGCAATGCTGTGAGGCTGGACAATCCCACAGGGCTGGGGGCTGGAGTAGAACACAGGAGTGTCCTCCATGCGTTTCTAGAAGGGACAGAATCAAATGCAATTTCAGAGAGACCTCTGAAGAAACTTTATAAACTCCTTAACATCCACCATAACAGCAACTGACACACATTTTTAAAAATCCCCAGGACAAAGGTAAAAGGCACAAAGAAGATGCAAGAATTGTAGGCTTAGCATTCTCAGGGCTCCTGCAAGGAGGCTGCCAGCACAGGCATTGGTGTCTGGGCTGGCAGCAGCTTTTCACAACCCTCTAAGATCTCCCACAAGAAATCACCCTGCAGACTAGAACATAAACTGTTTCCTCAGGAGGTTAAACTTCGTCCTAAAGTTCATGTAGGATCCTGTTCTCAGCAGATCTTTAAGACTGAATAGAAACCAGCAAGGTCTTATCCAAACCCTTTTTCCCCCTAATAATCTCCTCAGTCATCTTTGCGACGAGGAGGTGGATGCGATGCCAAACCTGGGGAACAAGCCCGTAGCAGCCAGGAAGGTCGGTGTCATTCACAACGAGGAACTTCCTCTCATATGGCACCTTCGGGCGGCACTCATCGTACAGCAGCATGTGGGGGTACACTCGCAGCTCAGGAACGAGACATCTGGGCAGAGATGACCCCAAGAGAATCAGAGATACTGAGGGAACGGAGAACGTTTACCCCCGAAGATTGTGAAATGGAGCATAATACATTTGTCACTGTCAAACAGACATTTAACAGCCCTACAGTGATCAATTGCCTTCAAAGTCTTCCCACTCAAACATGTCTTGTCAAGGAGGGGCAAACCCTGAGAGGCAGCAGCCAGAGGCTGCCAAGTGCCCTAGGCAGAGCACTTTGTCCCACAGCTGCCTCAGCCCCTCCTTTACCCAAGAAGGCTTGCAAGGACTCCTGTAACAGTCCCAGTGATCCATGAGCTCTGAGGGAGCCTTCCCAAAAAGGATCAGTGCTCACTAAGGCTCAAGGAACACACAACTAGTGTGTCAGTAGAAATGACTCCCTTCTCTCCCATGGCACTGTTGCCCTGCCTGAGAACTCAGCTGTTTGCCCCAGCCTTGGAGGGCTCGGCACACCACCTGCCCTACAGAGTGGGTGATCACCCCCTCCCAGTTCCTACAGCTCTCTCAGTCCTTCACAGGTCCATGCACTGCCTGTCCCCAATTTTACACCTGCTTAACGAAACTGCAGCCCAGGCACTGACTGGATGGCTCTGCCTGGGAGAGGGAAGAGCACCAGGGAACTGCATCCCTCTTGTCATAAACTGATGCTCACAGTGGCATAGCAAGATAGAATTTGGCTGCAGCAAGAACAAGTTTTGGTTTAAGTCTGAGAACATTAAAGCTTCAACATGGGAAGCAGAGGGAAGGAGAAAAACGAGAGCTGGCCTGCCACATCAAGGGCTGTTTATCCCTCGTAAGATCTTGCCCTCACCACTCTTGCTGTGAGCCACTTCCCCGCTGTCACGTGCCCTCATGAACAGAAGCAGACCCTGACTCTCAGCAGCTGCTTGGTGTGTCCCAAAGCAATGCAGGGTGGTTGCAAGCCAGCACAACTCCACCTCTTGCAGGAAGAAGGAGAGGAGGCCCTCGGGAAATTTGTTGCACCTCAAGCACCAAAAACCAGGCCAAGAAATTATATCATTCCTGGTCCCTTTAGAAAAAGGCCCAGGACCGTGCTGGGCTGTGAGCAGCGGTGCTTTTCACCACAGGCTGCTTTCCAAGCACTGCTGTTCTCACATGCAGCTGGGCAGAACATGAGGCCATTAAACAACACTTCTCCATGGGAGCTGAGCCAGCAAACCCTGGTCAAGGCAGTGTGCTGGGGGAGGCCAGGGAAGTGCTGGTACCTGGCCGTGATGCTCAGTGATGCCACTCCACTGCCAAAACCCTCCAGGTCCACCAGCATTCTCCGGTAGAATTCCATCACGGTGTTGGAACACAGGGTCACCTGGTGGAAGAGAAGAGCAGTGAATTCTTCCTTTAAAAAGCTCATTACCCACATGTGATATTCTCCAGTTCTTGTTGCATGATAAGGAAAGGGAGGATTTGGCCTTAATTCTTCTGCTGGTCCATGTGTAGAGCACAGTCTGTGAGAGTAACAAAAGCTTTCTGGCAATACCAGATTTGATCAACACACCTTGCTATCAGGGTCAGCTAAATGAAAACATTAGACTAAAGCTTTCCACACCACTGTATTCAAATTAAGGCGCCAATTTTTCATCTGACTACAATGACGTAAATGCAGAGGAAATCTGCTGACTTGCACAGAATGAGCTTTACAGCAGGAAGCTGAGGGCAAAGGGTGGCCCAGCAAGTGCTGGGCAGTTCGTAGCTGCAGAATGTTTTGTCTCTTCTGGAGATCCCTGCAGGGAACACAAATCATTCTGCTCCCCAGGACAGCAGAAGCCAAACCAAGAACAAAAGGAAACTGCTTTATACAATGGCATCTCTCTAGCTGCCACCCTCTGTCCTCATCCTTCCTCTGCCCGTTTGCAATCAAAGAAATTACTCTCAAAACCCCAAGAATGGCTTCAGTACTTGACTATATGGTATGTGATCTCGGCATATGGTTTTGGAAACCATACAGTGCTCCTTGAGGAATATCCCGAGTAAGGCAGCTAACAGAGGCCTCAGGCCAGTGCAGATCTCTTCCTCACACAATGCTCAAAGCTGGCAGCAGAGCTAAAGCCCTCCCACACTGCAGTGAAGCTTCAGCCCTGGTGCTGAAGCACGTATTGCTGGACTCTTCCCATACCTCGATATCCTGGTGTCCCTGGGGAGGGATGGTCCCTTGTTTGGGATTCATTGTAAACTCCCTTGGCTCCACATAAAAATGAATTCCTTCTGTCCAGGATGGGTCGCTGTCGTTGCGTATTTGGTCAAAGCTACTAACAGCAGGCTGCGTGCCGTCGTCAGACATGCGGAGCTTGAAGCTCAGGGGCACTGGGGAGGGGTTAGTGAGGCGGCAGGTCTTGGTGGAGGGAAAGCCTAGGAAAAGGACACAAATATCCATTTAGGCACCAGTTATGTCACGACTCTTGGTGGGAATATCCTGCTAGGATAAAAGTGTGATTGGGGTTTAGCTCCTTATTATCTGAACCACAGCTCACCAAAGAAGCTGCATGAGAAATTAATTGTCACTTAGCTCTCTTTGACACTGATTGCAGACTGCAGTCTTGAAAATGCCCAGTCTTAGCCCTGCTGAACACTGCAAGCTTCTCTCTTTCTGATGGAGAGGAGCTCCCTCACCTACCTGCCCCAAACCAGCATGAGTTATTTGTCACTGATGAGTATGCACCCAGACCGAGCATTTACTCTGAAAATTCAAGCTGTAAAATTCCCTGTTAAGTCTGCCAACACTCCCACCATTTTCAAGAGATATAAACAGCGAGTTGTCATTGAGAGAAGCTACAGCAAAAGAACGAGGATGGAATCAGGAACTAGAACGTGATGCAAAGCACCCTACTGCAGTTTCTCTCTGCAGGATCCTTAAGGTATCTCTTGGTTTGGGCCAAACAGACAAAGCACGTGACGGCTCAGAGCCCACTCAGCTGGGGGCAAACGTGAGCCTTGCTTCGAGATTAGCAATCAGGAGCCATGTCCCATCTCACCCAACAAACAGGGACATCATACCCATGCTGTTCACTGTGATTGCTGCCTGCAAGGTTTTATTCTGCTTTAGCTCTGAGATTTGCTTTCCATACTGGAAAGCCAGAGATAGAGCCACGTATGGTGCGGTGTGGAGGCCCAGGGGCCTGCCAGGGAGATACCAATCTCCATGCCCTGGAAGGACAGGCATGCCTAAAGGGCATTTAACTCAGGACGACAAAAAGGGTTTCTCCCCACAGTTCTTTGCTCCTCTATGTTAATGTACCCCAGTTATGTCATCCCTAATGCCCTCCCCAGTTCTGGGAAGTTCTCCTTTCCCTGTTTAGCCATTGCCTCAAATTTTCCACAGTGTTCCACCCCCGTTTCCTTATTGGTTGTTGCCCTTTGCCCCACCTTTGTACCGTCCCTGTGTTCTCAGCCCATTGGACCCTCGTGTTCTAGTCTGTCCCTTCTTGCCTTAAGCGTTGAATCTCCTTTGTTCTGGCTCTACTGCTCCTGGACCCCTTTAGTGTGTGGCCACAATAAACCTCCATCAGAACTCCATGCAGAAGACCCCTCTCGTCTTTTCTCCATCAGCTCCTTTCTGCTAGCTGTGGCTGTGTGGGGGTCATCTTTCTATTCCGGGAAGATTCCCGCCTTCCTTGGCAGACAGCTGTCTTTTAAACCAGGACAGAGACACCAGAAAATACTCCCTTTCTATTCCTTGGTACTCTTTGATCTCACAATGGCACCAGCAGCCCTGGAGTTCACACCCTGAAGGGGCTGCTGTGGCAGAACATGAGTGATGGATGTTTTCATGTTCAAATGGTCCATTTTGGAATGCACAGATCCCTCACGCTGTGTCCAAGCCCAGGGAACACTCACCAAAGGAAATGTCACCGAAGTCGAGCTCATTGACATTGAAGTGTAAAGTTGGTTCAGGTTCAGAGACACATCCCCTGCGATGAGTAGGACAGAGGAGGAAATGAATTGGTTAAAGGGAATTGCAAAGTGTCTGGCTATCGTGGCTTGGGGCATAAAACCTGGTCAGGGGCACTGTGGGTTTCAAATCAACACACCACCACGTGCTCAGCACAGTGTCCACGTGGACAGGAGGCAGATAAAGCCCAGTGGCATGCAACCAACAGCCACTGATGGGGCTTTGGCCACAGGGCAGGCAGGAAAAGTCCCCGAGTTGTTGGTAGTCCCATGAAGGACCCTGAAAACACACTCAGACATGGCTCCATGCCTTAGTTTCCCCATCTGTAATGTGATGCACATAAAGGTGTGTAAGAGTTGGTCTGGAATTTTTCCCTCATACGCCTCACGACTGTCGCAAGGGCAGAGGCTAAGGCCCCGAGGACTCCCACCCGCTTCTGGACAGGAGTTCTGGCCTGGTCGAGGTGGATGCTTGCCAAGTGATTGTTTGTGTGTGTGCTGTCCACGGTACAATGCTTTTGAGCAGGCACTAACTGAAAACTGCATGTTCTGTATGCCTGCACCTGCTTCTCAGAGCACCTCACAATGGCCCACAAATCTCCCCACCTCTTGGCCGGACACCACTCCCTTTGGAAAAAGACTATAAAAAGTGACTGTCTGAAGAAGATTTTTGAGAAGTCCCTGCAGAAGACACGTCTATTGGCCGGACCACGAGGATGCGTCTCATCTGTTGGTAGCTGTTCCCCCATTCCCCTCTTTCTCTCTCTCTCCCTTTACTTTGTTTCCTTTTATATTTCTCCCCTCTATTGCAAACACTGAGTAGCTGGCACTCAATAAAAGTGCACTGTTTTGAGTAAACTGATTGTTGTCCCCTGTTGTGTCTTCTGCACCCCTGAGATCACATGAAGCAGCAGGACTCCCGCCTGTATTAACAGTGGATTGTGACAAAGTGTCCCTACAAACTTCTGTAACCAGCCTTTCCTGCTTTGCTACTTCTTAGCTGCAACTGCTGTTCCATGGAGGAGCTTTCTCAGGAGATTTTGACCCACACAATCATTACAGAGTTTTGAGACATGAAAACCCAAGCATTCTCTGAAAACAGCAGCAACAGTTCTACACAGTCAACAGGTGAATTCTAGAGGAAAGTAGGGAGGCTCAAGAGTCTGCCCCTGGGGCTGGAACACCAGCTCTGGAGGGGCAGAAGAAGGCAAGGAGAAACAGCACTCTAAGCTTACGGTGAGAAGTTCCTCCCTCCCATAGGCCTTTGCAGGCACATGATAATGTCTTAAGTTCTATTGGTTTGTACAGTTGTTCCACCCCTATTCAGCCCCTGTTCACCTTATTTGTATTCCTCCTAGAATGTTCTCCCCTTTCCTGATCTCTGTTGGCTCTGATTTGCTGCAGTGCTCCACCCCTGTTATTCTGTTGGTTCCCCTGCTTGGCTGTCGCTCCTCTGCACCACTTTTCCCTGTCCCCATTGGACCTTGACCCTCAGACCTGCCTCTTTCATCCCATATTTAACCCTGTGCCCTCAACCCAGTTTTGTCTTTGTCCTTGGACTGCCTTCAAGACCCAAGAAACCTTCCCTCAGATTTCCATGCCAAGACCCATCCTTTGCCTGTTTTCTCAGCCAGTTTTTGTTTTTAGCAAGCGTGCTCTGGGCTCCAAAAGCACAGGCCGTTCTCAGAGGAACCCAGTGAGGTGCACCAGTTCAGGACAGGACCAGTGTGGAGGGAGCAGAAAACATTCATTGAGCAGGAAACCTCTCTGTGTCCCTAGAACAGGCCCCATGGAAAACCATAGCTTAAAGATAAGAAACTGCTTGTTAAATGACAAATTAAAAAAGGAATTCAAACCCCCTGTTATCTTTCTGGTTCCTTTAGTGGTCTGGTTTAGTGGTTCGTTTTCCTTTAGTATCTATAGGCTAGATTTGAATGTCAAATCCTTCGTGGATTGGTCAGAATGCAGAATTCCCTTGGTAACTGGTGCAAAATGTAAAACCCTCAAAAGATACCAAACCACCTTAGAAAGCCCAGCCGTTGAATATGCTAGACTGGATACCTTCATCGAATAAACTATGGAATTGCCCCTCTCTTCATGTTCCGATCTCTTCACTCTACTGGTTTGAGGGGGAGCTCCGAGCCAGATTCTATCCAGGCAAGGCTTGGAAGCGTGCCCTGTCTCTGAGGATGGCTTTGGCAGTCTTGGGGATCACAAGGGGACCCCAAAACCCACCGGCAACTGACCAGCTTGTCACCAGTGCACCAGCTGGCACAGCCAAGAGCAATAGGACATGCATGTCCTGAATCTACCACACCACCTCACTGTCCTTGATCTCAGCAGACTCCAAAAGTCACCAACATCCGCTGAAATGAGCACTTGAAGCTGCACAACACTCACGAGTTTATTTCATGCTTGATGCCAATCAATGCCTACTCTGCCTTTTGGTTAAAAATCAAGGACCAGTGAACTGTGCCTTCTGTTGTGTTTACAGGACTGCCACTGGCTCTGCTCTACACATCTCAACAAGAGACACCTGCCCTTGCTCAAGGACAAAGCTGCTTATGCAATAACATCCCATGACCAGTTTGGGGGAGGGACAGAGGAGAATCAATTATTTGATGGTGAAAGGTTCCCTCTCGATTCCCAAAATAGAAAAGCAGTACTTCTCCTCCAAAAACAAAGCCAGCATAATTGTTTCTCTACTATGGACAGACCTACTCACTGCTTTTCTCTTGCTAAGCAATAACTTTCTTGTTCTTTTTTATCCATCTCCCTTATATTACTGGTATAATCGACTGCAGATTGCTTTCATTTCTTTACTGCCTTGAGTCAGGGCTTCCCAACTGCAGCAGGTAGCTCCAAAGCTCCAGAGCAGCCAGCATCAGCTTTCCTGCTTACACTACATCATGCTACCAGCACATGGCTCAGGCTAGCAGGGACAAGCCCTCGTGCTGCTGTGGTCCTGAGACTGAGCTCTGCCTCCCCTGCTATCACCCCTTCTCCCTTTTGCTGGGCCAGGATTATCTCTTGCAATGGTACCAGCCTACAGGATAATGCCCATGGGATCAGCCCTTTCCCGGCTGTAGAAAGGAGGCACCAGAGCACTCTCTGCACAGGAGTTGGGAGCACAGCCTGCCCCCCACAGCATGGCCATGACAGGTGAGGTGAGGCTGCTGCTGCCCGTTTGGGATGGATTCTTAAGGGAAGTTTTAAAAATCACTGCTGCTGGTGCCGAATCACCCAGGCTGGCCCATCTCCAACGCCCTCGGGGCCTTGCTGGGTGTTCAGGTGGGACATCCCAGAGCAGCTACTGCCCAAAGCTGATCCATCCCACTGCCTGCCACGGCCCAAGGCAGAGGGAGATTCCTGCAGGGAGGAGTCATTCCAGCTCCCAGGTACGACACATGGCAGCACGCACCCCCACATGAAGGCAATGCCAGGATCAGAGCAGAGATTAAGGCCTCAGGCAAGACCTTTTTTTTTCTGCTCAACCCCAAAATGAGGCAGGTGGGGGATGTCGCAGAGACAGCTGCAGATGTGCCCACCAAGTTCCCAGAGCCCTTACTTGATTGTCAGGATTGCAGACGTAGGAGATCCAGCCACGGAGAACTGGAATTCTTCCTCAAACCTCCCTGCTACGGTGGCATTGAAGGAGATCTGGATGGTCTGGATCCCACCTGGTGCAATGATGCCCTCCTCAGGTGCAAATTTGAAGCAGTAGCCCACGTTTGCGGTTGTCTGGATATAGGTGAAGGGAGCATCAATAGCTCCATGGTTCATCAGTGTCACCTGCAGCAGCAAGAAAATAAAATGGAAATACATGTGGAATCTTCCCTTGGTGTGAGTTACTGTCTAATGATGCAACTAACACCCAGGAAAGGCAGAAGATGCTTTGTGCTGCTGAATGGCAGAAGTCAAAAAAATACAACAGGACAAGTTCTGCCTTTGGGTTTTCATGCAAAGCAGTGGTAACTCCACATAACTGGAATCACCCTGGGGTTATCCCATGGACACAGAGCAGTCCACCTCTGGTCAGCATCACCAAGCTCATTCAGACCTGGCCCTGAGAGCAATGTGGGGTGATTGCAGCTGCACAGTGAATCACCACAGAGCTGCTGCTGCCCCAGCTAGCACAGCTCCAGCAGTACCATCAACTTATTCACCTTTTCTCATATCATGAAAACAATACATTGATAATGAGGCATGAGCATCCATATGCATAGACAGCACCATCTTTTGGTAAGAAAACTCAGCATGTCTTTCCACATCCAAGCTCTTGAAAGTGTCTGGCATGATGTAGTGCCTCATTTTTAAGCTCTTTCAATTGCTCTTTTTATTTCTTTTGTAAACTTGACACTATTGAGGGGGAGGCAAATAGGTAGAAAAATCCTTTGCTTTATTCCCAGGGACAGTCTTCTCTTTCTACAGTCAGAGATGCACCAAGGCTGAAGTGAGGGATTGGTCAGCAAGGGGAAGAACTCCCAAGGCCTTTGTAAGGGCCAGCACTGAGCCAGGAGGCTGGATGGCTTTCCTGTGACTTCCAGGAATAAGCAGGAGACACTTGACTGAAAATTGTTTGCCATGGACTGAAGGTCAAACGTGGCCAGTTTGTTCCAGCTGCTTCTGAAGAGCTCAGTACAAAGGTGTCTTGTGTCTGGAGCTGCCACAAAAGCCTCTGAACAAGCAGCTTTTTGACCCAGTGTTGCTTTCATGTGTCAAGCGCTTTTGCAGGAAGCCTCCCAGCTGATCCCCAAGGAAGGCTGCCCAAAAGCAGGGATTGGCGTTTCATGAACAACAGACACACCTTTGTGACCCCCCAGATTTGACCAGAACGTCAAATATCCCCTGCTCACAACTGCCCAGGTTGGCAGGAATTCCACAGGTCCACCAGGCTTGCTGCTGCCTCAGGAGCCATCAGGATCCATCCCAAGCCCTGCTGCTCACCTCACAGACGTAGGTGGTGTTGACAAAAATGTTCCCAAGGTTCAGTGCACGACAGCTGAGTTCAACCAAGGGTCCTTGGCCTTGCCCTCTGAGGCGCAGGGGCAGCCTGCTCTCACGGCCTGCGGAGAGATGTCCATTTCAGTACAAAAATTCCCTCTGTTATACTGTATTTTCAAGGCTGCCTCAATGCCAGTCCCTGACTCTGAGATGGATGCAACCAACTCCTGATGCTGCAGGAGAAGATATGGACCCTTCTCGTCTCTCAGGAGATTTCCCTTGGGGCTGACTTCCAATTTCTAACCCATTCCTTGGGCTGCTTTCCAATTTTAGCCACCAGTTTGCTGAGTTTGAAACATCTCTGATGTCTTGTAGTGACGGGCCAAGAAGCCATGAGTAAAATGGAAAGAAAGAAAATTTAGGTTAGATAATAGAACACATTTTTTTACTGTGTGGTTGGTGAGACACTGGAGCAGGTTCCCAGGGGAGTTGTGGAGGTTCCAGCCCTGAAGTGTTCAAAGCCAGGCTGGATGGGGCTTGGAGCTACCTGGTCTAGTGGGAGGTGTCCCTGCCCATGGCAGGCCTTGGCACTAGACGATCTTTAAGGTCCATTCCACCTTTAACATACTATGATTCTATGGTTTCCTTCCCATGCACTTAGAGGAGATTTGAAATCCATTCGCCGAAGGCACAAAGCTCATAAAGAGTTTGGCAATTGCCAAACTACCTGGCCCAGTAGCACAGGATTTTGTTGCCAAAGTCCTCAACTTCTGACACTCAGCACTGTGTTCTATTTCCACAGCCAGAGCTGCCAGGGGACAATTCCCACACAGGGACAGAAGGAGCTGCTGGCCAAGGGTGGTCCTTCTACAAACACCCTGGGCTCAGTGGGGCTCAGCCACCTCTGGTCTGGTGGTGTCTGGGCAGTGGGATGTGATCCAGGGTCAGGGAGCACATTTCTAACTCAGCTCCTTCCCTCTGATGATGGATCCATGTCACCTGGAGCCATCCTGGAGGTCAGTGGTCTAGAGGGACTTAGTGCTGGTTCACTAAAGCTGTTCTGCTCTCTAGCTCTTTGGCCTTTGTGGAAATGCTGGCAAAGTCACAGCATGAAAACTTTTCCCTGCACTGCCTGCGTTGTTGTGGGATCAGTAACCCAGACACAGGTGTTCTGAGCCCTGGCCTTGCACGAGAGACTCCATGGAAGCTGCAGGGACAGTGGGGATGTGCCAGCACTGCCCTGCTGACCAGGGACTCTTCCCAGCAGCTACAGGGGAGCCCAGCGGGCTCGGCCTTGCACCATGGCTTCACTGTGGGTGAGAGAAGCAGGGGAAAGGAGCTGTACCTGAGATGCTGCAGTAAGCCACACTTAGATACCCTAGTGCTTCTAGGGGTTTAAAGGTCACCTTGATTTCGGCCGAACAATTCGGCTTGATCTCTCCCTCCTAAATCAGAAAGAGACAGCAAAGCATTAATCTTCAAACTTCGCATTTCTTGTTTTCAACCACAGTCCCGTAAGCCTTTATTTAGAGCATTAGTATGAGTGAACAACACAAGGAGCCCTAGGAAACACTTCAAACCCCAGTTCAACACACTGCTGGAAGCTCTTAATGCTCAGCTGATCAGCTCCCACTCTCCACAACATTCCTACTGCTCTGACACAGGCTCTTGGTCACATCATGCTGCTGTCAGCTACAGTGGTATGCAACTGCCATTGTGCACTGGTGGCTCTTCTCAAGAAGAGAACCCTTCCTTGGAAATAAAAATATTAGTTTAACCTGTTTTGAAAGAAAGCAGACGTTAGGATTATTCTAGGTTTTACTCCAAGATGAGAAGGGATTTTGCACCGTGCAGCCACCAGGCATTCCTCATCTCTCACAATACCAATACTCAGAATCAAGGCTCTGGTTGATGGGAGGACTTGGGGGGTTTGCTTGCATAAACAGAAAAGAAAAAGTTTTCTGTCCCTGTGTGCAAGAGAATTCAAGAGGCCCATTTCAACCTTCCACCTTTGTGTCCAGGCTTACAGATGACACTGGAAGGGAGACTCAGAAATAGTGCAAGTCATGGTTACAGGAAGGGATTGGCATTTCTGTGATGAACCTTGGGCTGAATTTGGCCTCCTTTTCCCAGTGACCCAACGCATGCTTCAGGTCAATATGTGAACTGGCAGTGCTCCAACAGCCTGTGCTAAACCCCACGCACCACGTGCCGGGGAAGCCCCTGCCTACAATAACTGCTCCCTGTGGACACTGCAAGGACACGCACCGAGTGCCCTTGAGCTCGAGCCCTGGCAGCAGAGCTCGGCTTTGTCAGGCTCCCAGTCTTGCCTTGAGCCTGCAGGGCAGAAATGCTTTTAGCAGCGAGCTCTGCAGCCGCACACAGAAACTCCATGACTTCCCTCTCAGCACATGGAGCCAGCTGAGGATCTGCCGAGTGACCGCAGCCGGCAGGATGGGGGCGGGGGAGGATGGGTGGGAGGAGGAAGAGGAGGAGAAGGAGGAAGAGGAGGAAGATTCGGTTCTCAGCGATCACTTACCATTGGCTCAATGGAAAAAATGTCATCAGAGAAGAGCATGGGGTCTTCTTGCACCTTTTCCATCTCCTCCTGGACCATGTAGCTCAGGAGGGCAGTGTGATCTTCACTAGAGCCTTCCTCCTGCTCTGTATCTTCCTGCTCGATGAAGTTGTCCGGTGGCACCTCTTTCAGTGGCTGCAGCAAATAGCACTGCCTGCAGCCACAGGGAGAGACAAAGCCAGCAGGTTGTTTAATAAGCCACATACTTGCAGAGAGAAGTGTGAGTGCAGGAGAGCAAAGCACCTGGGGAGGAGGAGCAGCAGCAGCTCCCCAGCAAGGGCTGACCCCAAGCCATGGGGATCCCAAATGGATCAGAGGATAACTTGTCCACTGGCACAGCAGGTAGATTTACTCCACACCTGCTAGCTCAGGAGAGTTTTGGAAAGCCAGCATCCCTCAGGAGAACCTCCTGGCTCAAAGCCTCTGCCAAAACTGAGGGAGAATCCACCAGTCACCTCAACTGGCTTTTCCCACCACTGAGCTGCTCGGGGGAGGCAGATAAAGATCACAGAGCACCCACTGCAGGACTTTCCTGGGAAGGGGAGACGATGCTGGGTTGCAGCTATGTGTTACCAGCATCATCACTCTTTGTTTCTTCCATTTTGGACCTGCCCCGTTCCCTGCTCTGTGTTTCACAAGAGCACTTCCAAAGGAAATGGATGGATTCAGGCACCGCATCCCTTCAGTGACATTCAGGGTTTTATATGCATGAAAAGAGAGGCTCTGAGAGGGGGTGAGACTTGGTTGTGCAGGAGGGAGACAGCAAACTCCTGGAGAGACCTTTTCATGATCCAGAGCTTTTTGAGTCCCATCCCAGTACACGGTAGTAGAATGTCCTGAGAGGGAAAGGATCCTGCACTATCTCCTCTCATAAACAAGTCCTCTCTGCTCTGCGATCCCAAAAGCTTCTGTGACAGCAGGACAGTGGCTTTGGAGCTAAAACCATCCCTAAGACTGGAAGTCAGGAAGAACAAAATGTCCTCGTGACAGTCTAACTGGCATGAAGACAGATGTAATTGGGAAAAAACCCACAAAACCAAAACCAGCTGGAAGTTGACCTTGAGGAAACCTAGTTGCTTCTGAGGGGAAAATAGATCACCTGGGCTCCAGGCTAGTGGGAAAAATGGAAATAAGCAGCCCAGGGAAGTAGCCAGAGAAGGTAATGGGATTTTCTTTTAACACAGAGAGCTTGTATGGAAGTCAGACACTGTGTAAGTAGATAGAGAACAGTGCAGAACCAAGAAACCCAGGGCACTAAAGGACCCTCTCTCCAGCCATTCGATCTCCCGGTCCTTTGCAGGCAATTTAAAATGGCTCTGGGGAGTGCGAGAGACCTGGCCCGAAGGAAACAGAGGCTTGCCACGGCAATTTGGGCACGGTAGTTTTGCACAGAAGTTTTCACACGGGAGTTTTGGCACAGCAGTTTTGGCACAGCAGTTTGGCACAGCAGTTTTGTTGGCACAGCAGTTTGCTCGGTGTTGTTTCAGTTTCTGCACAGCAGCTCACACAAACAGGCTGAGCAGAAAGGGAGCAGCCACCCACCCTCCTTGTGTAGTGAGTTGTGTCTTTTGGCTTGTTGTGAGGTAATTGCATGGTTTTTTCTTTCTTTCCTCTTTCTGCTTTTTTTTTTTTCCCCAGCAATGGTTTACAAATGATTAAAAGCCATTGCTGCTGCCAGCAAGAGTGTACTAACTCAAACAGAACCCCCCAGGAAGGACACAGCTGTCCAGGGCCCTGGCTGCAGGGAGGGTCTGAGCCTGGTGTTAGTATCAGAGCATAGTGCAAGAGACACCTGAGTGCAGTGTGAGCAGGTGAATGATCTCTGTCTGGTGGCAGAGCTCAAGGAAGAAGTGCAAAGGCTGAGGAGCATTAGGGAGAGTGAAACAGAAATTAACTGGTGGAGTTACACCCTTCCAACCCTGAGAGAAGCTCACTGGAGTCTGAGGAGCTCTGCCCTTCTTGCGATCAGGCAGAAAGAGGACACCTAGGAGACGGTGGGGAATGGAAATGTGTCTCTGCTAGGGAGGTAATAAAATTCCATCCTGACCCCCATCACCTCCCCAGGTGCCCTGACAGGATTGGTATGAGGCCCTGTATCCAGAGGGTCAGGCAGATGGCACTAAGGAAAAAATTCTGTCTGGAAAGTCTCCCAGTTGCTCTTCATCTGCCAGACAGATCACAGCCTCAAGTATTAAGAAGAAAAGAAGGGTAGTGGTAGTAGGTGACTCCCCTGTAAGGGGAACTGAGAGCCCTGTGTATCAACTGGATTCATTCCACAGGGGAGTCTGCTGCCTCCCTGGGGTCTAGGAACTAGATAGCACCAGGAAATTCCCTAATAACTAATGAACTTCATCTGCTCACCACTGTCTCTGGGGTGCAGTGACCATGAAATAATAGAGTTCTCAATATTTGGTGAAACAAGGAAGGGGCATCAACAAAACTTCCACTCTGGACTTCTGGAGGGCAGACTTCAGCCTGTTCAAGAGACTGGTTTGGAGAGTATCTTGGGAAACAGCCCTTAAAAACAAAGGGGTCCAGGAAGGATGGACATACTTCAAGAAAGAAGTCTTGAAGGCACAGGAGCAGACTGTCCCTGTGTGCTGAAAGACGAGCTGACAGGCAAGACAGACAGCCTGGATGAGCAAGCAGCTTTTGAAGGAACTAAGGGGGAAAAAAACAAAAAAAAAGAAAGAGGAAAGAGGGGCTGGCAAGTCATGAAATGTTTAAGGATGTTGCCAGGTCATGTAGAAGAAGATTAGAGAGGCAAAAGCCCAATTAGAACTTGCGGAAATCCAGTCATTGCAATCAACCTTTCCTTCCCAAAATGCCATCCTTGGTTGGAATAGACATGGAACTGCAATGCTAAGTGCTGAGCTCCTGAAGCCTAGGACACACACCCTAGTGCCAGAGATGGTTTACTTGGCCTAACCATTCAAAAGCACCAACACCCCCCTGAGGCCATATGTTAGTTTTAGTCTTGGGCCATGTATCTGACTGAAATGCATTTTTCAAACCAACCTCCTCTTCTCTTCATTCTCATCTTCCTCAGTAGGAAAAGTCTTCCACTGGAAGTGGGCTGTGATGTTACTCCTGTTCTCAATGAACATGGTTGTATAGTTTGACGTGTTGATAAAAGTCTTCCCAATCTTCATGGAATATGTGCTCAACCCAATGTTGGCATCTACAGCTTCTCCGTGAAGGTTTGTCTGGATGCTTTTTTCACCTGGAACAAAGCAATGAGGAGTCTTTGCTCAGCTCACTTGCTGATGGAAGCACAAGGAGCAGAGCAAACAACAGGTTGCACTAGAAAGTGTCACAGCTTTTAGCTGTATTAGCAGTTCCATGGATCAGTGCATTTGTCACATCCTGACAGCTCTGTATGTACGGCGTGAGGATGTCCTGGGCACCTCCCTAAACACCTTATTTCTGAGTGTGTTTGTAGAGGTTTGGCCCCAAGCTGACAGTAGGTACAGTGAGATTGGTCAGATGTGCTCAGGTGACCCACTCAGATCACTGGGATTTCTGCATCAAAGTCCTTCAGGTGACGCTGAGGAGCCCTGTTCAGTCCTGCCTTGCCCAGGGTGTCCCTTGGGTACCCCACGAGACTCCTGTCTCTCCAGATCCCTTGGATCCTTTGTTGCTGACAAGCAAATATGCCTGGGGGCATGTGGGCAGAAAAAAGAGGCCCAGAGGAACAAGTGAAGTGACAGCCCACCGAAGGAGGGGACACGGGCAAGGAAACACAACCAGCCCGGCTCTGCAATGTGACAAACCACTTCAAAATGAACACCATGAAAATCATCATCATCTCCCTGTCCAGCCACATCAGTCTTGAAATACTTTATATTGTTCTGATCTCAAAACCTAAGCTGGAGCATTTAAAATGAAATAAAAAAGAGACAAAGGAAATATTAATAAGAACCGAGCAGCTTCTATATGAAGATTGAATGGGATTCCTCAGTCTAGAAATCAAATGGGAGATAGATCTGAGAGGTCCGCAACAGCATGAATGGCCTGGGAAATGGGGACGAGGAAAGATTTGTCCTGATTTGTCACCAAACAGGAACTTGAGGGCCTGAAAATGTTATTAGACAGAAACTAAATATATGTGTAGAGGGCAACATAGAAAAAGGGTCTGTGACAAGCCAATGGAGAAGCAGCATACGGGACAGAGGTGTGCAAGAAATACATTGCATTGGAGAGGGTCTGCTGGAGACCTCACACCTCACATACAGCACTGCTCAGCAATAAAATCAAACTTCTCCCAGGCATAGCCACACGATAGTAGAGAATCAGGGTTCCTCCTTCCTCCACTCAGCAACTGCCAGCAAAACAGGATTCCAAAAATCTTAGCCCTGTTAGAGGGGATCCACTTTATCAACCCCCTAAACACCAGTGAGTTCTTAGTTTTCTTTAGGGTAAAGCTGGAACAGGGGAGGGGATTGCTGGAAACATTGCTGGAAAGCTGGAACATCTAGAGGGAATTGAGGAAGATGTGACAACAGGGAGTGATGTGGAGAACTGTCCTGTGCCCTGTGCAGGGCCCAGCACTCACCTGTGTTGCAGCACACTGCCAGGGACGCGGAATGGTCACCAATAGTCAGCGGGTGAAATTCCACTGTCACCTGCATGGTGTCACCGGCGCCCAGAGTTCCCCTGGCTGGAACCACGGAGAAAGGACTGCAACACAAAGACAGGGATCAGGACTCAGGGGGACATCTGGGGATGGTACTCCTTCTGCAGTGCAGGTCACTTCAGCTCACTTGGGCAAGCGGGGAGCAAACAGATGACAGTCAACAGAAGACAGACAGAACAGATGGGATCAGAAACAGCTACTGACCCACTTGTGAGGAGATCCAGCCCTCAGAAGATCCTGTGGGATAAAACGACCTCATCTCCCCCATACTCTGTATCCAGCCCTCTGCAAGGAGACTCAAGGGTCTGACTGGCAGCAATCCCATCAGAGAATGGTTTGTGAAAAGCACAGAGAGCTATCTTTATGCACAACTCGACACTGACTGTCTCAGGAATTTCCCTTTTCTTCTGCCTATAAACCCCATCTCAAGAGATGCAAATGTTAGGGCACTACCTGTCCTGTGAGATTATAGCCTAGGAATCAGGCAGGGAAGGAACTTCTCCTTGAAGACCAAGGAATAATTACTGTTGAATTTACAGTGTGGGTCTTTGGTTTCATTTACCTTGAAAACATCCTGATTTAGCGTAAAAAGGGCAAATTTTATCAGCATTTCAATTAAAGCTGGTCTAAGAAAATGAGCAATCAAAACTCTGAAAGAGTGCAAATGCAAATAATACAGTGGCATGGGAACAACACCCAAAAGGAGGATGCCATTTACAGTCTGAAGGATCTCATCCCAGCTAAATGAAGCATCATTAGCAGGAGCACATCAAAGAAGCAGAACAGGAGGTTTCTGTGTATTTACCAGCAATGCAGTCTGGGACTCTGGGTTGCCATCCAGGCTGGTAACAGTTCGCTTGGCCCACCAGAGAAACTGTGCAATGTGTTGGAAATAATTATGTAAATGTGTTGGTGCACTTCGGATTTAGCAGGAGCAATTAGGATTGGTCACCAGGTAAAGAGCTCTTGAGCCTGACAAACACAAGACTCTGTGCTTTGATGCTCAGGGACAGCTCAGGTGAAATGTGCTTCTGCCCAGCAGCTGCTGGGTTTGGTGCTCTTCTACAGCCCCACTGAGGAAACAGAAGTTCCTGGCCTTGGTGATTTGCTGGTGATCAATCTGTCACTTAAGAGTGTGTTCTGGGAGTTTGGTGATGAATGCATCACATGCAAAAATAAAGAGAACATCTGGCAAGCTGAACTTTACTCATGCCAATAGTGACAGCTGATGAACTTGCTTCAGGTTCTGCTCATTAAGGACCTATGGCTGCAGTTATGGGCCTGACCTGTTCCCATTACCACTAGTGAGAACATTGCTATTGGCTGATGGAGAGGCCTTGGGCCAGCAATGTTTATGTGCTGGACGAGAGACTTTGGAGAGAGGGCAGGAAAGACAAAGCCCCAGCAGCCCCAGAGCCAGATTACTGTACATGCTCCTGCATTGCCCCCAGGGGTGATGCCAGGACTGCTGCAGGTCTCTGCTGGGGCTTGGTGTGGGCAAGGCACAGGATTTTTTTCTTATTCTTTTGCCAGAAATTTCACCAGAACAGACAAGCTGCCAGTTAAGGGAATCCCTGGTCACACTTTAGCACTACATGCCATGCCATGCCATGCCATGCCATGCCATGCCATGCCATGCCATGCCATGCCATGCCATGCCATGCCATGCCATGCCATGCCATGCCATGCCATGCCATGCCATGCCATCCCATCCCATCCCATCCCATCCCATCCCATCCCATCCCATTCCCACTCCTGTCCCATGTTACATACTCCTGCCCTTAAATGGCAGGATGGGAATAACAATCCTGGAGGTGACTTCAGGGGTTGTCTCAGAAAGAAAGTATCTTCTTACTTTCAAATTATCAGGAGAAGAGGATCCAGCCAAATTCAGGACTCAGTTGTCAGGACTGAAAAACTGAGTGCAAATCAGCCCCTGCAACTTCTACATCCCACCCCGGGCTGTACCCACCAGACTCCTCTATTACTGCTGTAGCAGCCATCTCTCACATAGACCTGTCTCCCCAAGACCCAAGCACACAAGCTCTACAGTTAAACTTCACTCCTCTGATTTTCAGCCGACATCACTAAGCTGTTCCCTGAGCCCACACATAGAAGGGCTGTGAAGGAGACATCCCTGACACTGTAATAACTAAATGAAAACCATTTGGTTGGGGCTGGCAGGCTAAATTTTGGCCTTTTATCTGTTAGTTGTGAGCTGTTCTTTAAGATAGTTCTCATCCTGTTAGATCTACCCTATGAATGAATCACTACTGCACCTGACAGTCAGAAAAGATAAGGTATGGAGATATGGAGGGAGTTTCAATAGGTTGAATGGGTTTTCTTCTCTTTTTAACTAGGACCATTTGCATGCTTGTTTTCTTGTATGGCATCTAAAGACAGGTCCAGATCTCCCAATGGCACCTTGCAATCCCCAGACACTGGTCTTGCTTTGAGCAGTATGTCTGCTCAGATGATTTCCAGAGGCTCCCCTCCAGACAAAGTTATTCTATACTTCTATCTTCTAAATCAGCCCAATTGCTTTTCACATATTCACTAAATGTCTCCTATTTCCTATACACCTGTGCATGTACCTATGGGCATGTGGTATATTGACAGGCATTAGAGGAGCTCGCCCTTTATGAAAGTTGCCAATGAAGAATTCAGGATCTCTTGGCAAACATTTAACACAAACCAAAATGAAAAAGCAGCAGAAACACAGGAACTTCGGAGTATTTAAAAAGAAATCTCAAAGAAAGGGGGAAAGACCTTATTCAGAGATTTAAATCATCCCTTTGAAATTTTCAACTGGCTTTCAAAGGTTTGTCATAGAACAGAAGAGGTGACTGATGCCCTCAGCTGACAAGGGAAATCAGATCAGCTTTAAGTACCAGGACCTGCACCGGCTGCCCAAACATAGCTCATGTTGGGCATGTGATGCAGGGACCACTGGAAAGCCACGTGCCTGTGGCCTCCCAGAGAATGGGTCTATTTGGCTGACAGTGGGGAGTAACCATTTCAGAAGCTGCTTGTGCCCAGGAAGGTGCAAGCCAGCTACTAACATGTTCCAGCAGCCTGCAGGAAATCTGGGACAGAGAAAGCTCAAAGGCTGCATCCTGCATAAAACACGGGAAGCAAGAGCAAATTGCCCCACATGTCCTGCCCATTTCCAGCCAGGGCTGCAGGGCAGCAGCTCCGATGCTCCGGTTCCTTTTGTTGCTCTTGACCAGCTCTGTTGTCTCCCAAAGGGGTTTTGCACAAGGACAGATGAGCTGCCTCACCTCTGGGTGCTCAGCTGGTAATCAGCTGCCAGGTTCCCGATGTTGTGAACCAGCAGAGTCTTCCGGGTGCTGTACTTGACTGGGCACTCCGAGAAGTCCAGCTGGTCAGGGAAGTCCAGGATAGCTCGGGCACCAATGGCCCGAATTGGCACAACTATCCGTTCCCTTGCAGTGAGGCAGACGAGCTCGTGGCAATAATTCTGCAGGAAAAGAAACTAGCTCAGCACAGGGCATTTAGTGCATCCCCATGGCAGAAAAAAACCCATTTCCTATAACCCTTCAAGGGCATCAATTCACCTATTCCACCCCAAAATGAAGACTAAGTTCTACTAATATGTCACATTTGAAAGGCACCAGTGCACTTTGCAAAACCTGTCTCGGTGGCATTAAGCTCTTGTGTCACTTGGGTCATACAAAGAACTGCCCTAGGCCACCACAATTTTTGCTCTAAATTTTAATGATGTTAAATAATTCCTAAGTCCCTTCTAAGGAACATGGAGCTAGGGAACACAGGACGTTCCTCTTTGGGCTTCTATTCCTGCTGTTTGAGAATAGGACAAAGTGTTAAACTGACTCTAAGCAGCAAAAGGAAGATGAGAAAACAGCTGCACCCAAAGCACCTCTGACCTGGTGTAAAAACATCACTTGGCTCAGAACTCCACTCTAACTTTGCCTCTCCAACCAAGTCAGGAGAAGAACAGTGCTAAGAGGTAGTGGGATGCTGTTGGAAAGAGCCTCTCTTTGTTTCCCTGCAAGGCTTCCTGCCTTCCATGATGCCAAGTCCTAAAGCCTTCTGCATGAAAAAGCCTCCAGATCACAGCACTGAGATCTGACTTGCCAGGGCCTCAGCACTGGTATTCAAACCTCCACATAAAAGCTCCTTTGGCACAGAATGGGTGCCAGTTGACAGAGGAACCACAGTGACAGACATGAACACAGAGCCACAGCAGTGTCACTGCCACAGGCTCTGGGCTCACAGGTCTGCCTGCAGGTTGTACCTGCCCTACACGAGCTCTTTCAAGCAGGTGGCCAAGTCCCCTGCAGCTCACCAACCTCCTGCTGGCTAAGGGCCCCTAGAGCTCAGTGTGCCTGTGCCAGGCTGGGCTCACGGGCACAGCACATCCTCTGCCCTGGCCTTGCAGCTGTGTCGTGGTCAGTTGGGCTCTGGGACAGCACAACTGCAAGGCTGGAGAACAGAGGCTGTGCAAAAGCACCGTCTTTGCTCCAGCCCAGGGTGAGGCAGGCAAGCAGTTGCCAGTCAGGAAGGAGGAAAGCTCTCTGACCTCTTTGTTCCTCTAGTGTTTTCCATAATAATTAAACCCTTTCCACTGTACCTAGAGATGGCCGAACATCCATCAACACCCCTTGTGGGACACATATTGAGAAAGTAAGAAAATTACAGCCTGAAAAATATTCCAGGCTGGAGCTTTTCAGCTCTGTTCTCAGCCAATGAGCTGGTCCAGCTCAAGGCTAGGGAGAATTTCTCCCAGGGTGATAATTTGGTCAAAATAAAAAGGAATTAAGAACAAGATAGAACAGCTGTTGGGGTACGTGACCAGGCCCTAAGCATGGGGTGTCTTCTCTCTGAACCAATCACCTTTTCTCTACTCTTGGGGTTGCGAGTCATGCTATAAAACCAAGTGTGTTTCTGAATAAACTTGTCTCTTTCTTCCTGTCATGACAGACCACCATGTAGCTGTGCATCTTATTTGCGCCGCACTTAAAGGGTTAAAACCCCTTTCCACGGCTACACACCCCTCTGTCATTTTCATACTGTTCCCCGTCCATCTTCCCTCGGGAATGCTGAGCAATGTGCAAGGAGAGGAGGCAGAGCCTGTCAGGCCTGCGTGCAGTGCCTGACACCACATGCCAAGGTGTGAGTGGCTGCAGGCTGCCTGCCCACAGCCTGGAGCCAAGCCCACAGCATGGAATGGGCCGTTGCCAGAGTGCAGGGAAAACAATGGCTTTGGAGATAATTCTGAGGTTTGGCTCCTCCAGTCTCACCTTCATCTCGTCGGGGGTGAAGCGGATGCGCAAAGGGGAAGATGTGCCTGGTGGCACGATGTGGAACACATCATTGGGGCACATCAGCTCAAAATGAGGTGATCTCTCCATGGAGACCTTCACCAGCCGAGGAAACTGCAGGAAAGACATGAAACAATGATCATGCAACTTGTGGAAACAGGACGAGAGGAGAAATGTCCATGCCCTGGTGACCCCTTTTCCAAAGCTGTGGCGGTAAAGGCACATAATTCACAGGGGTCAACTTGAATCCCTTCTGTCTGCGCCCAGCATTTTGGCCAGGGGTAGTAGGGCAATGCCAGGTGGGAAGGAAGGGCCAAGCAGGTCAGCATCAGCAGGATGGAGACAGAGCACCTGAACCAAGTCATCTGCATATTCAACAAGGCCAAAAAAACCCGCTGGCATGTGCCCGCACACAGCCATACAGTCGAGGAACACAACTGGTGACATTGTTCAAGTTTTTTGCTCTCAACCCTCTTGGGAAACTGCAAAACAATCACCATTTCTTCAAGTGAAGCTGAAAACCTCCAGGCGCACATGGCTTTGGATGTGCTGTGGTTCTCCAAAGGGAAAGCAGAGCACCACATTGCGTTTGGAAAACCTGAGCAGAGCCAGATGAAGCTTAGCAAGGACCTAAAGTGGCACCTAAAGGCCTCCTGCTGCTTCTGCTGCATCAATCTGATTCCAGGGCTGTTTCAGAACACTTTTCCTGCACTGCCAATGCCATTAATGATAAGTGATTGCAGCATCAAGTGGAGAAGACTCAGCCTCTGAGCCTTGACGGTGAGCTGCACAAAGAGAGCCAAACAGGCTGAAAGAGACAGAGATTCCTACCAGGAGCCAAGATTAGCCATGGAGACACAGGATGTGGTATACACTCAAGGCAAAGCATGAGAGCAGGTACGAGCTGTACAGCCCTCAACATTCCTATCAGTCCAGAGCTTTCATGAGAAGGAAACTCCTTTGGGATAGATACCATCAATGCATTGCCAAAATCAGGCGAGAATTCCCTGCACAGGAAGATTTCCACCATCTTGCAGGACAAAGGCGCTGAGACATTTTCTTCTGGATGTGCTGCAGCAGATAACTTGCTTTACTGTACACTACGTGTACTGTACACTACTGTACACTATGTGTACTCCACTATGTGTTCACCACTCTCCTCTCTCAGCACAGTCTTAAAGCTCCATGTCCCAGCACTTACCTTGTCCTTATTTACGAGAGACAATACCATTTCAGAGACCTCATGAGTGACGAAGTTCTCAAATACCAGCTCTGGTGGGGAAACCTGGAACAAGCTCTGTTTCTGGTGAACTGATGGCAACTGGAGAGGCAAGAGAGAGCAGGGAGAGGTTCAGCTGCTGGGAAGAAGGTTGATGAAGGAGACTTTTACACTGAGCCCCAGTGAAGTACAGATTCTGGGCGAGCACGTCTGCCCAGGCCACACTGGGGAAACAGTAGCTCACCCACCTCAGCTCTGAGCTGATCATGAGCTGCTGGGCCACACAGAGCAGGCTCAAGCCAAGCTGCTCTTTTGGCATGTATTTCTGCAGGTTTCCTCTCCAGAATGGCAGGCAACACTTACCTTAAGCACATCTCTGTGCCCACGGAGTCACAGAGCTCTGGGACACTGACTGAGCACTCATGGAGTAAGTAAAACCCATGAATTTACATTCAGACTCCATGGGAAACAATTTTGGGATGTCCCTTACTCTAAGAAACTGAGGCCCACATAACTACAGATATCTTTTTTGATCTAGAACTTAGACATCAGTAAAAAGAGAACAGTACCAGAGGAGGTGTGGGAGATGAGGTGATATTTTGCTGAAGCCAAATGTTACTAAGTGAAGGAGTGAAAGTTGTTGGTTCTATGTGTTTGGATTTGTTCTGGTTGTTTTGTTGCATGTTGCTGAGCTGGGAGAGGGATGGGGTTGAAGACCTGACTAAAAAGATGCAGGATGAGAGGGGAGGGGGCAGGAAAGTTGGCGGTCGGGAGAGAATTTGAGTTCCCGAGTACCCATCCAATAGCAAAGGGGACAGGGACCACTCTAGCCAGGTATAAAGGGGATAGAAAGATTGGAGGGTGTGTTTGTTTGTCTGGGGTGGGAGCAAGAGATGCCTGGCTCAGCTGAATCATTACTAATAAACAGTTTTCTTTTGCTTCGATGATTTTGTCCCCTATACTTGTATTTAAACGTTAGTGCGTTTCTAACAGAGTTAAAGGCAAACATAAAGTAACACAGAAGTTGGGAAAAAGACAAATGAGGTGAATGCTGAATGAGGATAAGGTTCAGTTCTTTTAGCAGCAACTTGAGTAAGAGTAGAGTTGGTATCTCCTTTTTCCATGAGCTTTAAATGGGTGCTTTCTTGTAACCTAGTATTGCTGTCTTATTTGATACGATTGTAGAGGCACGTGTGGAAGGACACAACAGCAAATGCTTCTGGAGCAGACATTGCTTTGAGAAAACTCCCCTGCTTTGTCTGCTTTCTCCAGCCACACTGCTGTCAGTCCAGAGACACAAGCAGGTCTCCTGTGTGACCTCACGGGAGACTCAGTCTGCTGAAGGGAGTGGCTGCAGCACGCTTGTCCCTTAGTTGTGACCCTCTCTGAGGTGTTCCTAAGGCCCCTCTCCAGGGCAATCCTTAACCAGTTTGTTACATGTCTCTTACTGCCAATTTCCTGCTCAACAGCCCACCTCGGTCACCTACCCATTTCGTCTGTGCTTTATACTGAGCCAGTCCTGCAAGAAAAGCAGCTTTAGACACACCTCTAAGTAGGCTCTGATCCAGATAAAGCACATCCATTCCCCTCTGCCCAGGGCAAATCCCCTGTACATCTGGCAGCCTGCAAAATCTAACATCCCATCAGAGTCCCTACACATTGTTCCAACCCAAGGCGTTAATGCAATTAGTTTTGTTAAATCTGAAGGAATTACTGCAGGTCCTCGGCCTTCAAAGGCCAATGCTGCCACTCTGGAGGGAATCCTATGACCCCAAGCTCTTGATGGTGACCACACCAAAGCAAGAGGTGGCTATTTCAGCAGGAGAATGGCAAATGGTAATTTTGTGCCTTTTGTGTCCCCAGCCTTCCCCCTGTTGTTTTAGCAATGGCAGCTACACTCCAACAAATCCCAGCAGCTTCAGCAGAGGTTATTTGTGTTGGCTTAGTGCAGATCAGGACTCCAAGTCCACCACCACCAGCAGTTTGCAATGACAACAGGACCTAGACACTGAGGTATTTTGCTGGAGGCAAGCCTGTCAAAAGCACACGCCCTCTTCAAACTTCACATCAAACAGAAAAGAAAAGAACAGGAAAAGGCTACCTTTTGACTAGTTCCACTCATGGGTAGAAATGGGCCAATTCTGGGCAGAAAACTCGCCCCATTGCTGGCCTTCTTCTTCACATTGAGAAACTTCTCCCTCAGGAATCTGGAGGGAAGCAGCTGAAAGGCAAAAAAACCCAGCTAGAGCCTCAGAGATGCGCTTGTTCAGAAAGGCTTTACTGGAACAAGTGGCACTGGTGAATAATTTGTGATCACATCGTCTAGGACAGTTCCAGAAGCCCTGGAAGTTACCTGCTGAAATACTTAGCATCAGTAAACTAATAATACAGGGTGCAACACACATACTCCAACCACATGGCTCTGTGCCATTAGCTTCTGCGTGATTTGATGTGACATATTTGGGGATTTCTGCTCTTTGGGCATTTGTTTCCTCTTTAGTTTCATTGGATTGAGGCAGTGACCTTTTCAGAGAGTGGGGAGGAGCTAGCTCTCAGAACTCCCCTAACTCCATCCCTGCACAACACTCAAAACTCACAGCGAGGAGAGAGCACTGCTGAGAGAGTCCAAGAGATGCATGAAAGCAAAGTTGGCCCAAGAGTGAGGTGCACAGGAAGGTGTCCAAGTTTTAGTTCTCTCTGTTAATTAGCATTTGTGTTCTCCTTCTTGGCTCACAGACCCCTCCACAGAAGAAACCAAAGGGATCTCCTTGACAGAGCCTCAGCAGTGGGGCATCTTCAGTCAAGTGAGCTGCAGCCAGCCAGGGAACCTTTGTGGCCCTGACTCCACTGCTGTCTGCAGGGCTGGATCTGTGCCCCACACAGGAGATGAGAGAGAGCAGCTGGTTTGGAACCTCTTCTAGCTGGGACCAGCCTTGTCTCTCAAGTCTTTGGGCAGAGTCTGAGCTTCCCCCCCACGTCACACGCCCAAGGGCAGGTTGGTCAGAGCAGCACAGGTGAGTGTCCAGCCTGACAGGAGGAGTTACTGTGACAAAGGGAAAGGGAGAGAAGCACATGCTGAGGGCTTCAGCTGTACATTGGTTTAACTTGGCTCCGGTGGCACAGCCAGGCAAGATGCTGGAGTGTCCCTGAAGCAGCACACGGTGTTTCCTACTGCACCAGGACAGCCCCCACCCACAGGAGAACGGCACAAAGAGGTGGGGAGGGGTCTGCAGCTTCACAGTGCTGCTGGACAACAGGCAGGGCAGGGAGAGGAGGGACACGAGGGGAGTTTCCAGCCTTAACACGGCCCCAGTGGGTACTTACAGTAATAGACTTCAGTCTTTCCCTGGACAAAAGACGAGGTGTTGATGACTTCTCCGGGAATGCAGAAGCCATTTTGGTGGGAGGATGTCATAGATGAGTGACAATTCCTCAACAAAACTGGAAAGAGCAACAATGGAACTCTGAAAATCCAGAACCCAGTTCATGGCAGGGATTCATTCAAGGGATATACTGGTGCTAAAAATTTTATATTTGAAAGTAGCTAAGTGCTTGTTTGGCGTAAGCAGCCAGTGTCCTAAGGCGTCTAGTTGGACTTTCTTTGAACTATATGGCTACGTTTTGCAATTCCAAGATGGATCATACTGAAACCCGGAGCTAAAAATCTGAACATTAATAATAGTTATGTGATAATTGATAAAAGATTCGTGTTAATCACAAAAGCATTGGGGTTTGTATAAACCAGAATACTAAGCTCTGAAGTGAAGCATAGACAGTAGATAAAGGAAATTATATGATAAAATCATTCTGTTTAAAATCACCTTGTTATGGTGTATTATGTTATTTTATGTTACATTTTATTATGTTATATTATGTTTTCCAAATAAGTTGTATCGGCTACCAGGTTGCAAATTCAGACTTCCCAATAGACCTTCCTACCTTTGTCTGATCTATACAGCCTATCTCAAAGACCAGACTTCCAGAACTTCTCTGGTGGTTATCTACAAAGACCAGATGGCTATCTGTGACTGATTATCATCCAAAAGCTTTGTGAATTTGTGTAAGGATGTTTATTCAACCACCACTGCTTATGACAACAAAAATCCAAAAATTACTGATTACAATGAGAAACCCCAGTATAAAAAGAGGCTGCAAACCAAGGTTCAGTGGAGCATGGAGTGGGCGGTGACCCCTCACGTTCCCCAGCGCTGCTTGCTCTTTCTATATCAAATAAAGCAATCTAAATTTTGCTGAATATCGAGACTTTTCTCTCTCATTTATAACAGAACAGACAAAGCTGTAGTTTAAATATTACTTTAAAATAGCTCAAGTCGACCTCCTCTTCTTTAGGCTAAACAACCTCTACTCTCTCAGCTGCTCCTCACAAGACTTGAGAGACTGGAATGTTACAGCTAATGGCTTAAATATTGTTAGAAAGGACTTTCTGCCCATTGTGAAAAAACTGTATAATGAAGCTGTGACCACCAAAGCCCACCCCTCCCTGAAAATGCCTCCTGACTGGAAGTTTGGACTGTGAGTTAAGCCACCTAAGGGAACTTGAGACAAGATAAAGGGGACTCCGTTGTCCTATTCTCTCAGGTCTGGGGAGAAGTAAACAAGGCTGAGGGAGAAAAATGTATCCACAACAAAGCCAAACCCAGCAGCTGTCCTGAAAATCAGCCCTGTCTGGGCTCAGGCTGAGCAAATCATAGGCACAGACTCATCTGCTGAGGCCAGCTTTGCACACAAACCTCCCATCAACAGAGGGAGAAGGAGGAAATTTTGGGGGTATGGCATAACCTCTGGTAATAGGCAGTGGACACCCATCCTCCCTCACACAAACTGGCTCAGCTCTAAAACTGCCCAGCCCAGAAGGCCCCATCCAGGGGATTCCCATGAGGGGCAGCTGAGGAGGTGTCATAACCCATCAAAGTGCCCCCAGACCCATGCCTGAGGCCTTGAACCAGATGACTGCATGGGATGCAAAGTAACACAACAGATCTGAAAATACAGAACCCAATTCATGCCAGACTCAAAGGATGTACTGGTGCTAAAGATTTTCTATTATTTGAAAGTAACAAGAGACAGAGTCAATCTTGTCCCACTGCAGGGAGGTAAGGTGATAATTTCTATTTAATCATCTCTGTCACTCTCTTTCTCCCTCCCCTTCCCAACCCCCCTTCCCCCACTCCTCCTTTTTCTATTTATTTTTCTCTCTCTCTTCCTCACATTTACTGTTACATAAAATCCTGGCTTTTGACTTTGGCAAATGGTCTCGTTTGCACCTTAATTCAGAGGCATCTCCCTAATAATTTTGGTAACCAGATCATAACAACCCGCTGAAACTTGAACAGAACTCATTCATCTTTAAGCAGGTAAGTAATCACTAGAGGGAAAAACGTATAGACGAATATATTTAGGAAATGTTGCTTTTCTTCAGTGAAAAAAAAGCCCCATCAGTAGACCATCTATTGTACATCCACTCAGCTGTACATGCCTCTGAACTGCTGCACCCGAAGACTGGCATTATTCACATCCTGTATTTCCCTCTGGCATTCTCTTTCAGAGCACAGATGTGACAAAACCAAAAAGTACAACGTTAGTCAACCTTTACCTTCAAACCTAATTCGGGATTCGCTTGCAGAGACCAATGCTCTGCGAGATCAGGATTCGCTCACAGAGAGCAATGCTCTGAGAACAATTCGCTTGGCGACTGGCGCAGTGTAGCCGTCCGCACACGCTCAGGCTGCCAACAGCGGGCCAGGAGCGCGTTCTGCGGGAGCTGAGGCCGCAAAGCCGTCACAGACGGTGGGGCCGCGTTCGCGGTTACCGGGCAACCACGGCACCCGACAGGCGGGCCGGGGCCGGGCCGGGGCCCGAGGGCGGTGGAGCTGGGCGGGCCTTGGTCTCTCCTTCGGTCCCGCCTCCGTCCGCTCCCGATCCTGCCTCGTTCCCCACTTCGGTCGCGCCTTGTTCTTCCTTCTATCCCTCCTCCTTCTCCCCTCAGTCCCCCCTCGATCCCTCCTCCTTCCCCCCTCAAGTCCCCCCTTCGATCTTACCACGTTCCCCCTCGATCCCCCCTCAGTCCCTCTCGATCCCTCTTTCTTCCCCCCTCAGTGCCCCCTCGATCCCGCCTCGTTCCCCCTTCAGTCCCCCCTCGATCGCTCCTCTTTCCCCCCTCAGTCCCCCTTCGATCCTGCCTCGTTCCCCCCTCGATCCCGCCTCAGTCCCCTCTCGATCCCTCTTCCTTCCCCCCTCAGTGCCCCCTCGATCCCACCTCGTTTCCCCCTTCAGTGCCCCCTCGATCGTGAAAGTGGGAATCAGCGAACTGCAGATCCTGAACTCCCTTAGACCTAATAAAATTTCCTTCAGATTTCCATACAAAGACTCGTCCTTTGTCTCTTTCGTCAGACAGTTTTTGTTTTTAGCAAGCGTGCTCCGGGCTCCGAAAGCACAGGTCGCTCCCAGAGAGACCCATTGAAGTGCACCGCTTCAAGGGGTGCCCAGACAAGTACAGGAAGAGTCTCTGTGAGCGACTCCTGGGACAAATTGGCTGCACCATTGTCCCAGGAAAGAAGACGCCTTTGGCTCAGCCACAACCCTAAAGCGAGACCGGACTTATATCAGGGCTCGCTGAAGGGAGAGTTGGCACCCTCCAAGCGGCATGAGGAACAGTTTTGGCTGACGACGCCCACGGGACATTTTTCAAGACCTGTACCCGGACCCGCCGGAGAGGGAGTTGGTGGGCAGGCGCCTGGGGTTCAGGATTGTTGGGATTGTTTTGTCCTGTGAGTGGGAATCCCTTTTGATCAGGGGCAGCCATGGGAAGTGCTCTGACCAGGGCTGACAAGGATGTATATGTTCGTGTTAGGCAAGTTCTGATGGGAAATACATTCGAAAGGGGAGAATAAAATTTTTTTTTCATTGGTTATTTAAAGAGTAGAGGAGGGGGAAATACAGGTAATATAAGCTCTGCTGTTGCCTGATACTGTAGCTTAAATTTAGGGAAATTAAGCCTTTGCGATTTTTATCCTCCCCTCTTTAGTCTTTCCTTTTCTTATATACCACAAGACACTAGGCTGTATGGTTTCCATCCTACATGCATATGATGCTTGTCTTACAGGCTTGCAAACCCCACTGCTATGTCATTGAAACAAGAAAAGGAGTGATTCCCGCTAGGGGCAAGACTCCTGTGACTATCACAGCAACCCTGGATGACACTGGGCTTCTTGCTGACACTGTCCAGCTGTTCACTGGGAACAGCCTTTGGACCACATTTGTGTTGGTGGCTGTGGGCACTGGCACCACAATTGTCATAGACAAACCATTCGTCCCAGAGCTCAGCTTGGGAAACCAATTCAGGCAGGAGATCGCCCCAGCTCTCCTCCTGTCTCAACAAGGAGCAGTTTTGCTGTAGTTCTTCAAGAAAAAATCTTCTTCAGTGTTCAAAGCCCTGACTCCTTCCCTGAAGGCAGAGATTCCTTTAGAAACCTGTGATGGCCACTTGAGAGTTGTTAGATACCCTCAAAAGCCACTGAAAGGGAAACCAGTTGCTAAATGGCCACTGAATTGTCTTGATTCCTAACACATTTATGTCCTGACTTGATCAAGGAATGCTCTCGCAGGCTTCCTCAGAACATGAGGTTCCCAAAATGGCGCCCGGATGAGGCAGTCCCTCGGTGTGGCTGAGGGACTGAGGGAAGATGGCATCACACCCTTCCCTTCCAAAATGGTGCCTCCCAGGCAAGCAGGGGCCCCGGGAGCAAAGAGACAGGAGGGTGACAACCCCCACCAGGAAGGCAGGAGCCCACAGAGCACTTCCAGAGGCAGATGGAAACTTGCTGGTTTGTGTGGGCTCAGCAGCGCCGCTGCCGCCACTTGCTCCTGCTGTTCGTGGGCTCTGCTGCTGCCCTGCTCTGCCCAGCACCTCGCTCGGCACAGTTTGCAAAGTTCACTTTGAAACAGTTTCTAATTGCAAATGGCTACAAGTGCAAAAGTTTCTACAAATGGCTACCAGTCAAAACCAAAGGTGCTGCGAACAGGAGAGGCCCTGCTCCCCTGCTTTCCTGTCCTGGAGCTGGCAGACGATTTTTACCAGCTTGCTGGGATCATCCAGAAAGTGCCTCCGAGCTGGCTTTTAGAAATGCCTGCAATCATACCCCCACACACAAGGTCCCAAAGTGCAGGATCTCAAAGATTGAGCAAAACTTTTGGGCACAGATAGATACAAAATACTGGAACAGTATGAATCACCCCAGAACAAACAGTTTGCAGGAAAACACCAAGTCCTGTTAGCCCGGGCAGGAAAATGCTGCATTACCATTATAAACATGTTTCTCTTTGCAATAATGACATCAGAAGGGCAGCTTATCAGACACTGTTTCTGATCCACATTAAGAGTTGGAAATTAAGACATTGTCCAAGCTATTACCACCTCAGATTGCTCATTGGGAGCAAGCTGATGACCAGGGAAATAGCTACTCCCATACTATTCTGCATCGTCTATTCTAGGCTCCTTCCCTGTATTCGTTGGTTCAAAGTAACAAACAGGGGCCACCATTTCCAACGGCTCTCCTGGAGTGTGGGACGTCACAGCCCATCTGAGGAGGAGGGCCAGAGAGTCTCAGCCCTCAGTAGCCCCAAGGCCGAAGATGATTGCCAGAGCCCCAAAAGTACCAACACCGTGTTTGGGCTGGAGCCACCGTCGATGGAGCTGCAGCCAGGCGAGTCTGTGGACATGGTGCTGCGAGGCTTCTCCCGCATCACACAGGTGAGGTTCCCACCAAGGGCTGAGCCTGGGGAACCATCAGATCCCCTCCCCTGCGCTTGTTCCACAGTGCCTTGACATTTGCCTGGGAAAATGACATGGGGCCTTCCAGAAACTGGTTTAAGGTCACACGTTTCTGTGGCAGCACCAATTGCTTTCCTTGCTGGCCACCATCAGACCAGCTAAGGCTTTATTGTGATTCCACAGCTACCAAAACCCAGTGCTGTTCCCAAAGTAGGGGCGGAAGGAAATACTGCTCTTTAGGGGCAAAAAGTGTTCCATGCTTAGGCAGCAAAGAAGGGCAGAGAAATGAGTTACACTTAGACTAGGAGCCCAAAAAGAAAGTGAATTAAACAAGTGCCAAGTGATTTATCTGGGGTAAGCATGGAGTAAAACACAAGCCATGTGAAGGGAGGGAGTTTCTCACAAGTGCCTTTTGTGGTTATTGGGGTGCTGTGTTACAGACAACTGAGTGTAGAATAAATAAGCTGCATCACAGGAAGAAAAGGGGGCAGTGACTGTAACTCTGAGGCAAGAATAGGGCTTGTGGTGGGAGGTGGGTGCTGAGCCAATGCAGGGCATTTGCTGGATGCCCTGCCACCACCCACCGGTGACAAGTGGCTCTTGCATGCAGGAGGTGCACGATTATGCAATGTGTGAAGCTGCCATTGGATCAGCCAGCAGGAGAGAGAAGATAATAGAAACAACTATTACCTGCAAGTTTGTTGACCCTTCTATAGAATTATCAGCCGGACAATTCTGTTTCCGGGTGGAGAAGGTAAGTCTCTGGATTTCATCCTGATATTTCACAGCATGGCTGAGGGTGGTGTGTGCTTGTGTTAAAGCCCCTCTTTAGCCTTCCTGAGGCGCTTTGTGAAGTGAGTGAAGGTGCTTGTAGAGATGAGACTGGTATTTAACATCCCCAACATAAAATTGCAGTTACAGCTGCACTGCCAAGGGGGATCGTGGCCACTTCCAGAGAAAGGCCAGTTTCTCTGCTCACTGTAAAGGGAGGTTTATGAGGATCCTCCAGGGCACGATGATGTCTGTACACCGATGCTGTAGGGAAGTTGGGAAAAATGGAGATTCCTGTGAATTCCTCAGGCTGACAAGGAAAAAAACCCATCATCTCCTGTGTCTCTTTGCCTTTCTTTGCTGTTGGCATAGGTGCTTTATGGTATAGCTATATGGTATAGATCTGTGCATTTCCTGAAGCCTCACCTGTTTCAAAGGACCTCCAGACATCCTGCAGCTGCAGTGATGATAACACTGAGGCAGAGCAGGTGCCATTTAGTCTCTAGATTCTAACTCCAGCATCATCTTTCCCTCTCCTGCAAGTTGTCTGAAAAAGAGAAGTTGTTTTATGATTTGGTTTCTGTAGTTTCAGGCCTCTCCTCTGGTTCCCAGGCTTCCACTGAAGTACAGAATCCCTGGAAAAGGCAGTTCAGATGTAACTAGAAGCTCTTCAGCACTCCCTAATCCTGTCTGGGTTCTGCTTGATGTCACACACACAAACTGATTTATTGCATCCTATGGCACAGCACCTGCCTGGTACCAGTACATCCAGAGCTAGTTTCCCAAACTCTCTGGTTTCTCTACACCATGCAGCAGGCCCAGCACAATGCATAGAGAGGAAGGAGGAGCCTAGGCTGATCAGAGCTTTGAGACCAGACACTGTATCCCTGTAGCAAGGGCTGCAGGACACATGTTGCAGACAAACTGCTTTTATGAGGCTGCTAGAGCCAAGAAAGTTGTAAGAAATGTCTGTGTGTGAGTGAAGACCATCTAGTGCTGTTCTGCCCAATAGGGGGACAAAACTGGAGACAAATGGTCTGGATTCACTTTCTGCTTTAGATCTTGTTCAAGCAGCCGCCTCCTCTCAGGGGCCTATTCCCTCATCTCTACGTGAGAGTGTTTCCCTGTCCCTAGAGCATCCTGTGGGTTTCTAAACATGAAAAGCATCTGCTATAAAGAAAAATTTCCAGGAAAGATAGAAACAAATAGGAAGGGTAAATAGAGATGTACGCATTTCTGGGGCTGAAAAATGTGAGATGCAGCAGAAGCAGAAGGAGGTCTGTGGCTAGTTGAGGTTGTTTTTCCTTGTCTCCTGTTCCCATAGAAACCCAGGGATGTCCTGGCTCTGCAGTACAAGCCTTTGGCTTTAAAAAACACCTGCTGCCTGCCACTTGACCTTACACTGGACTTGAAGCAGCCCTTTCTGGTCTGTGATGTGGACCAGCAGCCCCTCCCAGATGGCCAGGTGAGCAGCCCTGGACTCCTCCAGTGGGGTCTGAAGAGGAGCAATGTGGTGGAGCCTTTCTGTGGGAAGGTTCTTGAGTCAAGAAATTTATTCTGTAGCATCAGTAGTGGCCTGGCCTGAGCTGCAGCAGCAAAGCTGCTGAAGGAATCAAAATCTTATCTGAATTGAGAAGATCCATCCTGGCTTTAAGGCACAAGGAAAAGGAGCAGGCAACTAGGTCTGGGCCAGCCGTGCAGTAAAGGTGTCTCCCGGAAAGCATCCCAGCTCTCCAGCAGCCACCCCCTTGTATTGCTCCTGAGCACAGGAACAAGGGCCTGAGGGAATCCTGGACTAGACTGTGGTGCCTGCAGTCAGACCCTTGCTGTGGAGAAATGATTGATGAACCGAGGAGCCCATGCTGGGGTCACACTTCAAGCATTTACTGTTTCAAGCTGTCAGACCTTGGGACATCATCCCACAGGTGATTAATTACTGTTCATCTCCTTGCAGCCTGTGACACTCGATGTAGGGCAGACCTGTCATCTCTACATCACATTTGACCCAGCTAATGAACTGGATTTTAATAGCTGGAGGGACAAGAAGGTTCTGAAGATAAACATGGCCAACGGCCATCCTTATGTGGAGCATATCAGCCTTCAGGGAGAAGTCCACTTCCCCAATCTCCAAATCCAGCAGCCTGGAGTTTGGCTGCATCCTGGCTGGCACTGAAGAAGTGCGTTCTCTGCAGATGACCAACTGCAGCTCACTGCCTGTCCAGTACCACTGGTCATTCCCTTTGCACAGCCAGGTGAACAGGTTGAGGTATGTGCACCTTTGCCCTCTCCTTGAAACTCTCCTTCCTGTTGTCCTGTTTGTACTTTGCAAAGAACAAAGCTGATTGTGCACTGTACTGTAACAGTGGATAACAACTGGACATAGCCAGTAGGATAACTGGCTTTTCAAACTTATTCTTAGTATTCATTGAATTCTCATCCTTCTCTACAATGCAGCTCTGCTATAAACTTCTGATACATGTTTTCACAAGCTTCTAACAAGTTAGTCTGAATCTATAATTACTGAGACCAGATGAGTCAAAATGCCAAGAGGGATGACTCTTTCTCAAAGCCTGCAGTCACACAGAATTGAGCAGTACATAAATCATTGTGTGCATCCCCATACACATAACAGTCCAGTTACTGACAATACTACTTACAAAGGGAGATTCAACATGTGCAATAAGTTTTAAAATTTTGCTACAATGTGCCTAAAAAAATAAGCTACAAATAACATCTTGAATGTGTTTAAATTCATGGATGGCATTACAATACCCTAACAACTTTTAAGGGTACCCAGTTGTCTTGGTTTGAAAGACAGGTGTCTGCCAAGAAAGGCAGGAGCCTCTTTCTAAAATGGAGAATGTAAATCCCCTCCCTCCAAATCATTATAATTTTGAAATTGAGGGGCTGTCAGGCAAAGATATGGGAATAACAGTTCTGTACTAGGAAACTTAAAATAGAAATACAGTATTACAAAGAACAAACCCAAAACCACTGACACAGGCAGAATACAACCTGACACCCCATCAGTCAGGTGTTGGTAGCAGTGCCATTAAATGGTGGCTGCAGTCCTCCTGCAGTGACAGATGTGGTTCAGTTGAAGCAGTGCTCCTGTAGAAGGGTGCAGTTTTCCTCCAAAGGTCCAGTGATGATGTGGAAAGGTCCGATTTTCCTCTGGAATCCAGTGGAAAAAGGCTGCCTTGGTGTTTCAGATCTCAGTTTTTATCTAGGTAGGAAAGGGGTGGCTCCTCTCCCTGGCTGGAGCATCTCCCATTGAGATGATGTAATTTTATCAGTCATTAAGTGGGAGTCAATAGGATGATGTAATTTTAACAGTCATTCAGAGGGACTCAATGGCCCATTAACAGACGATATCGTCCTGGAGGAAGGATGGGTTGTGGAGAAGATAAGGATGACTGCCCCACCTGGTTTTAACAGATGGCCCATTAGCAGAGAATATCTCCCACAGAGCTAAGAATCACTGCCCCACCTGCTTTCAACAGATGGTGATAGAATACATACTTTTGGTCACTTCCTGTATTGCAACCCTAGACACTGGTGCTGGTGCAGTAGTACAAGAGAGCTGTAAGTGTGTATTACTAGTTGGTATTCATATTAGGTAAAAATGGCTCAACTCAGCTCTACAAAGCAGGAAACAAGTCCTGGAGAGTTGAAATGAAGGAGTTGGGACATTGTAACCAGTCTGTTTTTTGTGAGAGATGCTCTTAAGTAGTAGTGGTAGTAATGTACTCATATCATGTAACTTTGCTCCTTGTGATCTATTATCCACCTCTGACCTTTTCTTTTCTTCATTTCTTCAGTTGAGTGCCAAAAGGATACACAGAAGTTCAATGCTACTACCAAAATAATATGTATTTTTTTCAAAGTAAAAAATACTCAGAGCTTTTATAAAACACAACAGAAGTGTTGGAATGGTGAAACAATAGAAGATATTGACCAATATTTTTACATTATACTACATCAGCCAAACAAATGGATAGTAGGGCTTGAGGAAAAAGGATGTAAATGACCTTTTGTTAAAAAGGCTTGTTTTGGTCTCTAAGTGATAACTGTCGTCATCATGGTGCAAATACTTCACAATCTATTTCAATTTTCCTAAGTTGTAGTATTTCGTGACCAGCTACGATTTATTTCATTTCTGTTGTACCCATCACTGAATTATCTGAGCACAATCTCCGGACAAGACAAGTGGTAAAGTAGCAAAGGGCTGTATAACTGAGCAGCCAACAGGATAAGTCATATTGGCATATATTGGCTTTGCAAAATCCTCTGTGAGCGCTTTCGTTTCTTCTCCTCTTTGGTGTAAAATGCAACACATTTTCATTTCTTCTGATGACTCACCTCTGGAAGAAAAAGGCAGTAGCTGTTTTCGGCAGGGTAAGTTGCATTTACAAGTTGGCTGACGTCGTTGGCAGCAGAACTGCATTTTTTCTTATAAAAGCTGCTCATCAGCTTGAGTGGGGAGAAGGTGCAAAAAGGTGAGAGAGGCTGATGGAGCTCTGATGGTCTGAGGATCCAATGGTGCAAAGAGCTGGAAGGTGAAATACCATCTCTTGAGTTCAGGGTCATTAGGGAAAAGGAATGTGTGCCTGAGAGCTGGGGTCTGTCAGCCACATTCACCTAGTAAAAGGGTTTTCTCCTGCACCCGTGTGTGTGGCCAATGCCACGGGATGGCAGCTCTTCCTGCTGTGGGGACATTGCAGCCTCCAGCTGCAGAGTATGCAAGCTGAGCTGTGTTGAAATGTGTTCCCCAGGGCTCCGTTTTGGGGCTGCTCCTGGTTAACGTCTTAATCGATGATGCGGATGTGGAGTTTGAGAGCAGCCTCAGTAAATTTGCAGACTCCCCAGTTGGGGGGGAGTGTGGATCTGCTGGAGGACGGGAAGGTTCTGCAGTGGGACTTGGATAGACTCGATCCATGGGCCAAGGACAGCGGTGTGAGGTTCCACAAGGCCAAGTGCCACAGCCTGCAGGTGAGCAGTCACCTCAGCGTGAGCCCAGGTGTGCCCAGGTGGGCAAGAGGCCAATGGCACCTGGGCTGTATCAGCAGCAGTGTGGGCAGCAGGAGCAGGGCAGTGCCTGCCCCTCTGTGCTGGGCACTGCTGAGGCCACACCTCGAGTGCTGTGTCCAGCTCTGGGCCCCTCATTTGAAAAAGGACATGGAGGGGCTGGAGTGTGTCCAGAGAAGGGCAACAAGGCTCATGAGGGTTGGGAAAATGTCCGGTGAGGAGTAGCTGAGGGAGCTGGGTTTGTTCATTCTGGAGCAGAGGCTCAGGAGGGGCCTCAGGGCTCTCTCCAGCTCCCTGACAGGAGTGTGCAGTGAGGTGGGGTCGGTCTCTTCTGCTGGGCCTGCCGTGAGAACCAGAGGAACTGGCCTCACGCTGAGAGAGGAAAGTCAGGTTAGATTTTAGAAAAAAATTGTCCCAGTTCAGGCCTAGGAACAGGTTGGCCAGGGAGGTGGTGGAGTTGCCATCCCTGGAGGTGTTAAAGAGGCCTCTGGATCTGACACTGGGAAATGGTTTCTTGGTTTAGGGTTTGCAGTGGCAATGCTGGGCTGACGTTGAACTGGATGGTGTTAAAGATCGTTTCCAGCCCTGATGGTTCTGCAATTGCAAGCGCTTCCCGTCGGGCTGAGGGGAAGGCTCAGCGCTGTCCCGAGTCCGAGGGCGGCCGCGCCCTGAGGGGTCGGGCCGGGCGCCGCCCTCAGCTCCGCGGGGCCGCCGCTGCCCCTCATCGCGGCGTTCCCGTCCCTGTCAGCCCAGCCATCCCATCGCTGTCAGCCCGGCCATCCCGTCCCTCAGCAGTGCGGACCCGCCTCGCTTCGGGGTCTGCCCGGAGCCATCCGCACCGCCGGGTCAGCGGTACCTGAGCCGTGACCCATTTTCTCCCTCGGGAGTCGCCAGCCCTCCCACCGAAGAACGCAGCTGCTGTTTCATCTTTAGACGGTTGCCTTCCTCACACCCCTCCACCCCGCCTTTGCATTTTAAAATTTTGATATGTTCTTTCCTTTTTATATTTGGGCTGATGTGGAGTGCTTGCTAAGACTTCAAAGCGGAGCTCTGATAATGAGCTGTAAATCACACACGGCTGATCTGAGGGAGGAGGGTGGGGAGGAGCTGAAATAGGCCAGGACGCCCCCAAGTCCTCACGGCCTCAGCTGCTGCTGTGGGCTTTGGTTTCCACAGGACACCAACAATCCGCACTTGTCCCCTGTGGCCTTTGGTCCCTGCATTTCAAAGGATAAGTGCCGCCGAGGCTGCCTGGTCTACTGACCGTGCCAGCCATGTGCTGCAGTGCTGCTGTGACAATTGATAAAAGATTCGTGTTAATCACAAAAGCATTAGGGTTTGTATAAACCAGAATACTAAGCTCTAAAGTGAAGCATGGACACTAGATAAAGGAAATTATATGAATAAATAATTCTCTTTAAAATCACCTTGTTATGTTATATTATGTTGTATTATGTTACATTATATTATGTTATGTTATGTTTTTCAAATAAGTTGCATCAGCTACCAGCTTGCAAAATCGGTCTTCCCAAAATGCCCTCCCTGCCTTTGTCTGATCAATACTGCCTATCCCAAAAACCAGACTCCCAGAACTTCTCAGGTGGTTATCTACAAAGACCAGACTTCCAGAACTTCCCTGGTGGTCATCTACAAGGACCGGATGGCTATCTGTGACTGATTATCACCCAAAGGCTTTGTGAATTTGTGAACAACGAGAAACACCAGTATAAGAAGAGGCTGCAAACCAAGGTTCGGTGGAGCGTGGAGTGGGCGGTGACCCCTCACGTTACCCAGCGCTGCTTGCTCTTTCTATATCAAATAAAACAATCTAAATTTTGCTGAAAATCGAGACATTCGTCTCTCATTTATAACACTGCTGAACACACACATTGACAGTCTGCACTTCTCCGGGAGTGGCTTTTGAGGTTTGAGGGCATGCGACTGGGTTCTTTTCCATAGCTGATGGAGAAGAGGTAATCTGTTTTATGCGCAACCTTTGCCAGGTGCTTGTTGAAGCAAATCTAGTTGCTTGTCTTTCCACCTTACCTTGTGATGCAACAACAGAGGTGAGCTATTTGCATCTAAGGAATGTAGGCTGGCTTATAAATACTATTTCATGTGCCTTCTGTAGGTTGCAAAAGTAAAAGACCCAGGTAAGGTCAAGATGTATCCTTGTATACATACAGTTTTAAACCCCTTGTGCTTCCTATATTGTATAATTGTCTAAAGATGTATTAAATGAAACTCTTCTGAAATGCAATTAGGTCCAGAGTGAAGTCATTTTTACAGCCTTCCTTTTTTGGGGGTGGTTTTTGTTGTTCCTTAGGCTGGTGGGGTGGTAGCAGTAGGACAAAGGGCTGAGGAAGGCTCGCAAGCTTCTGCCTGTTGTGGCAGGGTTGGATTGCAGGAAAATGAAATGCATGTCTGTTATCACTTCTGAAAGGCTAAAGGGAGATGAACTCTCTAAATTCTCCCTGTCTGATGGAAGCAGCAAAGGAAAGGGGACGATCAGTAACACTAAACAGAAAGTAGGGCTGGCTGTCTTCGTTAAGATGACAATGATACTGCTTTGAGCCTTTGCTCCACTTTGAGAAGGAAAACGAATCCATTATTAAGCTGGATTCACCACCGACTCAAAGTTTCTACCTGGAGCCAAGTAATTTTTTGAGAAAATGTAATAGGTTGCTGTGATGCAGGACTCAGCACTTGGACTTGTTAAACTTTGTTGTTGGACTCAGTCTCTCCATCCAGCCTGTCCAGGTCCTCTGCAGAGCCCTCCTACCCTGCAACAGATTGATACATGCTCCCAGTTTGATGTCATCTGCAAATTTACAGTCCCCTCCCCTCTCATCCCACTTCTTTTTTAGTTACTTCTTCAACCCCACCCCTCTCCCAGCTCACGGCAACACTCAACAAACCAACCAGAACAAATCCAACCCATCTCAACAACACCACATAGAATCCACAATTTTCATTCTTTAACCTAATAGCCTTTTGGCTTCAGCAAAATACCACCTCATCTCTCACAATCCTTTCCAGTCACAGCCGGGCAGGGAAGGGAGGCAAATAATGAATAAAGGCAAATAATGAGTTGGAGGAGGACTATGGACAGCAACGTGAGCTGACAAATCAGGAACTTTTAAATAGAATGAATTTAACACTGACCAGACAGGATAATTAAATCAAGGGCTTCAGCAAAAAAGGAGAATAAAAGGAACTACACCCAAGGGAAAGTGCCTGCAGCCGAGAGAAGGCTGTGGTTAGGTAGCCGGTTCTGTTTGTTGTTGCTGCTGTTGTTGTATGTTTGCCTTGTTATACATACTAGTAAAGAACTGTTCCTCCTTTTCCCCTCTCTTTGCCTGAAAGCCCCTTAATTTCAAAGTTATAATAATTTGGAGGGAAGGGGGTCATATTCTCCATTCCAGAGAGGTCCCGCAGGCACCTGTCTTTCCAAACAAGACAAGCTGACAATTAACGATTTCTTGCCAATGGTTTAATTAACAATTAGTTAATTAACGTAGGTAATTAAGAGCAAGGTGTTCAGCGGAGCTTGCAAGGGTAGCTGCAGGGGTCATCAAAATCCAGTGAGTAAAGCTCAGCAGGGAAATTGCGTGGGTTCTTCATCGCCACTGTGGCGTCCACCCCATCTTCAGTGCTGGGGGGCTGAACTCCAACCGTGCCTCCAGACCTTGCCCTGAGCGGTGCAGCGACAGTTCCAACACAGTGGCACGGAGGCGGATGTTATACGTGGGGCCTTTTGCCACCTGCAGAAGGACAGAGAAGTCAGTGGAGGGTGCAGGTGACATCTGCTGCTGTGCCCAGCCTGCTGCCTGCCCCAAGAGCTGTGGTACCTCTATGGGCAGCAGCACATCCACGTCACCCCGTGACCGGTGGGCACTTTCAAAGCACACTTCAAACATTATGGTGTGTCTGTGAGGCAGGCTCTGTATCTGGTCCAGATTCACTCTGAAACCTTGAACAGATGAAAACAAAGCAGCTGAGATACACAAGAAACATGAAATGCATCATAAGCACGTTAAGGCCTTACAGGTGTACTGGCTGAAAGGAAAAACCCTATGCCATGCTGTGACCTGGACAAAAACTTAAAGAGTGCACCTGAACACGCCTCAAACACAGTGAGCCACTGTGTGATGGAAGCACAGCCTTGCCTCAAGGCCTCTTTTGGAAACCTCTTTTGATCCATCAGAGGATATCACAGGCTGTTTCCTCAATAAGGGCTGACTACAAGTGCTGTGACAGTGTCAACTCCAACCAAAGCACTTCCAAAACACAGCAGACCCCGCTGCTTTGCAAAACAAGCCCACAGAGCGCCCAGAGAGACTTGATGCTCGTGGGAGCCAAGGGCAGAAGATGCTGAGAGGTGACATAGGTGATGAGCCCATCTGGCCCCTGCACTGAAGCGTTAGGGCAGTCACAGACAGCCCAGGTGCCCTGGGCATGGCTGCCCAGGAGAATTCTGCCTCGAAAGCTCCCAGCAGGGGCGCTGAGAAGAAAAAGCTCAAAAACCTCCCCAAGTTCAGTGGCTTAAGCTAATCTGTCTGAGACACTTCTCTCAAGCCCACAGCAAGTGTCTCCAGCACTGCTTACCTGTGCCCCGCAGGGCAGATACATCGACCTGGAAGGACACCGGCATCCGCCCAGGGTTGGTGATCATCAGAGTGCGCCTCTCAGTGTAACCCTTTCTTACAGTGCCCATGTCCAGGACATACTCGGGCAGCTCAACTCTGCAAGGAGGAGTAAGGACAGTCCTTAAACCACAGCCTGGCTACATGTCCAGGTGGATGGAGGATACAAATCAAGTGGCTAGTTCTTGATTCGCTGCTGTAAAAACTCAGCTCAAGCCCATGAAACCCATGGCCTGACCACCTGGCAATGACTTTGGGAAGTCAGGAGTATAGGTCCTAGGTTTTATCAGCTACTAATGGTATCTGAAAATGAAATTAGTTTTAAATGGACACTGGCCACAGCTCCTCTGCCGTGAAAAGCCAGTATAGGTGAGGACACTGGACCTCCACTGGTCTCAATGAAACTGCTTAGCCTGGTGTATGGCCTGAGCCTGAAATTGCTTTGGGGCCTAGGAATAAGATTTGCCTGCACAGGAAATCTTCATTGCTCTGCAACCCAGATCACACGATCTGTTCTGCAGAGCATCTCCTTCCTGAATTGAAGCACCCTGTACTTGTGTTGCATCACGATGGTGTAAAGGGACAGACCAAATGACCTAGATAAGCCCTGCCAACCCACCAGGATTCACGCCATCTGATTTTGGGTTTTAAAGGGTTTGCTGGCATGTGCAGTTCCCTTCTCCTTTTATTTAGCGTGCTCTGTTAGTTGGAACCAGGACATCAGCTGGGAATTGTCTCTTTCAGAGCTAGCCAGCAGGGACAGAATTTATGCTGTCTGGAAGGACTTGAAGGTCTGCACTGTCCTCAGCTCTAGGAACAGAACCCCACACCTCTGGGGAGCTGAGCAGCCCAAAGCTCAGCGTGGTGCTGGGGAAGGGAGGACACTTCACTGCTCACATGAGTGTCACAGCCGCCAGGACCACACCCTTTCTGAAGTCCAGGTTATTCCCAGCTCAGCAGACACAAGGAGCTCTCAGGACAGGGAGACATTGCTGGGTGTACCCCACGGGGCACCTGGAGATGGGGATGGCAGTTCCTACTCACTTGACAAGACTCTGGCACAGCTCTTTGTCAGGGAAACTGTTTGGGAGATGGGATATGAGCATTTCCTGCAGCTCCAGAGCAGCCTCCTCTATTAGCATTGTCACCATCTTTATCTGCAGCTGAGTGTCTGGCTGAAGAAAGGGAAGAGAGTGCCTGGTTAGCAAAGGTCTTTCCCAAGGTTTGCATGTGAGAAAGGATCCCACTCTGCTCTTGTTGAGAGGGGATGTGGGGTCCTCCTGTCTGCCTGCTCAGTGTCTGTGACACCTCCTGCTTTCTCAGCCAGGACCTCATCTCCATGCAAGTAACTCCAGCATCTTTGCCTGCCCAGCCACTGTTAGCCAAGTCTGCCTGATCTGGCCAGGCAGACAGACAAGCCAGGAACCTTCCAGAGCTCCTGATACTTGCCTGCCCCCAGCCACTACCAAGGCACCTTGGACAAAAGCTGTCTTGAAAGGGAACCGGGACCAAGCCGGTGCCTCTTGGAGATGAGCACCACCAGCACAGTCCCAGGGCACAATCAAGCAGCTGCTGCTCAGCTCTGCAAGTCTAGCAGGGCTTGGACTGGGACCAACCAACTCCCCAGCAATGACCTGAATCTCCTTCAACGCACCATCAGCTCCATCCCTTGAGCATGGCCTTCAGGATCTCTCCCTGGGGTAGCCAGGAAGCTGGTGCAACCCCAGAGGAGAGCATGACCAGAGTGGAAGTCCTAGGGGCAATGCTGAGGTGACACATGGTTGCAAGTGGGCAGGGAGGTCCCAGGTGCCATCAGGGCACCAGGACGCTGCTGTGGGCTGCAAGGGGCTCAGGTGCCATAGAGAGGGTGGCATGTGCCAAACGGGGCTGCAGCTGCTCTTACTACAATGCCAGAGTCAGGCACGCGGGGCTTCACGTTCTCCATCTTCAAGATCTGCTTCCTTGGGGTCTGAGTCTTCTTTTGCTCAACTGATTTATTCCCCTGACTGTACTGTTGCAGGTGTTTTATGAGCTGCTCATATTTTTCATTTCCTGAAGGAAGAAAACGTCCACAAAGAGAAGTGTGAGGAAAGTGCCAATCTCATTGAAGCTGGGAAGTCCCTGCCTCCCAACACTGGTTTCTTCCAGAAAGAAATCCCTCAAGACATCGATGCAAAGTGGATGCTGCTGCTCCTCTCTGAATCCTCACTGCTTTTGCTCCCACCCATCACGTTTGTCCCTCCCCACAGAGGAGCATCTCATTGCCTGCAATGTCACACAAATCCAACCCTGTCAGAAGCCCTGCCAGCCTCTCTTACAGCTTTCCCAAGCCTTTCAGTCTAGCCATCATCCTTCAGGAGCCTGCCAAATGTGCTGGCAAGCTCTGCAGGACAGTTCCTGGGGCAAAGCCCACATGGGATCCTCTGCTCAAGACCCATGAAGCAACCAGAGGGCTTGAGTTGGTCTGGGAGTCCTGCAAACCTCAGGCTTGGTGGAGGTGGGCATAAGCTACCCTATGGCATATGGCAGGGAACAAAACCAGAGGGGCCCTTCCTAGGGGCAGACAGGCAGTGCCCACCTTCGATGTTCCAGGGCAGACTGACACTGATCATGGGAAAGAATGTTTCTCCTTTCAGGCAGATATTTTCCGGGTCCAGGTCACCCACTTTAAGCTGGAAAGTCCTGCTGAAGGCTCCTGGTACTCCTGGCATGTAAAAGAATTTCAGCACTTGCTTCCCACCAGGTGCAATGGAACCCTGCAGGGATGGGAGAAGAGGGAGGGAATGCGTCAGAGAGTCTGATGGGGGATGGCTCAGGGGACAGACAGGCTGAAAGGACAGGTTCTCATCTAGAAGAAACCATCAGACCACATCACTTTGTGATAAATCTATTACAGTGTTGGCTTTGGCAATTATTAGAGTAAATACTATGTGTTTTATAAATGTTGGCTTTCGTAAAAGAAGCTTTGCTAAAGTTTAGAGTTCTTCTAATGCAAAGGTTGCGTTGGGATAGCAATGTTGGTGTGGAGTTAATGCAATACTAACATTTAACCAATGAAGGAATGGAAATGTGTTGAATGTGCTGAAAAGTGACAAATGACCAGGACTAGGACAACTGCACATGCTCCAAAAAGGCGGGATGGAGGAAGAACTCCGTTAAAATATTTCAATACTAATAACCATTTGTAAATACCTATGAGGCTGATGCAATACCCAGGGTTTATCAGGGGTGTTGATGTGTTGACTGGTGTGCCTCTAGCTGCAGCTAAGCACCCAAGCCAAGCACCCAGTGCTGTTACTTTTGCTTTATTGACTCTGTCCTCTGCTGTCTCTTACTAAATTTTCTTTAAATTTTAACTGAGGAGTGGGCTTTGCTTCCCACATCTTCTACATTCCTTGTGCCCAAAAGGTCGAGACTCTGACCCCAGGGTGCAGTGTGCTTCCCCAAGGGCTCCTAAGGCTGCAGCCCCAGCACAGCCTGATGTGAGCACAGCTGTGCTGCTAACGGGGTTTGTCCTCTGCCAGCAAGAGCCTCAACAAAAAATTTTCTTTTGCTACTGCTGTGGAAGAGAAGTCCCTGCACTCAGCAGGGCCAGCAGCTCCTCGCATCCCTTATAGGAGACAGGCATGAAGAAATGGGAAAGCCAATCGGCTTCCTCTTCCCACTGCAAGGAGGGACAAAGGCAGGATTGCTGCTTTGGCTCAAAGACATCCAGGCAGGACTGAGCAGCTTGGTCAGTGGTGGGATGCTGTTAATTTTTCTCCTTGCTCTCCCAGGCCTGCTGCTCCCTGGCCCCCTCACTGCCCCACAAAGCCGCAGTACAGCATGAAAGCTGGAGGAGGCAGGGAGCAGCAAGCCTAGTAAGGGATATGGAAGTGGTGCTTAGCACTGGCAGGGAGGAGGCAGGGCCAAGGACTATGTCCTGTGTGATCACACAGCCTGGCTAAGGTGACCCTCAGAAACACTCCGGTGCCAGCACAACCTGAGATCCAAGCTGTCAGGGTCCCCAGAGGAACTGTGAGGAACCAAGTAAATTTTTATTTATGCCACAACGTATGTTATAGATCCACTTCCTGATATGGGGTGAAAAATTACTACAGGGGCTGTACACATGCTGGGACCCTTAACACACCCCATGCGTAAAGGAGGTTGTGAGGAGAAAATGCAGGCAGGCTCCGTCCCTGGGGGGCTGCAAGAGACTTCCCCCTTGGAGGTGGGCAGATCTCAAAGCCCAGGAAAATGTTACCCATCTGACCAATAGTCTTCCTAAAAGGGCTGGCTTATGGGAGGAATCTTAGCATACAAAAGCAGTCAAGCACTGCCAATTTTTCCCTGCCGTTTTTGGTTTGATTGGGACCACCCCCTTTCTTTCTTTCTTAAGAAAGACTTTTCAGATATAACACTTGCTTTGTTTGCAATTTACTTTCATCTGAGAAATCTAGCAATTAGAATTCTCCTCTGTTCCCCTTACAGCAGCACAAGACACTAACTGTGAAGGACAACCACTCTGCTACTGGGACTGTAACACTTCAGACCAGGAGAAGCAGAAGCAGGCAAGGAGAAACGCCCCTCAAGGTTGGGCTGGAAAGTGCCTCCCTCCCATTGGCCTTTGCAGGCACATGTTAATGTCTTCAGTTCTATTGGTTGGTACAGTTGTTCCATCCCTGTTCTGCCCTTGTTCACCTTGTATGTACCCTTTCTGGAATGTTCTTCATTTCCTTGATGCCCATTGGCTATGTTTTGCCATATTGCTCCACCCCTCTTATCCTATTGTTTCCCCTGGTTGGCTGCCCCTCCTCTGCACCACTTCTGCCTGTCCCCATTGGACCTTGACCCTCAGACCCGCCTCTTTCATCCCATATTTAACCCTGTGCCCTCAACCCAGTTTTGTCTTTGTCCTTGGACTGCCTTCAAGACCCAAGAAACCTTCCCTCAGATTTCCATGCCAAGACCCATCCTTTGCCTGTTTTCTCAGCTACTTTTTGTTTTTAGCAAGCATGCTCTGGGCTCCAAAAGCACAGGCCGTTCTCAGAGGAACCCAGTGAAGCGCACTGCTTCAAGTGACCAGCACACTTGTGCCTCCCACTGGTGTCTGCCCTGTGACAGCAGAGCCACCCACCCACCAGCCAAGGCCACGAGGGAGTCTATCAGGAGAACACTTGCTTCTCTGCCCCCAGCAGAAATTACTTACAGCCCTCTCTCTCTAATGGCTGAGTTTGGGGTTTTCCCCTCTGACTTTTCCCCCCGCTTCCCTCCCTCCTTTTTTTTTTTTCCCTTTAAAATTCTCCTGGGCCACCTGACACAGGGCTGGGGTCAGTCGCTTGTGCTACTTACAATGGTGGGGTTGACCACAAACACGCCAGGCAGATGTTGCTCTGCAATGCTAAGGTTTAGCACCCAGTTGAATTCAATCTTGCCAGTGTTCGCCAGGGTGACTGTGCTGTGATGAAGGTTATTAAACATCTGGAGAGAAGGCATAGGAGCGGGAAGTTACAGACCCAGGCCTGCTGCTGGGAGTCTCCTTCCTCTCTCCCGGGGTTGAAAGCACACCCATCATGGGAGCAGAGACCAGGGAGCAGATACGGGCACCTGGGAACCTAAGGAACCCCCAGGCACAGGGCACCTGCACAGGACCAAGGAGCTCTGGCAGCACACAGAGGTGTGCTAACAACCATGTGAGGGCCAGTAATAAATGAACCAGGGGACACAGGCCCTCTGCACTCTGAGGGGTCACCAACAGCCAGGAGAAGCAGAGACAACACTGAGGCGTCTCAGAAGAAAAGGCACCTGCATTTAAGTATTGGCAAGCAACATACACACAACAAGGGCGTCACAGGGCAACACAGACAGAGCCAGCAGCTGGAAATATCTGGGGGTTTTCAACTGAAAAAGAGTGAAGTGAGGGTTATTCTGAGACAGTCTCTCCAACTATAGTGACTGAAAGCATAACTTCTTCCCTTAATTAATGTGTGGATCAAGCAAGAGCTTAAGACAAGAGCATTTCCTTGGAGGTCAGGCTTTAGGAGTGGATCAGTAAAGGGATGTCGCAGGGACATGCCCCTCAGAGGATCCCCACTGGGACCCTGCTTGCTGCAAGAGGCAGTGTTAGGTACCCTGAAAAAGAGGCATTCCCAACATCTTAGAGAGGCTTGGAGATGGCCATATTAAACCAGCTTGGGTGCCGGATGTGTCCCTCAAAGGTTGTACTTCCAAGCCCCAGAGCCAACAAAGGGGCTGGAAGGGAAGAAAGCCCTGGACTGAGGTGGGCAGGAACCCGCTGGCCGTGGTTCCAAGGCAGGGAGCTGTGCCAGGGCACATGTGTGGTACCTGAAAGCCGCAGTTGATCTCCCGCTGGCTTAGGGAGTAGCTGAGGTGTGAGGCCTCCCCAGTCAGCCCCACCTCGTAGGTGGGGCCTCCCTCCACGTGGCACAGTGCTGTGACACTAGCAGTGGTGTTGGGGTGGCCAGAGAAGGTGAAGGAGACTTGCTGTCTCTCTCCTGGCTGCAGCACGCCCGACTGTGGCAGGATACTGAAAGCCTGGAGGACAGGAGAGATTGAGATGTTGAGTGTGGAAATGGATGCAGAAGAGCATCTTGGAGCAAACTGCAGCTATAGCCAGAGGGGCCTATTCCTCAAACACAGCCAGAATCACCCTGATGTCATCCTGCATCCATGCCACTGACCAATGGAGGGACCATGGGGAAAATCTTCTTCCACACTCACAGATCAATGCATTCATTAATCCAGTACATTCAAGTGAACTTGGATGTCTCCTGGCAGTAGAAACTCTCTCGGATGCCCAGCTTGCCTTTAGAAAGCATTTCTTACTGCTTTTAGAAAAGGAAGAGACTCAAAGTGAGAGCTCTTGGAGCTCAGGGATGTCAGCGAAGGACTCCAGCCCAGATCATCTGACTCCTGAGGCTTTTCCCCTCGCTCTCTGACATATATGCTGCATTCTCAAGGTGCTACAGCAAAAGCTCCTGCAAAAATTTCCTATGGACCACCTGATGAGGTCCAGGGGGAGCAATGCCCTCCATAGGTGCTGCACAGCATCCTTGGGCAGCCCTACATGTCCTGCACAGCCTTTCCAACAACCAGTTGTTTCAGCAGCGCTTTGTGATGGGTCTGGAGGGATGTGAGGCCCCTCTGTGTGCAATGCTGAGGGCCACCAATGGGACTGGGAGCTACAGCCCTGCTTGCCACACTGAAAATGTGGAAGAGAGAGATTCCCTCTTACTCTCTCCACTTCGAGGGCACTCTGTGGTACATCCGCGGATAACCTGAATCCCCCCAAACCTAGTGGGACGTAATACTTTTCACAAGTATGTGGCGGCACCTGAAAAACAAGCCATTTTCTATGCTAGGAGGAAGAGACAGCCACTTTGCAAAGTCTCCGTTTGTAAGACAGCTTCAGGGCCACCACTGCAATACCAGCTGTCAGGTGAAAGCAGACACCTGGAAACAGGTGGTCTGGCTGGGTTGGGAAGAGGCTACATGGAGATCAGGACTCATCACAGCTTGCTCTGGGAAGGAAGCTGGAGGTCTTGTCATCATGATGCAGATAAAAGCCTCATCTTACATTGTGAAGAAAACATGGCAAAAAAATCTCACACTCAACACAGGTCTGCAGGATCTCAGCAGTCTTCTCCAAGGAAAACTCTCCTATTTCTCCCTCCCACACACCTCATGTCCAACCACTGGCTCTGCTGCCCAGCCCATTCTCAAGGCACAGGACAGCAGGGCAGCAAAAAGGGAGGTCAGCAAGAGCATTACTTGTTGGTGGTAAGGTGGGGAGGCAACACAAGCAGTAGTGTACAAGAAAATCTACCTCTGCTCCTAAAGACTGGGCAGGATCCCACGATTCTCTCAGGGCTGTGGCTGGGTCCTCCCCATTTCTAATCTTGAAGCGTCTCATTTGAAACGAGTAATCCAAACTCGTTCTCTTCTCCTTTGGTGGCTGGGGTTTGAACTTAGGTGGGTAATGCTCATACCTGGAAAATAACATAGCTATGAACAGGGACCTGCTGTGGGAGGAAGGGACACCTGCACGAGTAGCTCCTGGTCAGGATGCAGCTGCTGGGTGGGTGCTGGTGCCTTGAACTGAGAAATGGTTTGATCCAGCCCTTCTTAATCCAGGCTGGAGCAGGTCTGTTCTAAAGGCAGCCCAGCGATGATGGCACTGAAGTAGCACTGGTGCAGGCAGCTGCAACTGCTTGCATCGAGGGACTACAGAGGACAGGGATTAAAACCTTGTGGGGATGCAAAAAGCACAGTGGGAGAGGAAAAGACAGAGAAGGCAAGCAAAAAGGTGAGATTTGAGTCACCAAGGGGCACACCCGGCCAGTGATGAGCCAGCACAGCCCTCCCAGTGCCCAACGCTAGAAACTCTGCAGCTCTACCAGGTATTTATCAGGAATGTTTCCTTGAGAGCAGTGGAACTGCTCCTTGTTGAGACAGGAGGAGAGGTGGGAGTGGAGAGATCTCCTACCTGAATTGGCATCCCAAGCTGAGCTCTGGGACGAATGGTTTGTCTGTGACAATTTTGGTGCCAGTGCCCACAGCCACCAACATAAATGTGGTCCAAAGGCTGTTCCCAATGAACAGCTGGACAGTGTCAGCAACAAGCCCAGCGTCATCCAGGGTTGCTGTGATAGTCACAGGAATCTTGCCCCTAGTGGGGATCACTCCTTGTCTGGGTTCAATAATGTAGCAGTGGGGTTTGCAAACCTGTAAGACAAGCATAATATGCATGTAGGATGGAAACCATACAGCCTGCTGTCTTGTGCTATATAAGAAAAGGAAAGACTAAAGAGGGGAGGATAAAAATCGTAAAGGCTCAATTTCCCTAAATTTAAGCAGCAGTATCAGGCAACAGCAGAGCTTATACAACCTGTATTTTCCTCTCCTTTAATGGACTCACCTAATTAAGCCAGTTTTACCCGACCCAAAGGACACCTATCCTCAGGAGAGTGTTCCTTTCCCAGTCTTTCTCTGGAGTATGTGTCAAGGAAAGCTGCTTTCTCTCTCCTGGCTTCTTACAAAGGCTTAAGGCCCGAGGAAGCCAGGACTGCTCAAATGCCATTCCAGAAACCACACAGCTGGAGGACACTGCTGAGAGCCTGAAGAATAAGCCTGCAAAGCCAGCTGAGCAATACCCCAACACCAGACTATTCTTTCCCGAGGGGCCATCAGTGCTTCTCAACATCCCCTAAAGGACTGAAGCCCTCACTTCCCACTGATCATCAGAGAGGTGCCCCAGTGCCCTCTGCTTTGGAAAAGTCACCTCTGAATGGTTACAGCCGAGCAGGAAAGCAGGAAGCAGAAGAAAACTGAATGACATGTCATGGGTGGGCATGGCCCACTCTTCCCAAGAACTCTTGTCATCTGCTTTCTCATGGACTTCATGGATTGGGCAAGAGAGCCCCGGGGAGGGGGAAAGGCCTTGCAGCAGCACAGCTGCACAAACACAGCTCTGCAGGTCCAGCCCTGGTACGAGCATGTGAAACCCATCCTTTACATGCCAGGCCCAGCCAGCCAAGGTGCATTGCTCCCTGCAGAGGCTGAAAGCAGAATTTCATTGTGGAGTTAGAGAAAGCTGTCCTGGAAAAATCCCTCACTTTAAGGTTGCATTTATCCCCCAAACAGCTGGAAAAGCAGCAAGAGGAAAAGTTCACGCCCCTCTTCCTTGGCTCAGGAGGCTGAGCCTGGACTCTCCCACACACTCTGATGCTTTATCCACGGACTGAAGTCCACAGTATCAGGTTGTATCCAGCTCCACAAGTTCAACGCACCCAGCATGAAGAAGAACAAACCTCCAGCTCCTCAAAGGTCTCCCCCTCCAAGCAGACATCCCAACCCAGCCCCAGCCCCCATCTACAAGCCCTTCCTGGCTGCACCAGCCCTGCTCCCCATGCCAGGGGAGCAACACCAGCTCCTTCTGCCCTATGCAGCCTCCACATATTAAGCAGCCTTTCTCAGCAGCTGCTCCCCAAAGGTGTGATTTTTCTTAAATGGTTTGCTCCTGTTCCCCCTAGGTTGTAGGTTTAGCCTAAGTTGTACCCTCCTACCCAGGTGTCAATCTTCCCTAAGACCTACCCTTTCTTATAGAATGTTCTCTGTGCCTCCTGCTCCTGAATTGTCAATCCCACATTGTACCTGCCTCTTGTGGAATATTCTTTGCCCCTTTCCCCTGCCAAGCTGTCAATCTCTGCTTGTGCCAACCCCCTGCTTGGAAATCCCCTGCAGAAATCCCCTAATCTTGGAAGCCCCATTTGTTTAAATTGCTCCCTCCCGCTATGTTTCCTCACTGCTTAAAGTACTGGAAACCCTGCCTCGTGCTCCTCCCCAGTCTTCCCCCTCTTGGTTGAGAGTTTGTACCCTCCCCTAGAACCTCCCCTGTAGAAAAGTCCCCCGCACAGGCAGTGTGTGTCTTTTGTCCCTGAGCCCTGCTTGGAATGGATCGCCTGGGATTCCACGCAAAAGTTCCCTCTCTGGTCTTTGCCTCTGTCCTCGGTGCTTCAATGTATCTGTGTGCTGTAGAGAGCAAGCCCAGCTCTACTGCTGTGCAGACCATTGTTGGTCACGGAGCAGCCACTCTCGGCGTGGGCTCAGGAGCTAGCTGGGGAACTCGGGCACCACGTCAGGCACAGAGGTCACAGGCTGTGGGGTGTCTACCCCCACACGGGGCTTTGTGTGGACAGCCCAACTGGCATGACCCACAGGAGATGTGAAAATTGCCTCCTCACGAGCAGCCTGAGGACACACCTCGCACTCGGCTCTCTAGTATTAACAGCAGTTTGGCACAAAGCAAACGTAGATGGAACAGGGAAACCACAGGGAAATCCATGCTCTCTGGGGAGCACAGGACCACAGCTTTCTCCTGATCTCAGAGCTCCAAAAATGTGACACGCACAGCTAAAGACCTTCCCTAAAATTAAGGGAGAACTTGTCAACACAATCCAGACTAATTTCTGCTCCAACATCTCTGCACCTGATTTCACTGGGGGGTGCCCCAGATAAAACCTCCAGAGCCAGGCTCTTCTTGCCTCGCTCAGATGGAATATTGGAGTATCTTGCCTCCTCTCACACAGGGTGATACGGAAATGTTGCATATAAAAACCAAGTCATGGCTGCTTCTGACCAGTCCATTTCCCTGGAAAACAGCCCCCCAGATACTTACTGTCTCTATCCTGAAGTCTCTAGGGACAAGACCTTCATTGAAGAGGCTAAAAGTTTGTGATTTAGGCTGTAGCACTGGGATCCTGCCAAACTCTATCAGCCTTGGAACTGGGTAGATGTCTGCCAGCCGTCCAGTGCTCTGTAATACTACACTCTGTTCCAGGAAGCAGGTGAGAAAGATGTTTTTAACAACCAAAACAAACCACAACACGGAAACCTAAAAAAAGCTTAAACAGCTCAACCCCTCTCAAGTTATTTCTTTAGGGACAGCTACCACTCTCCAGCTGAAATGCTGGGCTTTTGGGGAAAAAAAATGACATACTCATCTCTAAATTAAAAAGGATTAAGGTAAGAGAAACTTTCAAGCTACAAATTATTGATCCCAAGGTAAAAGCTTTGCAAGAAATCTCTGGTTAAGAGCAGGCTACAGTTAAACAACTGGTTATTCTGATGGGGAGAAACCCTCCTCTTTAAGGTAAGCAGCCTGAAAGCAACTGTTTTGTCAAACTTCAGATTCCCTGGCACAGCCGGCACTGCCTGTCCTTCCTGTTGACTGATTTACATGCAGTGCCACAATGGCCCAGGTTCAGATGTTTGGTGTCATCCAGGGAATTTGGCATCATCATTTCCATATGTTGTAATACACGTTTAAATCCTTGCAACTACTCTTCAACTGCCAGCTTTCCCTTCTTTTACAGGAAGCTCAAGGTTCCCAGAAGTCTTTCACATCCTCTTTTGTGCTCAGAGAGAGGAGAAGACATTTTAAAACAGATGTTTCCAAAGTTAATAGCATTTTAAAGGTTAGTCAATTAAAATGACCCTCAATTCCAGCTTAGATGAACTACATTCTGTGTCAGACACTGAGATTACCAGCTGTAATGTAAGGCATGAGCTATTTACACCACCAATCCCTTCTGGCCTCCACAGCAGCCTGTGCCTGTTTTCCCCAGAAGAATCCCTGTACACTTTGCACCCTGGCAGGACGAGTTGCACAAAGGCACACATCTCCCCTCGCACTCACCCGTGGGTTTCTCTCATCCCCGAACACGCCGATAACAACACTGGTGCGATGCTCGCCCAATGTTTGGACTTCGAGTACAACTGGAATCTCTGCAATGCTGTGAGGCTGGACAATCCCACAGGGCTGGGGGCTGGAGTAGAACACAGGAGTGTCCTCCATGCGTTTCTAGAAGGGACAGAATCAAATGCAATTTCAGAGAGACCTCTGAAGAAACTTTATAAACTCCTTAACATCCACCATAACAGCAACTGACACACATTTTTAAAAATCCCCAGGACAAAGGTAAAAGGCACAAAGAAGATGCAAGAATTGTAGGCTTAGCATTCTCAGGGCTCCTGCAAGGAGGCTGCCAGCACAGGCATTGGTGTCTGGGCTGGCAGCAGCTTTTCACAACCCTCTAAGATCTCCCACAAGAAAACTCCCTGCAGACTAGAACATAAACTGTTTCTTCAGGAGGTTAAACTTCATCCTAAAGTTTGCATTCATGTAGGATCCTGTTCTCAGCAGATCTTTAAGACTGAATAGAAACCAGCAAGGTCTTATCCAAACCCTTTTTCCCCCTAATAATCTCCTCAGTCATCTTTGCGACGAGGAGGTGGATGCGATGCCAAACCTGGGGAACAAGCCCGTAGCAGCCAGGAAGGTCGGTGTCATTCACAACGAGGAACTTCCTCTCATATGGCACCTTCGGGCGGCACTCATCGTACAGCAGCATGTGGGGGTACACTCGCAGCTCAGGAACGAGACATCTGGGCAGAGATGACCCCAAGAGAATCAGAGATACTGAGGGAACGGAGAACGTTTACCCCCGAAGATTGTGAAATGGAGCATAATACATTTGTCACTGTCAAACAGACATTTAACAGCCCTACAGTGATCAATTGCCTTCAAAGTCTTCCCACTCAAACATGTCTTGTCAAGGAGGGGCAAACCCTGAGAGGCAGCAGCCAGAGGCTGCCAAGTGCCCTAGGCAGAGCACTTTGTCCCACAGCTGCCTCAGCCCCTCCTTTACCCAAGAAGGCTTGCAAGGACTCCTGTAACAGTCCCAGTGATCCATGAGCTCTGAGGGAGCCTTCCCAAAAAGGATCAGTGCTCACTAAGGCTCAAGGAACACACAACTAGTGTGTCAGTAGAAATGACTCCCTTCTCTCCCATGGCACTGTTGCCCTGCCTGAGAACTCAGCTGTTTGCCCCAGCCTTGGAGGGCTCAGCACACCACCTGCCCTACAGAATGGGTGATCACCCCCTCCCAGTTCCTACAGCTCTCTCAGTCCCTCACAGGTCCATGCACTGCCTGTCCCCAATTTTACACCTGCTTAACGAAACTGCAGCCCAGGCACTGACTGGATGGCTCTGCCTGGGAGAGGGAAGAGCACCAGGGAACTGCATCCCTCTTGTCATAAACTGATGCTCACAGTGGCATAGCAAGATAGAATTTGGCTGCAGCAAGAACAAGTTTTGGTTTAAGTCTGAGAACATTAAAGCTTCAACATGGGAAGCAGAGGGAAGGAGAAAAACGAGAGCTGGCCTGCCACATCAAGGGCTGTTTATCCCTCGTAAGATCTTGCCCTCACCACTCTTGCTGTGAGCCACTTCCCCGCTGTCACGTGCCCTCATGAACAGAAGCAGACCCTGACTCTCAGCAGCTGCTTGGTGTGTCCCAAAGCAATGCAGGGTGGTTGCAAGCCAGCACAACTCCACCTCTTGCAGGAAGAAGGAGAGGAGGCCCTCGGGAAATTTGTTGCACCTCAAGCACCAAAAACCAGGCCAAGAAATTATATCATTCCTGGTCCCTTTAGAAAAAGGCCCAGGACCGTGCTGGGCTGTGAGCAGCGGTGCTTTTCACCACAGGCTGCTTTCCAAGCACTGCTGTTCTCACATGCAGCTGGGCAGAACATGAGGCCATTAAACATGGGAGCTGAGCCAGCAAACCCTGGTCAAGGCAGTGTGCTGGGGGAGGCCAGGGAAGTGCTGGTACCTGGCCGTGATGCTCAGTGATGCCACTCCACTGCCAAAACCCTCCAGGTCCACCAGCATTCTCCGGTAGAATTCCATCACGGTGTTGGAACACAGGGTCACCTGGTGGAAGAGAAGAGCAGTGAATTCTTCCTTTAAAAAGCTCATTACCCACATGTGATATTCTCCAGTTCTTGTTGCATGATAAGGAAAGGGAGGATTTGGCCTTAATTCTTCTGCTGGTCCATGTGTAGAGCACAGTCTGTGAGAGTAACAAAAGCTTTCTGGCAATACCAGATTTGATCAACACACCTTGCTATCAGGGTCAGCTAAATGAAAACATTAGACTAAAGCTTTCCACACCACTGTATTCAAATTAAGGCGCCAATTTTTCATCTAACTACAATGACGTAAATGCAGAGGAAATCTGCTGACTTGCACAGAATGAGCTTTACAGCAGGAAGCTGAGGGCAAAGGGTGGCCAAGCAAGTGCTGGGCAGTTCGTAGCTGCAGAATGTTTTGTCTCTTCTGGAGATCCCTGCAGGGAACACAAATCATTCTGCTCCCCAGGACAGCAGAAGCCAAACCAAGAACAAAAGGAAACTGCTTTATACAATGGCATCTCTCTAGCTGCCACCCTCTGTCCTCATCCTTCCTCTGCCCATTTGCAATCAAAGAAATTACTCTCAAAACCCCAAGAATGGCTTCAGTACTTGACTATATGGTATGTGATCTCGGCATATGGTTTTGGAAACCAAACAGTGCTCCTTGAGGAATATCCCGAGTAAGGCAGCTAACAGAGGCCTCAGGCCAGTGCAGATCTCTTCCTCACACAATGCTCAAAGCTGGCAGCAGAGCTAAAGCCCTCCCACACTGCAGTGAAGCTTCAGCCCTGGTGCTGAAGCACGTATTGCTGGACTCTTCCCATACCTCGATATCCTGGTGTCCCTGGGGAGGGATGGTCCCTTGTTTGGGATTCATTGTAAACTCCCTTGGCTCCACATAAAAATGAATTCCTTCTGTCCAGGATGGGTCGCTGTCGTTGCGTATTTGGTCAAAGCTACTAACAGCAGGCTGCGTGCCGTCGTCAGACATGCGGAGCTTGAAGCTCAGGGGCACTGGGGAGGGGTTAGTGAGGCGGCAGGTCTTGGTGGAGGGAAAGCCTAGGAAAAGGACACAAATATCCATTTAGGCACCAGTTATGTCACGACTCTTGGTGGGAATATCCTGCTAGGATAAAAGTGTGATTGGGGTTTAGCTCCTTATTATCTGAACCACAGCTCACCAAAGAAGCTGCATGAGAAATTAATTGTCACTTAGCTCTCTTTGACACTGATTGCAGACTGCAGTCTTGAAAATGCCCAGTCTTAGCCCTGCTGAACACTGCAAGCTTCTCTCTTTCTGATGGAGAGGAGCTCCCTCACCTGCCCCAAATCAGCATGAGTTATTTGTCACTGATGAGTATGCACCCAGACCGAGCATTTACTCTGAAAATTCAAGCTGTAAAATTCCCTGTTAAGTCTGCCAACACTCCCACCATTTTCAAGAGATATAAACAGCGAGTTGTCATTGAGAGAAGCTACAGCAAAAGAACGAGGATGGAATCAGGAACTAGAACGTGATGCAAAGCACCCTACTGCAGTTTCTCTCTGCAGGATCCTTAAGGTATCTCTTGGTTTGGGCCAAACAGACAAAGCACGTGACGGCTCAGAGTTCACTCAGCTGGAGGCAAACGTGAGCCTTGCTTCGAGATTAGCAATCAGGAGCCATGTCCCATCTCACCCAACAAACAGGGACATCATACCCATGCTGTTCACTGTGATTGCTGCCTGCAAGGTTTTATTCTGCTTTAGCACTGAGATTTGCTTTCCATACTGGAAAGCCAGAGATAGAGCCACGTATGGTGCGGTGTGGAGGCCCAGGGGCCTGCCAGGGAGATACCAATCTCCATGCCCTGGAAGGACAGGCATGCCTAAAGGGCATTTAACTCAGGACAACAAAAAGGGTTTCTCCCCACAGTTCTTTGCTCCTCTATGTTAATGTACATATACATATATACATATGCACATATGTACACATGTACATATACAGTTATGTCATCCCTAACGCCCTCCCCAGTTCTGGGGAAATTCTCCATTCCCTGTTTAGCCATTGCCTCAAATTTTCCACAGTGTTCCACCCCCGTTTCCTTATTGGTTGTTGCCCTTTGCCCCACCTTTGTACCGTCCCTGTGTTCTCAGCCCATTGGACCCTCGTGTTCTAGTCTGTCCCTTCTTGCCTTAAGCATTGAATCTCCTTTGTTCTGGCTCTACTGCTCCTGGACCCCTTTAGTGTGTGGCCACAATAAACCTCCATCAGAACTCCATGCAGAAGACCCCTCTCGTCTTTTCTCCATCAGCTCCTTTCTGCTAGCTGTGGCTGTGTGGGGGTCATCTTTCTATTCCGGGAAGATTCCCGCCTTCCTTGGCAGACAGCTGTCTTTTAAACCAGGACAGAGACACCAGAAAATACTCCCTTTCTATTCCTTGGTACTCTTTGATCTCACAATGGCACCAGCAGCCCTGGAGTTCACACCCTGAAGAGGCTGCTGTGGCAGAACATGAGTGATGGATGCTTTCATGTTCAAATGGTCCATTTTGGAATGCACAGATCCCTCACGCTGTGCCCAAGCCCAGGGAACACTCACCAAAGGAAATGTCACCGAAGTCGAGCTCATTGACATTGAAGTGTAAAGTTGGTTCAGGTTCAGAGACACATCCCCTGCGATGAGTAGGACAGAGGAGGAAATGAATTGGTTAAAGGGAATTGCAAAGTGTCTGGCTATCGTGGCTTGGGGCATAAAACCTGGTCAGGGGCACTGTGGGTTTCAAATCAACACACCACCACGTGCTCAGCACAGTGTCCACGTGGACAGGAGGCAGATAAAGCCCAGTGGCATGCAACCAACAGCCACTGATGGGGCTTTGGCCACAGGGCAGGCAGGAAAAGTCCCCGAGTTGTTGGTAGTCCCATGAAGGACCCTGAAAACACACTCAGACATGGCTCCATGCCTTAGTTTCCCCATCTGTAATGTGATGCACATAAAGGTGTGTAAGAGTTGGTCTGGAATTTTTCCCTCATACGCCTCACGACTGTCGCAAGGGCAGAGGCTAAGGCCCCGAGGACTCCCACCCGCTTCTGGACAGGAGTTCTGGCCTGGTCGAGGTGGATGCTTGCCAAGTGATTGTTTGTGTGTGTGCTGTCCACGGTACAATGCTTTTGAGCAGGCTCTAACTGAAAACTGCATGTTCTGTATGCCTGCACCTGCTTCTCAGAGCACCTCACAATGGCCCACAAATCTCCCCACCTCTTGGCCGGACACCACTCCCTTTGGAAAAAGACTATAAAAAGTGACTGTCTGAAGAAGATTTTTGAGAAGTCCCTGCAGAAGACACGTCTATTGGCCGGACCACGAGGATGCGTCTCATCTGTTGGTAGCTGTTCCCCCATTCCCCTCTTTCTCTCTCTCTCCCTTTACTTTGTTTCCTTTTATATTTCCCCCCTCTATTGCAAACACTGAGTAGTTGGCACTCAATAAAAGTGCACTGTTTTGAGTAAACTGGTTGTTGTCCCCTGTTGTGTCTTCTGCACCCCTGAGATCACATGAAGCAGCAGGACTCCCGCCTGTATTAACAGTGGATTGTGACAAAGTGTCCCTACAAACTTCTGTAACCAGCCTTTCCTGCTTTGCTACTTCTTAGCTGCAACTGCTGTTCCATGGAGGAGCTTTCTCAGGAGATTTTGACCCACACAATCATTACAGAGTTTTGAGACATGAAAACCCAAGCATTCTCTGAAAACAGCAGCAACAGTTCTACACAGTCAACAGGTGAATTCTAGAGGAAAGTATGGAGGCTCAAGAGTCTGCCCCTGGGGCTGGAACACCAGCTCTGGAGGGGCAGAAGAAGGCAAGGAGAAACAGCACTCTAAGCTTATGGTGAGAAGTTCCTCCCTCCCATAGGCCTTTGCAGGCACATGTTAATGTCTTAAGTTCTATCGGTTTGTACAGTTGTTCCACCCCTATTCAGCCCCTGTTCACCTTATTTGTATTCCTCCTAGAATGTTCTCCCCTTTCCTGATCTCTGTTGGCTCTGATTTGCTGCAGTGCTCCACCCCTGTTATTCTTTTGGTTCCCCTGCTTGGCTGTCGCTCCTCTGCACCAATTTTCCCTGTCCCCATTGGACCTTGACCCTCAGACCTGCCTCTTTCATCCCATATTTAACCCTGTGCCCTCAACCCAGTTTTGTCTTTGTCCTTGGACTGCCTTCAAGACCCAAGAAACCTTCCCTCAGATTTCCATGCCAAGACCCATCCTTTGCCTGTTTTCTCAGCTACTTTTTGTTTTTAGCAAGCGTGCTCTGGGCTCCAAAAGCACAGGCCGTTCTCAGAGGAACCCAGTGAGGTGCACCAGTTCAGGACAGGACCATCTTGTCACCAGTGCACCAGCTGGCACAGCCAAGAGCAATAGGACATGCATGTCCTGAATCTACCACACCACCTCACTGTCCTTGATCTCAGCAGACTCCAAAAGTCACCAACATCCGCTGAAATGAGCACTTGAAGCTGCACAACACTCACGAGTTTATTTCATGCTTGATGCCAATCAATGCCTACTCTGCCTTTTGGTTAAAAATCAAGGACCAGTGAACTGTGCCTTCTGTTGTGTTTACAGGACTGCCACTGGCTCTGCTCTACACATCTCAACAAGAGACACCTGCCCTTGCTCAAGGACAAAGCTGCTTATGCAATAACATCCCATGACCAGTTTGGGGGAGGGACAGAGGAGAATCAATTATTTGATGGTGAAAGGTTCCCTCTCGATTCCCAAAATAGAAAAGCAGTACTTCTCCTCCAAAAACAAAGCCAGCATAATTGTTTCTCTACTATGGACAGACCTACTCACCGCTTTTCTCTTGCTAAGCAATAACTTTCTTGTTCTTTTTTATCCATCTCCCTTATATTATTGGTATAATCGACTGCAGATTGCTTTCATTTCTTTACTGCCTTGAGTCAGGGCCTCCCAACTGCAGCAGATAGCTCCAAAGCTCCAGAGCAGCCAGCATCAGCTTTCCTGCTTACACTACATCATGCTACCAGCACATGGCTCAGGCTAGCAGGGACAAGCCCCTCATGCTGCTGTGGTCCTGAGACTGAGCTCTGCCTCCCCTGTTATCACCCCTTCTCCCTTTTGCTGGGCCAGGATTATCTCTTGCAATGGTACCAGCCTACAGGATAATGCCCATGGGATCAGCCCTTTCCTGGCTGTAGAAAGGAGGCACCAGAGCACTCTCTGCACAGGAGTTGGGAGCACAGCCTGTCCCCCACAGCATGGCCATGACAGGTGAGGTGAGGCTGCTGCTGCCCGTTTGGGATGGATTCTTAAGGGAAGTTTTAAAAATCACTGCTGCTGGTGCCAAATCACCCAGGCTGGCCCATCTCCAACGCCCTCGGGGCCTTGCTGGGTGTTCAGGTGGGACATCCCAGAGCAGCTACTGCCCAAAGCTGATCCATCCCACTGCCTGCCACGGCCCAAGGCAGAGGGAGATTCCTGCAGGGAGGAGTCATTCCAGCTCCCAGGTACGACACATGGCAGCACGCACCCCCACATGAAGGCAATGCCAGGATCAGAGCAGAGATTAAGGCCTCAGGCAAGACCTTTTTTTTTCTGCTCAACCCCAAAATGAGGCAGGTGGGGGATGTCGCAGAGACAGCTGCAGATGTGCCCACCAAGTTCCCAGAGCCCTTACTTGATTGTCAGGATTGCAGACGTAGGAGATCCAGCCACGGAGAACTGGAATTCTTCCTCAAACCTCCCTGCTACGGTGGCATTGAAGGAGATCTGGATGGTCTGGATCCCACCTGGTGCAATGATGCCCTCCTCAGGTGCAAATTTGAAGCAGTAGCCCACGTTTGCAGTTGTCTGGATATAGGTGAAGGGAGCATCAATAGCTCCATGGTTCATCAGTGTCACCTGCAGCAGCAAGAAAATAAAATGGAAATACATGTGGAATCTTCCCTTGGTGTGAGTTACTGTCTAATGATGCAACTAACACCCAGGAAAGGCAGAAGATGCTTTGTGCTGCTGAATGGCAGAAGTCAAAAAAATACAACAGGACAAGTTCTGCCTTTGGGTTTTCATGCAAAGCAGTGGTAACTCCACATAACTGGAATCACCCTGGGGTTATCCCATGGACACAGAGCAGTCCACCTCTGGTCAGCATCACCAAGCTCATTCAGACCTGGCCCTGAGAGCAATGTGGGGTGATTGCAGCTGCACAGTGAATCACCACAGAGCTGCTGCTGCCCCAGCTAGCACAGCTCCAGCAGTACCATCAACTTATTCACCTTTTCCCATATCATGAAAACAATACATTGATAATGAGGCATGAGCATCCATATGTATAGACAGCACCATCTTTTGGTAAGAAAACTCAGCATGTCTTTCCACATCCAGGCTCTTGAAAGTGTCTGGCATGATGTAGTGCCTCATTTTTAAGCTCTTTCAGTTGCTGTTTTTTTTTCTCTTGCAAACTTGACACTATTGAGGGGGAGGCAAATAGGTAGAAAAATCCTTTGCTTTATTCCCAGGGACAGTCTTCTCTTTCTACAGTCAGAGATGCACCAAGGCTGAAGTGAGGGACTGGTCAGCAAGGGGAAGAACTCCCAAGGCCTTTGTAAGGGCCAGCACTGAGCCAGGAGGCTGGATGGCTTTCCTGTGACTTCCAGGAATAAGCAGGAGACACTTGACTGAAAATTGTTTGCCATGGACTGAAGATCAAACGTGGCCAGTTTGTTCCAGCTGCTTCTGAAGAGCTCAGTACAAAGGTGCCTTGTGTCTGGAGCTGCCACAAAAGCCTCTGAACAAGCAGCTTTTTGACCCAGTGTTGCTTTCATGTGTCAAGCGCTTTTGCAGGAAGCCTCCCAGCTGATCCCCAAGGAAGGCTGCCCAAAAGCAGGGATTGGCGTTTCATGAACAACAGACACACCTTTGTGACCCCCCAGATTTGACCAGAACGTCAAATATCCCCTGCTCACAACTGCCCAGGTTGGCAGGAATTCCACAGGTCCACCAGGCTTGCTGCTGCCTCAGGAGCCATCAGGATCCATCCCAAGCCCTGCTGCTCACCTCACAGACGTAGGTGGTGTTGACAAAAATGTTCCCAAGGTTCAGTGCACGACAGCTGAGTTCAACCAAGGGTCCTTGGCCTTGCCCTCTGAGGCGCAGGGGCAGCCTGCTCTCACGGCCTGCGGAGAGATGTCCATTTCAGTACAAAAATTCCCTCTGTTATACTGTATTTTCAAGGCTGCCTCAATGCCAGTCCCTGACTCTGAGACGGATGCAACCAACTCCTGATGCTGCAGGAGAAGATATGGACCCTTCTCGTCTCTCAGGAGATATCCCCTGGGGCTGACTTCCAATTTCTAACCCATTCCTTGGGCTGCTTTCCAATTTTAGCCACCAGTTTGCTGAGTTTGAAACATCTCTGATGTCTTGTAGTGACAGGCCAAGAAGTCATGGGTAAAATGGAAAGAAAGAAAATTTAGGTTAGATAATAGAACACATTTTTTTACTGTGTGGTTGGTGAGACACTGGAGCAGGTTCCCAGGGGAGTTGTGGAGGTTCCAGCCCTGAAGTGTTCAAAGCCAGGCTGGATGGGGCTTGGAGCTACCTGGTCTAGTGGGAGGTGTCCCTGCCCATGGCAGGCCTTGGCACTAGACGATCTTTAAGGTCCATTCCACCTTTAACATACTATGATTCTATGGTTTCCTTCCCATGCACTTAGAGGAGATTTGAAATCCATTCGCCGAAGGCACAAAGCTCATAAAGAGTTTGGCAATTGCCAAACTACCTGGCCCAGTAGCACAGGATTTTGTTGCCAAAGTCCTCAACTTCTGACACTCAGCACTGTGTTCTATTTCCACAGCCAGAGCTGCCAGGGGACAATTCCCACACAGGGACAGAAGGAGCTGCTGGCCAAGGGTGGTCCTTCTACAAACACCCTGGGCTCAGTGGGGCTCAGCCACCTCTGGTCTGGTGGTGTCTGGGCAGTGGGATGTGATCCAGGGTCAGGGAGCACATTTCTAACTCAGCTCCTTCCCTCTGATGATGGATCCATGTCACCTGGAGCCATCCTGGAGGTCAGTGGTCTAGAGGGACTTAGTGCTGGTTCACTAAAGCTGTTCTGCTCTCTAGCTCTTTGGCCTTTGTGGAAATGCTGGCAAAGTCACAGCATGAAAACTTTTCCCTGCACTGCCTGCGTTGTTGTGGGATCAGTAACCCAGACACAGGTGTTCTGAGCCCTGGCCTTGCACGAGAGACTCCATGGAAGCTGCAGGGACAGTGGGGATGTGCCAGCACTGCCCTGCTGACCAGGGACTCTTCCCAGCAGCTACAGGGGAGCCCAGCGGGCTCGGCCTTGCACCATGGCTTCACTGTGGGTGAGAGAAGCAGGGGAAAGGAGCTGTACCTGAGATGCTGCAGTAAGCCACACTTAGATACCCTAGTGCTTCTAGGGGTTTAAAGGTCACCTTGATTTCGGCCGAACAATTCGGCTTGATCTCTCCCTCCTAAATCAGAAAGAGACAGCAAAGCATTAATCTTCAAACTTCGCATTTCTTGTTTTCAACCACAGTCCCGTAAGCCTTTATTTAGAGCATCAATGATGAGTGAACAACACAAGGAGCCCTAGGAAACACTTCAAACCCCAGCTCAACACACTGCTGGAAGCTCTTAATGCTCAGCTGATCAGCTCCCACTCTCCACAACATTCCTACTGCTCTGACACAGGCTCTTGGTCACATCATGCTGCTGTCAGCTACAGTGGTATGCAACTGCCATTGTGCACTGGTGGCTCTTCTCAAGAAGAGAACCCTTCCTTGGAAATAAAAATATTAGTTTAACCTGTTTTGAAAGAAAGCAGACGTTAGGATTATTCTAGGTTTTACTCCAAGATGAGAAGGGATTTTGCACTGTGCAGCCACCAGGCATTCCTCATCTCTCACAATACCAATACTCAGAATCAAGGCTCTGGTTGATGGGAGGACTTGGGGGGTTTGCTTGCATAAACAGAAAAGAAAAAGTTTTCTGTCCCTGTGTGCAAGAGAATTCAAGAGGCCCATTTCAACCTTCCACCTTTGTGTCCAGGCTTACAGATGACACTGGAAGGGAGACTCAGAAATAGTGCAAGTCATGGTTACAGGAAGGGATTGGCATTTCTGTGATGAACCTTGGGCTGAATTTGGCCTCCTTTTCCCAGTGACCCAACGCATGCTTCAGGTCAATATGTGAACTGGCAGTGCTCCAACAGCCTGTGCTAAACCCCACGCACCACGTGCCGGGGGAGCCCCTGCCTACAATAACTGCTCCCTGTGGACACTGCAAGGACACGCACCGAGTGCCCTTGAGCTCGAGCCCTGGCAGCAGAGCTCGGCTTTGTCAGGCTCCCAGTCTTGCCTTGAGCCTGCAGGGCAGAAATGCTTTTAGCAGGGAGCTCTGCAGCCGCACACAGAAACTCCATGACTTCCCTCTCAGCACATGGAGCCAGCTGAGGATCTGCCGAGTGACCGCAGCCGGCAGGATGGGGGCGGGGGAGGATGGGTGGGAGGAGGAAGAGGAGGAGAAGGAGGAAGAGGAGGAAGATTCGGTTCTCAGCGATCACTTACCATTGGCTCAATGGAAAAAATGTCATCAGAGAAGAGCATGGGGTCTTCTTGCACCTTTTCCATCTCCTCCTGGACCATGTAGCTCAGGAGGGCAGTGTGATCTTCACTAGAGCCTTCCTCCTGCTCTGTATCTTCCTCCTCGATGAAGTTGTCCGGTGGCACCTCTTTCAGTGGCTGCAGCAAATAGCACTGCCTGCAGCCACAGGGAGAGACAAAGCCAGCAGGTTGTTTAATAAGCCACATACTTGCAGAGAGAAGTGTGAGTGCAGGAGAGCAAAGCACCTGGGGAGGAGGAGCAGCAGCAGCTCCCCAGCAAGGGCTGACCACAAGCCATGGGGGTCCCAAATGGATCAGAGGATAACTTGTCCACTAGCAGAGCAGGTAGTTTTACTCCACACCTGCTAGCTCAGGAGAGTTTTGGAAAGCCAGCATCCCTCAGGAGAACCTCCTGGCTCAAAGCCTCTGCCAAAACTGAGGGAGAATCCACCAGTCACCTCAACTGGCTTTTCCTACCACTGAGCTGCTCGGGGGAGGCAGATAAAGATCACGGAGCACTGCAGGACTTTCCCGGGAAGGGGAGACGATGCTGGGTTGCAGCTATGTGTTACCAGCATCATCACTCTTTGTTTCTTCCATTTTGGACCTGCCCCCGTTCCCTGCTCTGTCTTTCACAAGAGCATCCCAGAGCACTTCCAAAGGAAATGGATGAATTCAGGCACTGCATCCCTTCAGTGACATTCAGGGTTTTATATGCATGAAAAGAGAGGCTCTGAGAGGGGGTGAGACTTGGTTGTGCAGGAGGGAGACAGCAAACTCCTGGAGAGACCTTTTCATGATCCAGAGCTTTTTGAGTCCCATCCCAGTACATGGTAGTAGAATGTCCTGAGAGGGAAAGGATCCTGCACTATCTCCTCTCATAAACAAGTCCTCTCTGCTCTGCGATCCCAAAAGCTTCTGTGACAGCAGGACAGTGGCTTTGGAGCTAAAACCATCCCTAAGACTGGAAGTCAGGAAGAACAAAATGTCCTTGTGACAGTCTAACTGGCATGAAGACAGATGTAATTGGGAAAAAACCCACAAAACCAAAACCAGTTGGAAGTTGACCTTGAGGAAACCTAGTTGCTTCTGAGGGGAAAACAGATCACCTGGGGTCCAGGCAAGTGGGAAAAATGGAAATAAGCAGCCCAGGGAAGTAGCCAGAGAAGGTAATGGGATTTTCTTTTAACACAGAGAGCTTGTATGGAAGTCAGACACTGTGTAAGTAGATAGAGAACAGTGCAGAACCAAGAAACCCAGGGCACTAAAGGACCCTCTCTCCAGCCATTCGATCTCCCGGTCCTTTGCAGGCAATTTAAAATGGCTCTGGGGAGTGCGAGAGACCTGGCCCGAAGGAAACAGAGGCTTGCCACGGCAATTTGGGCACGGTAGTTTTGCACAGAAGTTTTCACACGGGAGTTTTGGCACAGCTATTTTGGCACAGCAGTTTGGCACAGCAGTTTTGTTGGCACAGCAGTTTGCTCGGTGTTGTTTCAGTTTCTGCACAGCAGCTCACACAAACAGCCTGAGCAGAAAGGGAGCAGCCACCCACCCTCCTTGTGTAGTGAGTTGTGTCTTTTGGCTTGTTGTGAGGTGATTGCATGTTTTTTTACTTTCTTTCCTCTTTCTGCCTTTTTTTTTTTCCCAGCAATGGTTTACAAATTGACGTTTCTTCCACCCACTGCCCACCTCACCTGGGCTACCGGCTAGCTCCGGGAAGCCTACGTCGGTGAGTGGCCCCTCCCCGGCACCACTCCGGGAGCCGAAGAAGGGGTGTAGCAACAGCTACGCCTGGGCGAGTCGTCAGGGAGGGATAAAGAGTCGCAGGAGAGACCTTTTACGGTTCTGGGGGAAGGGATTTATTGAAGGAAAAGATAACAAGGCCAGAGGTGGGGAGGGGGAACCGCAAAAGGCAGTTAGAATGGTTTCTACACCGGCTTAAGTACGGGGGAGGAGCAAGGTGAAGGCACAAAACTCTGGCCAATAACGGGTAACGGGGGGAGGTACAGAAGGCGGGGAAAGGGGTACCTTGAGCCAATAAGGCAAACCGAGGGTGGGGATACATACAATACAACCAATCATGAATGCAAGAGGGAATGATTGACACAGAAACTTCTAGAACAAAGGGAGGGGCTACAAAGGACTGACATGCCGTGGGGCAGGGTTTAGGGTGAGGGACAGGGAAGGTTCCAGATAAAGGGGAGGGGTTTAGGATGACTGACTGGGACAAGGGCGGGAAAGGGAAAAACCATTATGCACTTAACTTAGGGGAAAGAAACTGAGATGAACCATCAACACAGAAGGAAAATTAACATTAAACAACATACCACAACAACAAATGATTAAAAGCCATTTATGCTGCCAGCAAGAGTGTACTAACTCAAACAGAACCCCCCAGGAAGGACACAGCTGTCCAGGGCCCTGGCTGCAGGGAGGGTCTGAGCCTGGTGTTAGTATCAGAGGATAGTGCAAGAGACACCTGCGTGCAGTGTGAGCAGGTGAATGATCTGCTCTGTCTGGTGGCAGAGCTCAAGGAAGAAGTGCAAAGGCTGAGGAGCATTAGGGAGAGTGAAACAGAAATTAACTGGTGGAGTTACACCCTTCCAACCCTGAGAGAAGCTCACTGGAGTCTGAGGAGCTCTGCCCTTCTTGCGATCAGGCAGAAAGAGGACACCTAGGAGACGGTGGGGAATGGAAATGTGTCTCTGCTAGGGAGATAAGAAAATTCCATCCTGACCCCCATCACCTCCCCAGGTGCCCTGACAGGATTGGTATGAGGCCCTGTATCCAGAGGGTCAGGCAGATGGCACTAAGGAAAAAATTCTGTCTGGAAAGTCTCCCAGTTGCTCTTCATCTGCCAGACAGATCACAGCCTCAAGTATTAAGAAGAAAAGAAGGGTAGTGGTAGTAGGTGACTCCCCTGTAAGGGGAACTGAGAGCCCTGTGTATCAACTGGATTCATTCCACAGGGGAGTCTGCTGCCTCCCTGGGGTCTAGGAACTAGATAGCACCAGGAAATTCCCTAATAACTAATGAACTTCATCTGCTCACCACTGTCTCTGGGGCGCAGTGACCATGAAATAATAGAGTTCTCAATATTTGGTGAAACAAGGAAGGGGCATCAACAAAACTTCCACTCTGGACTTCTGGAGGGCAGACTTCAGCCTGTTCAAGAGACTGGTTTGGAGAGTGTCTTGGGAAACAGCCCTTAAAAACAAAGGGGTCCAGGAAGGATGGACATACTTCAAGAAAGAAGTCTTGAAGGCACAGGAGCAGACTGTCCCTGTGTGCTGAAAGACGAGCTGACAGGCAAGACAGCTAGCCTGGATGAGCAAGCAGCTTTTGAAGGAACTAAGGGGAAAAAAAAAAACAAAAAAAAAAAGAAAGAGGAAAGAGGGGCTGGCAAGTCATGAAATGTTTAAGGATGTTGCCAGGTCATGTAGAAGAAGATTAGAGAGGCAAAAGCCCAATTAGAACTTGCGGAAATCCAGTCATTGCAATCAACCTTTCCTTCCCAAAATGCCATCCTTGGTTGGAATAGACATGGAACTGCAATGCTAAGTGCTGAGCTCCTGAAGCCTAGGACACACACCCTAGTGCCAGAGATGGTTTACTTGGCCTAAACCATTCAAAAGCACCAACACCCCCCTGAGGCCATATGTTAGTTTTAGTCTTGGGCCATGTATCTGACTGAAATGCATTTTTCAAACCAACCTCCTCTTCTCTTCATTCTCATCTTCCTCAGTAGGAAAAGTCTTCCACTGGAAGTAGGCTGTGATGTTACTCCTGTTCTCAATGAACATGGTTGTATAGTTTGACGTGTTGATAAAAGTCTTCCCAATCTTCATGGAATATGTGCTCAACCCAATGTTGGCATCTACAGCTTCTCCGTGAAGGTTTGTCTGGATGCTTTTTTCACCTGGAACAAAGCAATGAGGAGTCTTTGCTCAGCTCACTTGCTGATGGAAGCACAAGGAGCAGAGCAAACAACAGGTTGCACTAGAAAGTGTCACAGCTTTTAGCTGTATTAGCAGTTCCATGGATCAGTACATTTGTCACATCCTGACAGCTCTGTATGTACGGCGTGAGGATGTCCTGGGCACCTCCCTAAACACCTTATTTCTGAGTGTGTTTGTAGAGATTTGGCCCCAAGCTGACAGTAGGTACAGTGAGATTGGTCAGATGTGCTCAGGTGACCCACTCAGATCACTGGGATTTCTGCATCAAAGTCCTTCAGGTGACGCTGAGGAGCCCTGTTCAGTCCTGCCTTGCCCAGGGTGTCCCTTGGGTACCCCACGAGACTCCTGTCTCTCCAGATCCCTTGGATCCTTTGTTGCTGACAAGCAAATATGCCTGGGGGCATGTGGGCAGAAAAAAGAGGCCCAGAGGAACAAGTGAAGTGACAGCCCACCGAAGGAGGGGACACAGGCAAGGAAACACAACCAGCCCGGCTCTGCAATGTGACAAACCACTACAAAATGAACACCATGAAAATCATCATCATCTCCCTGTCCAAACCCACAGCCACATCAGTCTTGAAATACTTTATATTGTTCTGATCTCAAAACCCAAGCTGGAGCATTTAAAATGAAATAAAAAAGAGACAAAGGAAATATTAATAAGAACCGAGCAGCTTCTATATGAAGATTGAATGGGATTCCTCAGTCTAGAAATCAAATGGGAGATAGATCTGAGAGGTCCGCAACAGCATGAATGGCCTGGGAAATGGGGACGAGGAAAGATTTGTCCTGATTTGTCACCAAACAGGAACTTGAGGGCCTGAAAATGTTATTAGACAGAAACTAAATGTATGTGCAGAGGGCAACATAGAAAAAGGGTCTGTGACAAGCCAATGGAGAAGCAGCATACGGGACAGAGGTGTGCAAGAAATACATTGCATTGGAGAGGGTCTGCTGGAGACCTCACACCTCACATACAGCACTGCTCAGCAATAAAATCAAACTTCTCCCAGGCACAGCCACACGATAGTGGAGAATCAGGGTTCCTCCTTCCTCCACTCAGCAACTGCCAGCAAAACAGGATTCCAAAAATCTTAGCCCTGTTAGAGGGGATCCACTTTATCAACCCCCTAAACACCAGGGAGTTCTTAGTTTTCTTTAGGGTAAAGCTGGAACAGGGGAGGGGATTGCTGGAAACATTGCTGGAAAGCTGGAACATCTAGAGGGAATTGAGGAAGATGTGACAACAGGGAGTGATGTGGAGAACTGTCCTGTGCCCTGTGCAGGGCCCAGCACTCACCTGTGTTGCAGCACACTGCCAGGGACGCGGAATGGTCACCAATAGTCAGCGGGTGAAATTCCACTGTCACCTGCATGGTGTCACCGGCGCCCAGAGTTCCCCTGGCTGGAACCACGGAGAAAGGACTGCAACACAAAGACAGGGATCAGGACTCAGGGGGACATCTGGGGATTGTACTCCTTCTGCAGTGCAGGTCACTTCAGCTCACTTGGGAGCTGCTCAGCGGGGAGCAAACAGATGACAGTCAACAGAAGACAGACAGAACAGACGGGATCAGAAACAGCTACTGACCCACTTGTGAGGAGATCCAGCCCTCAGAAGATCCTGTGGGATAAAACGACCTCATCTCCCCCATACTCTGGCAGGAGCACATCAAAGAAGCAGAACAGGAGGTTTCTGTGTATTTACCAGCAATGCAGTCTGGGACTCTGGGTTGCCATCCAGGCTGGTAACAGTTCGCTTGGCCCACCAGAGAAACTGTGTAATGTGTTGGAAATAATTATGTAAATGTGTTGGTGCACTTTGGATTTAGCAGGAGCAATTAGGATTGGTCACCAGGTAAAGAGCTCTTGAGCCTGACAAACACAAGACTCTGTGCTTTGATGCTCAGGGACAGCTCAGGTGAAATGTGCTTCTGCCCAGCAGCTGCTGGGCTTGGTGCTCTTCTACAGCCCCACTGAGGAAACAGAAGTTCCTGGCCTTGGTGATTTGCTGGTGATCAATCTGTCACTTAAGAGTGTGTTCTGGGAGTTTGGTGATGAATGCATCACATGCAAAAATAAAGAGAACATCTGGCAAGCTGAACTTTACTCATGCCAATAGTGACAGCTGATGAAGTTGCTTCAGGTTCTGCTCATTAAGGACCTATGGCTGCAGTTATGGGCCTGACCTGTTCCCATTACCACTAGTGAGAACATTGCTACTGGCTGATGGAGAGGCCTTGGGCCAGCAATGTTTATGTGCTGGACGAGAGACTTTGGAGAGAGGGCAAGAAAGACAAAGCCCCAGCAGCCCCAGAGCCAGATTGAGCCTGCCCTCAAATGGCAGAATGGGAATAACAATCCTGGAGGTGACTTCAGGGATTGTCTGAGAAAGAAAGTATCTTCTTACTTTCAAATTATCAGGAGAAGAGGATCCAGCCAAATTCAGGACTCAGTTGTCAGAACTGAAAAACTGAGTGCAAATCAGCCCCTGCAACTTCTACATCCCACCCCGGGCTGTACCCACCAGACTCCTCTATTACTGCTGTAGCAGCCATCTCTCACATAGACCTGGCTCCCCAAGACCCAAGCACACAAGCTCTACAGTTAAACTTCACTCCTCTGATTTTCAGCCAACATCACTAAGCTGTTCCCTGAGCCCACACATAGAAGGGCTGTGAAGGAGACATCCCTGACACTGTAATAACCAAATGAAAACCATTTGGTTGGGGCTGGCAGGCTAAATTTTGGCCTTTTATCTGTTAGTTGTGAGCTGTTCTTTAAGACAGTTCTCATCCTGTTAGATCTACCCTATCAATGAATCACTACTGCACCTGACAGTCAGAAAAGATAAGGTATGGAGATATGGAGGGGGTTTCAATAGGTTGAATGGGTTTTCTTCTCTTTTTAACTAGGACCATTTGCATGCTTGTTTTCTTGTATGGCATCTAAAGACAGGTCCAGATCTCCCAATGGCACCTTGCAATCCCCAGACACTGGTCTTGCTTTGAGCAGTATGTCTGCTCAGATGATTTCCAGAGGCTCCCCTCCAGACAAAGTTATTCTATACTTCTGTCTTCTAAATCAGCCCAATTGCTTTTCACATATTCACTAAATGTCTCCTATTTCCTATACACCTGTGCATGTACCTATGGGCATGTGGTATATTGACAGGCATTAGAGGAGCTCGCCCTTTATGAAAGTTGCCAATGAAGAATTCAGGATCTCTTGGCAAACATTTAACACAAACCAAAATGAAAAAGCGGCAGAAACACAGGAACTTCGGAGTATTTAAAAAGAAATCTCAAAGAAAGGGGGAAAGACCTTATTCAGAGATTTAAATCATCCCTTTGAAATTTTCAACTGGCTTTCAAAGGTTTGTCATAGAACAGAAGAGGTGACTGATGTCCTCAGCTGACAAGGGAAATCAGATCAGCTTTAAGTACAAGGACCTGCACCGGCTGCCCAAACATAGCTCATGTTGGGCATGTGATGCAGGGACCACTGGAAAGCCACGTGCCTGTGGCCTCCCAGAGAATGGGTCTATTTGGCTGACAGTGGGGAGTAACCATTTCAGAAGCTGCTTGTGCCCAGGAAGGTGCAAGCCAGCTACTAACATGTTCCAGCAGCCTGCAGGAAATCTGGGACAGAGAAAGCTCAAAGGCTGCATCCTGCATAAAACACGGGAAGCAAGAGCAAATTGCCCCACATGTCCTGCCCATTTCCAGCCAGGGCTGCAGGGCAGCAGCTCCGATGCTCCGGTTCCTTTTGTTGCTCTTGACCAGCTCTGTTGTCTCCCAAAGGGGTTTTGCACAAGGACAGATGAGCTGCCTCACCTCTGGGTGCTCAGCTGGTAATCAGCTGCCAGGTTCCCGATGTTGTGAACCAGCAGAGTCTTCCGGGTGCTGTACTTGACTGGGCACTCCGAGAAGTCCAGCTGGTCAGGGAAGTCCAGGATAGCTCGGGCACCAATGGCCCGAATTGGCACAACTATCCGTTCCCTTGCAGTGAGGCAGACGAGCTCGTGGCAATAATTCTGCAGGAAAAGAAACTAGCTCAGCACAGGGCATTTAGTGCATCCCCATGGCAGAAAAAAACCCATTTCCTATAACCCTTCAAGGGCATCAATTCACCTATTCCACCCCAAAATGAAGACTAAGTTCTACTAATATGTCACATTTGAAAGGCACCAGTGCACTTTGCAAAATCTGTCTCGGTGGCATTAAGCTCTTGTGTCACTTGGGTCATACAAAGAACTGCCCTAGGCCACCACAATTTTTGCTCTAAATTTTAATGATATTAAATAATTCCTAAGTCCCTTCTGAGGAACATGGAGCTAGGGAACACAGGACGTTCCTCTTTGGGCTTCTATTCCTGCTGTTTGAGAATAGGACAAAGTGTTAAACTGACTCTAAGCAGCAAAAGGAAGATGAGAAAACAGCTGCACCCAAAGCACCTCTGACCTGGTGTAAAAACATCACTTGGCTCAGAACTCCACTCTAACTTTGCCTCTCCAACCAAGTCAGGAGAAGAACAGTGCTAAGAGGTAGCGGGATGCTGTTGGAAAGAGCCTCTCTTTGTTTCCCTGCAAGGCTTCTTGCCTTCCATGATGCCAAGTCCTAAAGCCTTCTGCATGAAAAAGCCTCCAGATCACAGCACTGAGATCTGACTTGCCAGGGCCTCAGCACTGGTATTCAAACCTCCACATAAAAGCTCCTTTGGCACAGAATGGTGCCAGTTGACAGAGGAACCACAGTGACAGGCATGAACACAGAGCCACAGCAGTGTCACTGCCACAGGCTCTGGGCTCACAGGTCTGCCTGCAGGTTGTACCTGCCCTACACGAGCTCTTTCAAGCAGGCGGCCAAGTCCCCTGCAGCTCACCAACCTCCTGCTGGCTAAGGGCCCCTAGAGCTCAGTGTGCCTGTGCCAGGCTGGGCTCACGGGCACAGCACATCCTCTGCCCTGGCCTTGCAGCTGTGTCGTGGTCAGTTGGGCTCTGGGACAGCACAACTGCAAGGCTGGAGAACAGAGGCTGTGCAAAAGCACCGTCTTTGCTCCAGCCCAGGGTGAGGCAGGCAAGCAGTTGCCAGTCAGGAAGGAGGAAAGCTCTCTGACCTCTTTGTTCCTCTAGTGTTTTCCATAATAATTAAACCCTTTCCACTGTACCTAGAGATGGCCGAACATCCATCAACACCCCTTGTGGGACACATATTGAGAAAGTAAGAAAATTACAGCCTGAAAAATACTCCAGGCTGGAGCTTTTCAGCTCTGTTCTCAGCCAATGAGCTGGTCCAGCTCAAGGCTAGGGAGAATTTCTCCCAGGGTGATAATTTGGTCAAAATAAAAAGGAATTAAGAACAAGATAGAACACCTGTTGGGGTACGTGACCAGGCCCTAAGCATGGGGTGTCTTCTCTCTGAACCAATCACCTTTTCTCTACTCTTGGGGTTGCGAGTCATGCTATAAAACCAAGTGTGTTTCTGAATAAACTTGTCTCTTTCTTTCTGTCATGACAGACCACCATGTAGCTGTGCATCTTATTTGCGCCGCACTTAAAGGGTTAAAACCCCTTTCCACGGCTACACACCCCTCTGTCATTTTCATACTGTTCCCCATTCATCTTCCCTCGGGAATGCTGAGCAATGTGCAAGGAGAGGAGGCAGAGCCTGTCAGGCCTGCGTGCAATGCCTGACACCACATGCCAAGGTGTGAGTGGCTGCAGGCTGCCTGCCCACAGCCTGGAGCCAAGCCCACAGCATGGAATGGGCCGTTGCCAGAGTGCAGGGAAAACAATGGCTTTGGAGATAATTCTGAGGTTTGGCTCCTCCAGTCTCACCTTCATCTCGTCGGGGGTGAAGCGGATGCGCAAAGGGGAAGATGTGCCTGGTGGCACGATGTGGAACACATCATTGGGGCACATCAGCTCAAAATGAGGTGATCTCTCCATGGAGACCTTCACCGGCCGAGGAAACTGCAGGAAAGACATGAAACAATGATCATGCAACTGGTGGAAACAGGACGAGAGGAGAACTGTCCATGCCCTGGTGACCCCTTTTCCAAAGCTGTGGTGGTAAAGGCACATAATTCACAGGGGTCAACTTGAATCCCTTCTGTCTGCGCCCAGCATTTTGGCCAGGGGCAGTAGGGCAATGCCTGGTGGGAAGGAAGGGCCAAGCAGGTCAGCACCAGCAGGATGGAGACAGAGCACCTGAACCAAGTCATCTGCATATTCAACAAGGCCAAAAAAACCTGGTGGGAAGGAAGGGCCAAGCAGGTCAGCACCAGCAGGATGGAGACAGAGCACCTGAACCAAGTCATCTGCATATTCAACAAGGCCAAAAAAACCTGCTGGCATGTGCCCACACACAGCCATACAGTCGTGTTCCAAAGGGGGAATGTGCTGCCTGAAAGCAAAACAGCACATTATCCTGGGGGAAGGAAGAAATTCCCTGCTAGCAGATCAGGTTTGGGCAGGGCACTTCTGGGGATACAGTCATGTGGGCAGATCAGCAAGAGAGGAGACCAAACTCTGTGGCCTTACTGGGAATAAAAGCAAACCTGAAAAGCAAAAGAAGGAACACAGCAAGACAACCCCTAAACCAAGGAGATGACAAAGAGAATTTAAATGGGCAGTAAAGCAGCAAGGAAGAATCACAAAACGATGAGAGCAGTCAGCTTGCCAAAGGTGACAGAAACACAGGCTGTGCCTATCGACTATGGGCTTCCAAGGCATTTTCTGCCTGGAGGAACATGACCAGCACTGACTCACAGTGTGGTTCCAGTATCAAAAGCCAGTCTTGGCTCTCCAGGGGTTCTTGCTGCCTATGCAGGCAAGCTGGGCTGCTGGGCATTCCTGACAGGTTCTGCCCTCTGGAATACACAGACACAGCAAACATGCGTTTTCTAGCACATAGATATCGAGCCTGAGCACCAAAATGCTCTCAAAAAGTCTAAACCAGATGATTTTGAGACCCTCCTGTCTCTTCCCACAAGCCCACTCTTGGCACAAGCCTCATTTGAGAAAATGTTTCCCTGACTGAAATTCAAATGGTCTCAGTTTTCCTCTTTACAGTGGAACACAACTGCTGACATTGTTCAAGTTTTTTGCTCTCAACTCTCTTGGGAAACTGCAAAACAATCACCATTTCTTCAAGTGAAGCTGAAAACCTCCAGGCGCACATGGCTTTGCATGTGCTGTGGTTCTCCAAAGGGAAAGCAGAGCACCACATTGCATTTGGAAAATCTGAGCAGAGCCGGATGAAGCTTAGCAAGAACCTGAAGTGGCACCTAAAGGCCTCCTGCTGCTTCTGCTGCACAAATCTGATTCCAGGGCTGTTTCAGAACACTTTTCCTGCACTGCCAATGCCATTAATGATAAATGATTGCAGCATCAAGTGGAGAAGACTCAGCCTCTGAGCCTTGACGGTGAGCTGCACAAAGGGAGCCAAACAGGCTGAGAGAGACAGAGATTCCTACCAGGAGCCAAGATTAGCCAAGGAGACACAGGATGTGGTATACACTCAAGGCAAAGCATGAGAGCAGGTACGAGCTGTACAGCCCTCAACATTCCTATCAGTCCAGCGCTTTCAAGAGAAGGAAACTCCTTTGGGATAGATACCATCAATGCATTCCCAAAATCAGGCAAGAATTCCCTGCACAGGAAGATTTCCACCATCTTGCAGGACAAAGGCGCTGAGACATTTTCTTCTGGATGTGCTGCAGCAGATAACTTGCTTTGCTGTACACTATGGGAATGACACCACTCTCCTCTCTCAGCACAGTCTTAAAGCTCCATGTCCCAGCACTTACCTTGTCCTTATTTACGAGAGACAATACCATTTCAGAGACCTCCTGAGTGACGAAGTTCTCAAATACCAGCTCTGGTGGGGAAACCTGGAACAAGCTCTGTTTCTGGTGAACTGATGGCAACTGGAGAGGCAAGAGAGAGCAGGGAGAGGTTCAGCTGCTGGGAAGAAGGTTGATGAAGGAGACTTTTACACTGAGCCCCAGTGAAGTACAGACTCTGGGTGAGCACGTCTGCCCAGGCCACACTGGGGAAACAGTAGCTTACCCACCTCAGCTCTGAGCTGATCATGAGCTGCTGGGCCACACAGAGCAGGCTCAAGCCAAGCTGCTCTTTTGGCATGTATTTCTGCAGGTTTCCTCTCCAGAATGGCAGGCAGCACTTACCTTAAGCACATCTCTGTGCCCACGGAGTCACAGAGCTCTGGGGCACTGACTGAGCACTCATGGAGTAAGTAAAACCCATGAATTTACATCAGACTCCATGGGAAACAATTTTGGGATGTCCTTACTCTAAGAAACTGAGGCCCACATAACTACAAATATCTTTTTTGATCTAGAACTTAGACATCAGTAAAAAGAGAACAGTACCAGAGGAGGTGTGGGAGATGAGGTGATATTTTGCTGAAGCCAAATGTTACTAAGTGAAGGAGTGAAAGTTGTTGGTTCTATGTGTTTGGGTTTGTTCTGGTTGTTTTGTTGCATGTTGCTGAGCTGGGAGAGGGATGGGGTTGAAGACCTGACTAAAAAGATGCAGGATGAGAGGGGAGGGGGCAGGAAAGTTGGCGGTCGGGAGAGAATTTGAGTTCCCGAGTACCCATCCAATGGCAAAGGGGACAGGGACCACTCTAGCCAGGTATAAAGGGGTAGAAAGATTGGAGGGTGTGTTTGTTTGTCTGGGGTGGGAGCAAGAGATGCCTGGCTCAGCTGAATCGTTACTAATAAACAGTTTTCTTTTGCTTCGATGATTTTGTCCCCTATACTTGTATTTAAACGTTAGTGCGTTTCTAACAGAGGTAAAGGCAAACATGAAGTAACACAGAAGTTGGGAAAAAGACAAATGAGGTGAATGCTGAATGAGGATAAGGTTCAGTTCTTTTAGCAGCAACTTGGGTAAGAGTAGAGTTGCTATCTCCTTTTTCCATGAGCTTTAAATGGGTGCTTTCTTGTAACCTAGTATTGCTATCTTATTTGATACGATTGTAGAGGCACGTCTGGAAGGACACAACAGCAAATGCTTCTGGAGCAGACATTGCTTTGAGAAAACTCTCCCCTGCTTTGTCTGCTTTCTCCAGCCACACTGCTGTCAGTCCAGAGACACAAGCAGGTCTCCTGTGTGACCTCACAGGAGACTCAGTCTGCTGAAGGGAGTGGCTGCAGCACGCTTGTCCCTTAGTTGTGCCCCTCTCTGAGGTGTTCCTAAGGCCCCTCTCCAGGGCAATCCTTAACCAGTTTGTTACATGTCTCTTACTGCCAATTTCCTGCTCAGCAGCCCACCTCAGTCACCTACCCATTTCGTCTGTGCTTTATACTGAGCCAGTCCTGCAAGAAAAGCAGCTTTAGACACACCTCTAAGTAGGCTCTGATCCAGATAAAGCACATCCATTCCCCTCTGCCCAGGGCAAATCCCCTGTACATCTGGCAGCCTGCAAAATCTAACATCCCATCAGAGTCCCTACACATTGTTCCAACCCAAGGCGTTAATGCAATTAGTTTTGTTAAATCTGAAGGAATTACTGCAGGTCCTCGGCCTTCAAAGGCCAATGCTGCCACTCTGGAGGGAATCCTATGACCCCAAGCTCTTGATGGTGACCACACCAAAGCAAGAGGTGGCTATTTCAGCAGGAGAATGGCAAATGGTAATTTTGTGCCTTTGTGTCCCCAGCCTTCCCCCTGTTGTTTTAGCAATGGCAGCTACACTCCAACAAATCCCAGCAGCTTCAGCAGAGGTTATTTGTGTTGGCTTAGTGCAGATCAGGACTCCAAGTCCACCACCACCAGCAGTTTGCAATGACAACAGGACCTAGACACTGAGGTATTTTGCTGGAGGCAAGCCTGTCAAAAGCACACGCCCTCTTCAAACTTCACATCAAACAGAAAAGAAAAGAACAGGAAAAGGCTACCTTTTGACTAGTTCCACTCATGGGTAGAAATGGGCCAATTCTGGGCAGAAAACTCGCCCCATTGCTGGCCTTCTTCTTCACATTGAGAAACTTCTCCCTCAGGAATCTGGAGGGAAGCAGCTGAAAGGCAAAAAAAACCCAGCTAGAGCCTCAGAGATGCGCTTGTTCAGAAAAGCTTTACTTGAACAAGTGGCACTGGTGAATAATTTGTGATCACATCGTCTAGGACAGTTCCAGAAGCCCTGGAAGTTACCTGCTGAAATACTTAGCATCAGTAAACTAATAATACAGGGTGCAACACACATACTCCAACCACATGGCTCTGTGCCATTAGCTTCTCCGTGATTTGATGTGACATATTTGGGGATTTCTGCTCTTTGGGTATTTGTTTCCTCTTTAGTTTCATTGGATTGAGGCAGTGACCTTTTCAGAGAGTGGGGAGGAGCTAGCTCTCAGAACTCCCCTAACTCCATCCCTGCACAACACTCAAAACTCACAGCGAGGAGAGAGCACTGCTGAGAGAGTCCAAGAGATGCATGAAAGCAAAGTTGGCCCAAGAGTGAGGTGCACAGGAAGGTGTCCAAGTTTTAGTTCTCTCTGTTAATTAGCATTTGTGTTCTCCTTCTTGGCTCACAGACCCCTCCACAGAAGAAACCAAAGGGATCTCCTTGACAGAGCCTCAGCAGTGGGGCATCTTCAGTCAAGTGAGCTGCAGCCAGCCAGGGAACCTTTGTGGCCCTGACTCCACTGCTGTCTGCAGGGCTGGATCTGTGCCCCACACAGGAGATGAGAGAGAGCAGCTGGTTTGGAACCTCTTCTAGCTGGGACCAGCCTTGTCTCTCAAGTCTTTGGGCAGAGTCTGAGCTTCCCCCTCACGTCACACGCCCAAGGGCAGGTTGGTCAGAGCAGCACAGGTGAGTGTCCAGCCTGACAGGAGGAATTACTGTGACAAAGGGAAAGGGAGAGAAGCACATGCTGAGGGCTTCAGCTGTACATTGGTTTAACTTGGCTCCGGTGGCACAGCCAGGCAAGATGCTGGAGTGTCCCTGAAGCAGCACACGGTGTTCCCTAGTGCACCAGGACAGCCCCCACCCACAGGAGAACGGCACAAAGAGGTGGGGAGGGGTCTGCAGCTTCACAGTGCTGCTGGACAACAGGCAGGGCAGGGAGAGGAGGGACACGAGGAGAGTTTCCAGCCTTAACACGGCCCCAGTGGGTACTTACAGTAATAGACTTCAGTCTTTCCCTGGACAAAAGACGAGGTGTCGATGACTTCTCCGGGAATGCAGAAGCCATTTTGGTGGGAGGATGTCACAGATGAGTGACAATTCCTCAACAAAACTGGAAGGAGCAACAATGGAACTCTGAAAATCCAGAACCCAATTCATGGCAGACTCAAGGGATATACTGGTGCTACAAATTTTAAATTCTTTGAAAGTAGCTAAGTGCTTGTTTGGCGTAAGCAGCCAGTGTCCTAAGGCGTCTAGTTGGACTTTCTTTGAACTATATGGCTACGTTTTGCAATTCCAAGATGGATCATACTGAAACCCGGAGCTAAAAATCTGAACATTAATAATAGTTAGAACAGACAAAGCTGTAGTTTAAATATTACTTTAAAATAGCTTGAGTTGACCTCCTCTTCTTTAGGCTAAACAACCTCTACTCTCTTAGCTGCTCCTCACAAGACTTGAGAAACTTGAATGTTACAGCTAATGGCTTAAATATTGTTAGAAAGGACTTTCTGCCCATTGTGAAAAAACTGTATAATGAAGCTGTGACCACCAAAGCCCACCCCTCCCTGAAAATGCCTCCTGACTGGAAGTTTGGACTGTGAGTTAAGCCACCTAAGGGAACTTGAGACAAGATAAAGGGGACTCCGTTGTCCTATTCTCTCAGGTCTGGGGAGAAGTAAACAAGGCTGAGGGAGAAAAATGTATCCACAACAAAGCCAAACCCAGCAGCTGTCCTGAAAATCAGCCCTGTCTGGGTTCAGGCTGAGCAAATCATAGGCACAGACTCATCTGCTGAGGCCAGCTTTGCACACAAACCTCCCATCAACAGAGGGAGAAGGAGGAAATTTTGGGGGTATGGCATAACCTCTGGTAATAGGCAGTGGACACCCATCCTCCCTCCCACAAACTGGCTCAGCTCTAAAACTGCCCAGCCCAGAAGGCCCCATCCAGGGGATTCCCATGAGGGGCAGCTGAGGAGGTGTCATAACCCATCAAAGTGCCCCCAGACCCATGCCTGAGGCCTTGAACCAGATGACTGCATGGGATGCAAAGTAACACAACAGATCTGAAAATACAGAACCCAATTCATGCCAGACTCAAAGGATGTACTGGTGCTAAAGATTTTCTATTATTTGAAAGTAACAAGAGACAGAGTCAATCTTGTCCCACTGCAGGGAGGTAAGGTGATAATTTCTATTTAATCATCTCTGTCACTCTCTTTCTCCCTCCCCTTCCCAACCCCCCTTCCCCCACTCCTCCTTTTTCTATTTATTTTTCTCTCTCTCTTCCTCACATTTACTGTTACATAAAATCCTGGCTTTTGACTTTGGCAAATGGTCTCGTTTGCACCTTAATTCAGAGGCATCTCCCTAATAATTTTGGTAACCAGATCATAATAACCCGCTGAAACTTGAACAGAACTCATTCATCTTTAAGCAGGTAAGTAATCACTAGAGGGAAAAACGTATAGACGAATATATTTAGGAAATGTTGCTTTTCTTCAGTGAAAAAAAAGCCCCATCAGTAGACCATCTAATGTACATCCACTCAGCTGTACATGCCACTGAACTGCTGTACCCGAAGACTGGCATTATTCACATCCTGTATTTCCCTCTGGCATTCTCTTCAGAGCACAGATGTGACAAAACCAAAAAGTACAACGTTAGTCAACCTTTACCTTCAAACCTAATTCGGGATTCGCTTGCAGAGACCAATGCTCTGCGAGATCAGGACTCGCTCGCAGAGCCCAATACTCTGCGAGCTCAGGACAAGCCCGCAGAGCCCAATGCTCTGCGAGCTCAGGACTCACAGAGACCAATGCTCTGAGAACAATTCGCTTGGCGACTGGCGCAGTGTAGCCGTCCGCACACGCTCAGGCTGCCAACAGCGGGCCAGGAGCGCGTTCTGCGGGAGCTGAGGCCGCAAAGCCGTCACAGACGGTGGGGCCGCGTTCGCGGTTACCGGGCAACCACGGCACCCGACAGGCGGGCCGGGGCCGGGCCGGGGCCCGAGGGCGGTGGAGCTGGGCGGGCCTTGGTCTCTCCTTCGGTCCCGCCTCCGTCCGCTCCCGATCCCGCCTCGTTCCCCCCTCGCTCTCGCCTTGTTCTCCCTTCGATCCTGCCTCGTTTCCGCCTCAGTCCACCCTCGATCCCACCTCCTTCCCCCTTCAGTGCCCCCTCGATCGTGAAAGTGGGAATCAGCGAACTGCAGATCCTGGACTCCCTTCAAGACCCAATAAACTTTCCCTCAGATTTCCGTACAAAGACGGGTCCTTTGTCTCTTTCGTCAGACAGTTTTTGTTTTTAGCAAGCGTGCTCCGGGCTCCGAAAGCACAGGTCGCTCCCAGAGAGACCCATTGAAGTGCACCGCTTCAAGGGGTGCCCAGACAAGTACAGGAAGAGTCTCTGTGAGCGACTCCTGGGACAAATTGGCTGCACCATTGTCCCAGGAAAGAAGACGCCTTTGGCTCAGCCACAACCCTAAAGCGAGACCGGACTTATATCAGGGCTCGCTGAAGGGAGAGTTGGCACCCTCCAAGCGGCATGAGGAACAGTTTTGGCTGACGACGCCCACGGGACATTTTTCGAGACCTGTACCCGGACCCGCCGGAGAGGGAGTTGGTGGGCAGGCGCCTGGGGTTCAGGATTGTTGGGATTGTTTTGTCCTGTGAGTGGGAATCCCTTTTGATCAGGGACAGTCATGGGAGGTGCTCTTACTAGGGCTGACAAGGATGTATACGTTCGGGTTAGGCAAGTTCTAGGGGAAATACGTTCGTAAGGGGAGCTTAAAATGTTTTGTTCATTGGTTGTTTAAAGAGCAAAGAGGAAGGGGAAATACAGGTTGTATAAGCTCTGCTGTTGCCTGATACTGCTGCTTAAATTTAGGGATATTGAGCCTTTACGATTTTTATCCTCCCCTCTTTAGTCTTTCCTTTTCTTATATACCACAAGACACTAGGCTGTGTTATGAATGATGTTCTATTTTTCCAATTTATCAAGCAACAAGATTAAATTTAATAGTAAGTTTTTAATAGTAACAAAATGAATACAATTAATGTATTGGAGATTAAACAATCAAAGTGCATATCTTTAAGATTCTACTAAATTTGGCAGTAAGTAATTTAGTATAATTGAGGTTCGTATAAAGCATAAGCAAAAGCGACCGGGGAGGAGCCCCCCTCCGACCGGGGGTACGGGGAGTGGCTCGCCATTCCTCACGTACCAAAGCATCCAGGCTAACAATCCCACTTATATACTGTAGGCTACAGAAGTTTCTAGAAAACTCCTCCTAGTTTCTATTCCTAAAATCTATGCCACTATGTTGTATGGTGCATGCTCTACTAATAGGTTAGGGGTCTCTCATCCTTTTGAGGGTCTTATTTCCGATGAAGGCTCATCGTCTTCATCAGTGACCGAGGTGTGACCCGCAGGTAGCGCAGGCGTCCTGTGTGACTGAGCAGATGTTTTCCATAACAAGACTTTAATTGAGTCCCATGCTTGGAATCATCCCATTTTGGCCCATTTCAAGGTCAAAACTTTCTAGATGCTGCTTGTCAGACCTACGTCCTTCTACTATTCTTGTTTGACTTTCTTCCAACATCCTTCTTCGACTTCCGACATCTGCAAGATGTCCTTTGCCCTGTCTCACCCATCTCCCCCCTCACTCTGTAATAATTGTCTTCTATTGATCTAAATACAATTTTGTTAATATAGTTACAACTTAATTAGCACGAATCACATTTATCACAATTCCCCCATTTCTCTTTTTGATCATATTGATTCGTGCTCTAAAAAGTTGCTACTTGGTATTGTCTATGTTTCTTCATTCTAGACTCCAATTTTTCTAACATTTCTTATGTGGCATCCAGCTTTTCATACTCCTTCTCAAATTTGGTTAACATTTCTCATGCCATGGTATTCTCTTTGCATTCAGTCACCATTTTCTCGATCTTTCTCCCTCGAGTGCGAGTGGATTGTGCTTTCAGTACCATCAAGGAATTTAATTTCCCTTTTGCTGTTGATTCTAGATCCATGGGCATGGCTGTAAGTTGCATTCCTTGAATTACTGAGTGGATTAGTCTGCTTAGACAGGGTATCATGCAGGGTAGAAACAATAGTTTTAAAACAGAACACAACAGCATGAATCCCAGTTTTTTCCACCACACGCCCCCAGAAAGTTTATCCCACCAATCAGCTTTCAGGATAGAATTCCATTTTTGAAGTGGTCCATATGCCACTCTTAAGTTTATCAGCAAGCTTTGTGATGGCCTCCCCATGATCATCTATTTCCATACAGCACTCAGATTCATTAAACCTCCCACAAACTCATCCTTCTTCTGCTAATAGATAGTCTAGATCAATTTCTTGCATCAAATCTGCAAAAAGGTTTTTATTTGAAGTTGGCAAATCCCAGTCGCCATAGTGCTGTTTTCATTGTTTCTACACCTCATTCAGTTTTCTTAACTCTTTCCCTCTGATCTTTTTCTATCTTTTTTTGTTTCTCTTTATTCTTCAACTTCTATTCTCATATTTTTAAAAACAAAAGAAAATTTTATATCTAGGACAAAGTTGATCATGGTTAGGATAAGGAGTTCACCCATTGAATCCTAAATTTCTTCTTACTCAATAGAATTTTTGACTTCTCACACAGTTTTCTAAAAAGCTGCTACAATCGTAACAGGCAGCACTAACATTTGAATGTGCCACAAAAACTGATTTAACCTTATCCTTGACCCACAGGCATCAGGAATAGTTTGTTTCTTTACTGTTGGCTCTTGTGTTGCTTGTCGTCTTGGAATTTGTTCCTGCATGGTCTGTTCTTTTTTTGCTCCATGCTGTCTTATGGTTTTAGCCAGTTGCCAGGGGTATTATAGTAAGCACAATGAAAATAATCCTCAGGAATTTTAACTTTCTACCTGTCTCAAGGCCCCTTGGGTTGCAGCCAAGGGCCGAGATGTCCATCTTCTCGGTAGCAAAGTTTTTATCCTGGGATTTGTTTCTCTTTGATACCCTTGGCCTCATAAGGTTCGTATGAGCCATTTTAACTTTTTCTGTTCCAAAGATGGCACAAAGTATTTGTAGTTCTGCAGCACTGCCTTATCTCTCTCCCTAGATTGATCAGCCATTTTTCCTAATCCACTGAAGCTCCGGAGATATGCCAACTACAAGATTTGTTTTTACACAACTTGTCTCAGTGGTGTTCCAAAAAATCACTAAAAAATCTTTTTAAAGTTAGCTGTTTACATACACAACTTAAACAAACCAATTGTCTCTCTTTTTCTTTCACTCTAGTTACTCTTCACCACAAATTAAAACAACAGGTACAAATAACACAAATTTATGGACAACACTTTAAGCCATGGTTAGTACCTTCTCAGTGTGTTAATTGTTTTTTTGACCCTCTTAATAACAGGTGTTACCAGTCTCTTTTGCTGGAGTTGTAGTTCTTCAAATAAATCAGTTAATGTTGACTGTTGGAGGCTCTTGGAGAAATTTTTCCATCTTCCTGGGTTGTTCCCATTGATTAACGAGGTGTCTGATTCTTTCCCATCAGCGCTGTTTGGCCTTCAGGCTCAATGAGGTTGCAGTTGGCAGCCAATTCAGGATGTCCAGACTTCGATAATGCACCTCTCAAAACAACTTTAAACTGGTATGTTAAACAGCATTGCCATAAAATAACATTTTTTATCACACATACAAAAACCACATCTCCCCTTGGTCCCAAAGTACAGCGGTTCCATGCCAACTTGATGTAGACTGTGGCCTTTTGGCACCCAGTACCCTCCTTAGCTTCACCATGGATTCGTTACAATTTTCTTGAGTAATTTGTTTTCTAATTTCAAATATTCTTATACACCCATAAAATTTTAGAAAAAATGGTCACAAAGTGCTCTCATGCCCCAGTGAATCCCCCCATGCGAGCTGCCTGGGATCTGTTGGGCCAAAGGTCCCGGCACCGCTCTTCTACCGTTGGGTAGAAGAATCCATTCTTCTTCCAGAGTTACCCCCAGCTTCTTCACAGCCTCCACTTCTGCCAAGGAAAAGCATGTTTCCCCACCCTGTGCTTTTGCTTCCCGAAAAGCCACACTCACACTGCTGTTTTCTCCCAGGGCTCCCCCCCGCTTCATTATCAGTCAAATTGTTTCTTCTTGTTTTATGATGCTTGTATCCCTAAATAGTCTGTTCAGTTGGTGTTGAATATTGAATTCTGCAGCTTTAAGACTGATTCCAGGAGTGAAAGAGGGGAGAAAAAGTGCAGAATTAGTTATCAGAAACTACACTGACTCTCCTGCATTCCTGCTCACAGACCTAGTTGTCTGCAGTGGACAGTGGGAGAGAACTCTCTTTTGCTTTTTGGTTAATTTTTTTTTTTTCCCTAACCAATTAAAGCAAAAAAGTTCCCTGGAATGTGTTTTGCCTCTTTTTTTTTTTTTTCTTGAATTATTCAATCTTGCTCTGGACTAAAATCCCAAGAAAGCACTGGAAGCTCACACCGTAGCCCACCAAGCCTGGCCTGGGCCATGGCGTTTCCCAGCACTGAAGGAACTGATACCAGACAAAGTAAGTCAAGCTGCAACTCACCAAAAAACCCTCTTTTGAATCTGTCATCTTTTTGAAACAATAAGAAGTTTTGTTGTTTAATATTGTTCATTTTTATACTGAAAATTGTTTTGCCTGTTAAATAAACAGTTATTTTCCTCACTTGTCTCTGAGGAAATATTTTTTCTCTAACTAATTAAAAAAAGACTGCTTAAATTTGTTCCCCAGAAAAAATTTATTCAAATATTTCCTCCGAAATTTACCCTAAACTAAAACAAAGTCCTTGTGTCTACTATAAATATGATTTCTTCATTTTGAGAATCTACTTTCAGCTTTATCAAGGGCTCTTCTGGTGTTTCGGTCCTTATTAAATAAATGAGCCCCTGACACCCCTAGTCTTCTTGAATCATTTTTTTTTTTATTTTGCTGCCTTTTTTTTCCTGATTTTTTTTTGTATATGTCCTTTTTTTTTTTTTTAATGACAATAGAAACAACTGGGTTCTGTAACCCTAGTAACAGGAGAAAAATTTTGTAAATGTCCTTTTTTGTGACAAGAAAAGCACATAGGTCTTGTGTCCTCAGAAGTAGGACCTGATTTTTCTTTCTTCTTTTTATTCTTTCCTGATAAATTCTTTGTGTTTGTGGCTGCTTGTATTTCTTGGACTGCTGCCATTAGAATCCTGGCTTTTATTTTTTTTTCCTCATCTCTCCGAACATACACTTCTGGCGCTTCCTTTAACAACTCCTGAAGCCCCTATCCTGCCAATCTTTCAATTTTTCCAACTTCTCCCTGATGTCCCCCCCTAAGACTTAGCTACAAATTGTGTTTTCAAAAGGACCTGCCCTGCTGGTGTATCGGGGTCCATGCTTGAGTATAACTGCAAATCCTTTCTTAGTCTCTCTAACCATTCTGCCAGGCACTCATCTTTCCCTTGGTGCTCACTCGGAGATTTCCCTATATTTTGTCCCCGGGGCACTGCCTCCTGAATTCCTTGGATAATCATCCACCTGAAATCTCTCGTATTTTGCCTATGTTCTACCTCCTGATTATTCCAGTTTGGATCTGCCATAGGCCATTTCTGATCTCCTTGGTTTGGCTTCTAATGATCTCTATTCCAAGCCTGTATTCCTGACTGTCTAATCATTTCTCTCTTCCACTGTAAACAAGATTCCTAAAATAGACTGCAATTCCACTCAGGTGTAAATATTCAGTCCCAATAACTGATCTAGTCTCTCTGCTACTCCAATATGATCTTTTAGCATCCTGCCCATCTCTTTCTTAAATTCTCTAACATCCCCAGTGTTCAGGGGAACACTCACATAACTAATAGGTCCCTGTCCTGGGGCCAGATTTGCCATTGGAACCTCTTTAAGAGGGTATAATCTATCTTCCCTTCCTGCTTCCTCGTCCTCTTTGTCACTTTCTTCCTCTTGTTCCCTTCTGCCTCTAGTTCTGTGTGCTACTGGCTCGTCCTGAATAGGGGGTGCATCGGGGACCAAGGGCTGGACAGGCTGGACAGGCTGTCTGTATGGGGGTGGGAGGTGATCTAACGGGTCCCATGGCTTTATCTGGTCCCTTTTTACTGCCTGTCCTTTAGTTTGCAACAGGTATAACGAATAACCTTCTTTTTCCTGCCTTTGAACTACAAATTCACCCCCCACTTTTGGAAGCCACAAAGCAGTATATTCACTTTCCTCCTGGTTAAAAGGTTCTTTTGAATTCACATATAGATTTAAAACCTGAGAAATCCAATCCTCACATGATCCAAACTCTGGCCAGTATAAATTATTTGCACAAATCTTTTCTTTTCTCCACTCAAACATACAGTACTGTATAATTTTCTGTTTACTTTTTTCTCTTCGGGATTCCCTTGTACCCCAGTATTGTAACACTATCCCCAGGGGGCTGTCCTGAGGAATCTCGCTCCCCTTCTTGGAAACCCCTTCTCGGTTCCCAGGCACACTGGCTTCTTGTGAATTTTTCTCACACTTCGCAACCCCTGGGTCGGAGATTTTACTTTTCCTCTTGCTGCCCGAAACCCCAAGTAAAACACAAACTAACAGAGTGTCAGTTTATGCGGTGCTTTATTCAGGGCCCGGGGACCTGCGGACTCGCGTCCTAAGTCAGGATCCCCCTGGTTCGCTTTTTAGAGGGTTTTTTATACCCTTTTTACAAATGGTTTATGTGCAGAAGTACACATTCTTCTGTAGATACATTCACCTTGAAGATAGCATTTTGGCGTCATAAATCCTACATGGTTGCTTATCTTAGGACTATAGTGTTCTCCCCCTCAATCTCTCTCTTATGCCACTGCCCACCACCAGTACTTTATTTATGTTTATACTTTAACCTTATCACTAACGGTTCTGCATGCTCTTAGCACAGCACATTCTTAAGCTAGTTTCCCAGGGCCTACTCTGGGGACTGCAGTCTTCAAGCCTTAGCATTACTACTACTATTATGGTTTATACACTTTATATTCTAATATTCAGGATTTCTAGTCCATACGGTAACACTCTGACCCATCTCTGGCGGCAGCAGCTCCCTTGCTCTCTCACTCGTTCTGCGGTTCAACTCCTTCGCTTAATATACATGATCTCACTTCTTTTGCCAACCACTTGGTTCCCACCTAATTCCTTCTTTTCCTTTTATTCTCTCCCCAACTTCTTTTTCTGGCCACTCTCCACAATCCTTCGTAATCACGTACTGAAACTTCCATCTATTATCCTCCCAACAGATAGTTGAACCTGATTCATTCACTCCCTTCTTAAATCACTTCTCCGAGCATCAGCACGCTTCTCAAAGACTTTTCCCGTGAGTTCTCGGGCTGAGACTTTCCCTCCCGGTCCCTCCCGGGGTATTCACTCGCTCTCCCCTTTCAGACATTCCTCACTCACACACAAGCACACAGCCGCCCCCTTTACCCAACCCCATGGTACTCACACAGCCCGTTTTCACACAGGGTTCTGGTGCACAGGACGTTTTACGGGCACCTTTCCCTTTCTGCCGGCGTTCCCACGGGAGCCTTCTTCTTCTGGCGTGCCTCCTTGTAGCTAGCTTCTTTTCTTTATGCTTTATTTTAATTTGGAACTCCTTCTCCAAGAGAGCCTGGTCTAGCCTCGGGACCACCTTAACAACTGGTGGGGTGCTCCTTGCCAAAACTAGCCACTCTTCACTTGGACTGGAGTTCCCGGGTTTCGGCACCAAGTTGTTATGAATGATGTTCTATTTTTCCAATTTATCGAGAAACAAGATTAAATTTAATAGTAAGTTTTTAATAGTAACAAAATGAATACAATCAAAGTATTGGAAATGACAAAGTATTGGAGATGAAACAATCAAAGAGCATATTTTTAAGATTCTACTAAATTTGGCAGTAAGTAATTTAGTATAATTGAGGTTCGTATAAAGCATAAGCAAAACCGACCGGGGAGGAGCCCCCCTCCGACCGGGGGTACGGGGAGTGGCTCGCCATTCCTCACGTACCAAAGCATCCAGGCTAACAATCCCACTTATATACTGTAGGCTACAGAAGTTTCTAGAAAACTCCTCCTAGTTTCTATTCCTAAAATCTACGCCACTATGTTGTATGGTGCATGCTCTACTAATAGGTTAGGGGGTCTCTCATCCTTTTGAGGGTCTTATTTCCGATGAAGGCTCATCGTCTTCATCAGTGACCGAGGTGTGACCCGCAGGTAGCGCAGGTGCACTATGTGACTGAGCAGATGTTTTCCATAACAAGACTTTAATTGAGTCCCATGCTTGGAATCATCCCATTTTGGCCCATTTCAAGGTCAAAACTTTCTATTTCTAGATGCTGCTTGTCAGACCTACGTCCTTCTACTATTCTTGTTTGACTTTCTTCCAACATCCTTCTTCGACTTCTGACATCTAGAAGATGTCCTTTGCCCTGTCTCACCCATCTCCCCCCTCACTCTGTAATAATTGTCTTTCTATTGGTCTAAATACAATTTTGTTAATATAGTTACAACTTAATTAGCACGAATCACATTTATCCTACATGCATACTATGCTTGTCTTACAGGCTTGCCAACCCCACTGCTATGTTATTGAAGCCAGAGAAGGAATGATCCCCACTAGGGATGAGGTTCCTGTGACAAGCACAGCAACCCTGGATGACACTGGGCTTCTTGCTGACACTATCCAGCTGTTCACTGGGAACAGCCTTTGGACTACATTTGTGTTGATGGCTGTGGGCACTGGCACCACAATTGTCATAGACAAACCATTCGTCCCAGAGCTCAGCTTGGGATACTAGTTCAGGCATGAGATCTCCCCAGCTCTCCTCCTGTCTCAACAAGGAGCAGTTTTGCTGTAGTTCTTCAAGAAAAAATCTTCTTCAGTGTTCAAAGCCCTGACTCCTTCCCTGAAGGCAGAGATTCCTTTAGAAATATGTGATGGCCAGTTGAGAGTTGTTAGATGTGATAAATGTGATTCGTGCTAATTAAATTGTAACTATATTAGCAAAATTGTATTTAGATCAATAGAAGACTATTGTTACCGAGTGAAAGGGGGGGAGATGGGTGAGACAGGACAAAAGACATCTTCCAGATGTTGGGAGTCAAAGAAGAAGGTTAGAAGAAAGTCAGATAAGAATAGTAGAAGGACGTAGGTCTGATAAGCAGCATCTAGAAATACAGCTTCAACCTTGAAATGGGCAAAAATGGAATGATTCCAAGCATGGGACTTAATTAGAGTCATGTTATGGAAAACATCTGCTCAGTCACACAGGGTGCCTGCGCTACCTGCAGGTCACACCTAGGTCACCGATGAAGATGATGAGCCTTCATCGGAAATAAGACCCTCAAAAGGATAAGAGACCCCCTAACCCATTAGTAGAGCATGCGCCGTGCAGTATAGTTACGTAGATTTTAGGAATAGAAACTAGGAGGAGCTTCCTAGAAACTTTTGTAGCCTATAGTATATAAGTGGGATTGTTAGCCCAAATGCTTTGGTACGTGAGGAAGGGCAGGCCCCTCCCCGTACCCCCGGTGGGTTTTGCTTATGCTTTATACGAACCTCAATTATACTAAAACACTTACTCTCATATTTTATCCATCCCAAATTATACAACTATAATACTTTAGTGGATGGTATTTAGCTTCAATAATTTTTGTAATCATCTTTAATACTTCTGATTGTATTCATTTATAATTGCTACTATTAAAAATTTGTTGTTACTTTTAATCTTTGTTGTTTGTTTAATTGGAAAAATAGAAAACCATTCATAACATTAGATACCCTCAAAAGCCACTGAAAGGGAAACCAGTTGCTAAATGGCCACTGAATTGTCTTGATTCCTAACACATTTATGTCCTGACTTGATCAAGGAATGCTCTCGCAGGCTTCCTCAGAAGATGAGGTTCCCAAAATGGCGCCCGGATGAGGCGGTCCCTCCGTGTGGCTGAGGGACCGAGGGAAGATGGCATCACACCCTTCCCTTCCAAAATGGTGCCTCCCAGGTGTGATAAATGTGATTCGTGCTAATTAAGTTGTAACTATATTAACAAAATTGTATTTAGATCAATAGAAGACAATTGTTACAGAGTGAGAAGGGGGAGATGGGTGAGACAGGATAAAAGACATCTTACAGATGTTGGGAGTCGAAGAAGGAGGTTGGAAGAAAGTCAGATAAGAATAGTCGAAGGACGAAGGTCTGATAAGCGGCATCTAGAAATACAGCTTCAACCTTGAAGCTGTCAAAAATGGAATGATCACAAGCATGGGACTTAATTAAAGTCATGTTATGGAAAACATCTGCTCAGTCACACAGGGCGCCTGCGCTACCTGCAGGTCACACCTCGGTCACTGATGATGATGATGAGCCTTCACCGGAAATAAGACCCTTAAAAGGATAAGAGACCCCCAACCCATTAGTAGAGCATGCGCCGTGCAGTATAGTTACGTAGATCTTAGGAATAGAAACTAGGAGGAGCTTTCTAGAAACTTCTGTAGCCTACAGTATATAAGTGGGATTGTTAGCCTGGATGCTTTGATACGTGAGGAATGGCGAACCACTCCCCGTATCCCCGGTCGGAGGGGGGCCCCTCCCCGGTCGGTTTTGCTTATGCTTTATACGAACCTCAATTATACTAAATTACTTACTGCCAAATTTTGTATATTCTTAAATATATGCACTTTGATTGTTTCATCTCCAATACTTTAATTGTCATCTCCAATACTTTGATTGTATTCATTTTGTTACTATTAAAAACTTACTATTAAATTTAATCTTGTTGCTTGATAAATTGAGAAAAATAGAAAATCATTCATAACAATTTGGTGCCGAAACCCGGGAACTCCAGTCCAAGTGAAGAATGGCTAGTTTTGGGAAGGAGCTCCCCACCAATTGTTAAGGTGGTCCCAAGGCTAGACCAGGCTCTCTTGGAAAAGGAGTTCCAAATTAAAATAAAGCATAAGCAAAAGAAGCTCGCTACAAGGAGGCGCGCCAGAAGAAGAAGGCTCCCGTGGGAACGCCGGCAGAAAGGGAAAGGTGCCCGTAAAACGTCCTGTGCACAAGAACCCTGTGCGAAAATGGGCTGTGTGAGTACCATGGGGTTGGGTAAAGGGGGCGGCTGTGTGCTTGTGTGTGAGTGAGGAATGTCTGAAAGGGGAGAGCGAGTGAATACCCTGGGAGGGACTGGGAGGGAAAGTCCCAGCCCGAGAACTCACGAGAAAAGTCTTTGAGAAGGGAGCTGATGCTCGGAAGAAGTGATTTAAGAAGGGAGTGAATGAGTCAGGTTCAACTATCTGTTGGGAGGATAATAGATGGAAGTTTCAGTACGTGATTAAGAAAGGATTGTGGAAAATAGTCAGAAAGTGAGGTTGGGGAGAGAATAAAAGGAAAAGAAGGAATTAGGTAGGAAACAAGTGGTTGGCAAAAGAAGTGAGATTGGTATATTAAGCGAAGGAGTTGAACCGCAGAACGAATGAGAGAGAGCAAGGGAAATGTTGCCGCCAGAGATGGGTCAGAGGAAAAGTAAAATCTCTGACCCAGGGGTTGTGAATTATGAGAATAGTTCACGAGAACCCGGTGTGCCTGGGAACCGAGAGGGGGTTTCCCAGAAGGGGAGCGAGATTCCTCAGGACAGCCCTCTGAGGATAGTGTTACAATACTAAAGTACAAGGGAATCCCAAAGAGAAAAAGTAAGCAGAAAATTATACAGTACTGTATGTTTGAGTGGAGAAAAGAAAAGATTTGTGCAAATAATTTGTACTGGCCAGAGTTTAAATCATTTGAAGATTAGATTTGTCAGGTTTTAAATCTATATATGAGTTCAAAACAACGTTTTAATTAGGAAAAAAAGTGAATATGCTGCTTTGTGGCTTCCAAAAAGTGTGTGGGGGGTAAATTTATAGTTCAAAGGCAAGAAAAAGAAGGTTATTCGTTATACCCTTTGCAAACTAAAGGACGGGCAGCAAGAAGGGACTGGCTAAAGCCATGGGACTCGTTAAATCACCTCCCACCCCCATACAGACAGCCTGTCCAGCCTGTTCAGCCCTTGGTCCCCAATGCACCCCTTATTCAAGTCGAGCCAGTAGCACACAGAACTAGAGGCAAAAGGGAACAAGAGGAAGAAAGTGACAAAGAGAGTGAGGAAGCAGGAAGGGAAGATAGATTATACCCTCTTAGAGAGGTTCCAATGGCAAATCTGGCCCCAGGACAGGGACCTATTGGTTACATGAGTGTTCCCCTGAATACTAGGAACTTTAAGAAATTTAAGAAAGAGATGGGCAGGATGCCAGAAGATCATATTGAGGTAGCAAAGAAACTAGATCAGTTATTAGGACTGAATATTTACACCTGAGTGGAATTGCAGTCTATTTTAGAAATCTTGTTTACAGTGGAAGAGAGAAATGATTAGATAGTCAGGAATACAGGCTTAGAATAGAGATCATTAGAAGCCAAACCAAAGAGATCAGAAATGGCCTATGGCAGATCCAAATTGTAATAATCAGGAGGTAGAACATAGGCAAAATATGAGAGATTTCAGGTAAATGATTATCCAAGGTATTCAGGAAGCAATGCCCAGAGGACAAAATATAGGGAAATCTCTGAGTGAGCACCAAGAGAAAGATGAATGCCTGGCAGAATGGTTAAAGAGACTAAAAAGAAAAGGATTTGCAGTTATACTCAAGCATAGACCCCGATACACCAGCAGGGCAGGTCCTTTTGAAAACACAATTTGTAGCTAAGTCTTAGTGGGGGGACATCAGGAAAAAGTTAGAAAAATTGAAAAATTAGCAGGATAGGAGCTTCAGGAGTTGTTAAAGAAAGCACAATAAGCGTATGTTCGGAGAGATGAGGAAAAGAAAAATAAAGCCAGGATTCTAATAAAGCCAGCAATCCAAGAAATACAAACAGCCACAAACACGAAGAATTTATCAGGAAAAAAATATTAATTCAAGAAAACTAAGGGGGGGTCAGGAGCTCATTTATTTAATATGAACCAAAATACCAGAAGACCCCTTGATAAAGCTGAAAGTAGATTCTCAAAATGAAGAAATCATATTTTTAGTAGACACAAGGACTTTGTTTTAGTTTAAGGTAAATTTAGAAAGAAACTTTTGAATAGAATTTTTCTGACAAACAAATTTAAGCAATCTTTTTTTAATTAGTTAAAGAAAAAATATTTCCTCAGAGAGAAGTGGAAAAAATAACTATTTATTTAACAGGCAAAACACTTTTCAGTATAAAAATGAACAATATTAAACAACAAAACTTCTTATTGTTTCAAAAAGATGACAGATTCAAAAGAAGGTTTTTTTGTAAGTTGCAGCTTAACTTACTTAGTCTGGTATCAGTTCCTTCAGTACTGGGAAATGCCTTGGCCCAGGCCAGGCTTGGTGGGCTACGGTGTGAGCTTCTAGTGCTTTCTTGGGTTTTCAGTCCAGAGCAAATTTAAATAATTCAAGAAAAAAAAAGAAGAAAAACACACTCCAGGGAATTTTTTACTTTAATTGGTTAAGAAAAAAAAAAAAAAAAAACACCTAACCAAAAAGCAAAAGAGAGTTCTCTCCCGCTGTCCACTGCAGACAACTAGGTCTGTGAGCAGGAATGCGGGGGAGTCAGTGTAGTTTCTGATAACTAATTCTGCACTTTTTCTCTCCTCTTTCACTCCTGGAATCAGTCTTAAAGCTGCAGAATTCAATATTCAACACCAACTGAACAGACTATTTAAAGATACAAGCATCATAAAATAAAAAGAAACAATTTGGCTGATAATAAAGCAGGGGGGAGCCCTAGGAAAAAACAGCAGTGTGAGTGTGGCTTTTCGGGAAGCAAAAGCACAGGGTGGGGCAACATGCTTTTCCTTGGCAGAAGTGGAGGCTGTGAAAAAGCTGGGGGTAACCCTGAAAAAAGGATGAATTTTTCTGCCCAATAGTAAAAGAGCGGTGCCAGGACTTTTGGCCCAACAGATCCCAGACAGCTCACATGGGGGGATTCACTGGGGCACGAGAGCACTTTGTGACCATTTTTGTAAAATTTTATTAAAAAAAAAAAAACAAAACAAATTACTCAAAAAAAAAAAAAAATTGTAATAAATCAAATGAAACTAAGGAGAGTACTGGGTGCCAAAAGCTACAGTCCATATAGAGTTAGCATAGAACCACTGTACTTTGGGACCAAGGGAGAATGTGATTTTTGTATGTGCAGTGAAAAAAAATATTATTTTACTGCTGTTTGAAATACCAGTTTAAAGTTGTTTTAAAAGGTGCATTATCAAAGTCTGGACATCCTGAATTAACTGCCTGCTGCAACCTCATTGAACCTGAAGGCAGAACAGCGCTGATGAGAAAGAATCAGACACCTAGTTGATCAATGAAAACAGCCCAGGAGGATTGAAAAATTTCTCCAAAAGCCTCCAACAGTCAACATTAACTGATTTATTTGAAGAACTACCACTCAAGAGAAAGAGACTGGTAACACCTATTATTGAGGAGGCCCAAAAACAATTAGAACATTGGCAATGTCGTACTCATGGCTTAGAATGCCGCCCATGGATTTGTATTCTTTGCACTTGCTGTTTTTAATTCATGGTGGAGAGTAACTAGGGCAAAAGAAAAAGAGAGACAATTGCTTTGTTTCAGTTGTTCAGGGCGTATGCATGATCAGCTAACAACAGAAAGATTTTTTAGTGACTTCTATGGGAAACCATTAAGACATGAAAACGGGACCTTTTATGCCGCAATTCAACTAATAGAGAATCAGGACCAACTACTCCTTGCCATATTAACTTTTGTGCAGGCTAAAGAACAAGCAATCCAAAATATTATAAATCAGAGTATCATAACTGGCAATTGCTGTGGAGAAGAAGTCTATGTGCCACGTAGTAAATACGTCTCACCAGCAAATTGGCATCGCGAGTATATCTATTGGTGGAAAATAAGGTTTAGAAAACCAAAAAGAAGAATTATTTAATTGAAATAGTGTAATTTTGTTGTGGTTGGCATATCTCTGGAGCTTTACTAAATTGGAAAAAAAAAAAAATTATTAGCTAATCAATCTAGGGAAAGAGATAAGGCAGTGCTGCAGAACTATAAATATTTTGTGCCATCTTTGGAACAGAAAAAGTTAAAATAGATCGTGCGAACCTTATGAGGCCAAGGGTACCAAAGAAAAAGAAATCCCAGGATAAAAACTTTGCTACCGAGAAGATGGACATCTCGGCCCTTGGCTGCAACCCAAGGGGCCTTGAGACAGGTAGAAAGTTAAAATTCCTGAGGATTCTTTTCATGGTGCTTACAATAATACCCCTAGCAGCTGGCCAGAACCGTAAGACTGCATGGAATGGAAAAGAACAGGCCATGCAGGAACAAATTACAAGACGACAAACCACTCAAGAAGCAGAAATAAAGACACGAACCCTTCCTGATCCCTGTGACAAATGCAATCAATCCATGTGGGTCAAGAATAAGATGGAATCAGTATTTGTGGCACACCCATATATTAGTGCAGCTTGTTATGATCATAACAGCTTCTTAGAAATTTGTGTAAAAAGTTCAAAATTGTATTGGGTAAGAAAAAATTTGGGATTCAGGGGACGAGCTCCTTACCCTAATGATAATCAACTCGGTCCTAGATACGAACATTTTTTGTGTTTTGAAAAGGATGAAAAAGAAAAAGGGTCAAAGAAAAAACTAATTGGAAAACAAAAAGAAACAATGAAGGATAGGGAAATAATCAAAAAGAAAGAGTTAGAAGAACTGGATGAGCTGTATAAACAATTAAAACAGCACTATAGCGACTGGGATTTGCCAACTTCAAACAAAAATTTGTTTGTAGATCTGATGCAAGAAATTGCCACCGAATTAGGGTTATCTAAATGTTTTGTTTGTGGAGGACTTAGGATGGCTGAAAGATGGCCATGGAGAGGTAAGGGTTTGGCTCCAGAACAATTTTTAAAATGGAATCATACACAAATTTCTAAGACCCTAAGACGGCCTGAAGGCTGGGTCCTGAGTCATCAAGTCATTGGAACAGTTTGTATAACTCGGGAAGGGAGAAAATACACTGAAGTGGTAGGATATACTCCTTGCCTATCTACTTTAGTAGTAAATTCAGACAATAACACAAAGACCTGGCAACCCAAGAGTCCTACTGGATATTGGGGAATAGCAAAAGAAATGAATTGCGAGTGGAATAATCAAACTAATTTGTGCTGGCATAACAGTTCTGGAGCTAACCCCTACCAATCCATAAAAGACTTGAAATCTTATTGGGAACAACCAGAAAATACAAAAGAAAGATGGAAAGCCCCTGATGGAATATATTGGATTTGTGGGCAACGAGCATACAGTGAACTACCCCGAAAATGGGAGGGAACTTGTACCTTAGGATTATACGACCCTCCTTCTTTGTCAGACCAAGGTCTAAGGGCGATGTACTAGGAACACCACTTTATGAAACCTTAGAAAGAAAAAAAAAAAAGAGAATTAAATCTCGACTTTCCAATGGCGGGAGGAAACCAAAAATGGAAAGATGAAGAATGGCCTGCAGAAAGAATTATAGCATACTATGAACCTGCTACTTGGGCTCAGGATGGGTCTTGGGGGTATAGAACTCCAATTTACCTATTAAACCGGTTGATAAGGCTCCAGGCCGTAGTAGAAGTCGTCTCAAACCACACAGCAGACGCTTTAAAGTTGTTGGCCAAACAGCATTCACAAATGCGAGCATTTGTATATCAAAACAGAATTGCCCTAGACTATCTGTTGGCAGAAGAAAGAGAAGTTTGTAGGAGGTTTAATGAATCTGAGTGCTGTGTGGAAATGGATGACCACGGGGAAACCATCACCAAACTTGCTGGCGAAAAAGTGGCACATGTACCAATTCAAAAATGGAATTCTATCCTGAAAGCTGACTGGTGGAATAATCTTTTTGAGGGTGTGTGGTGGAAAAAATTAGGATTCATGCTATTGTGTTTTGTTTTAGGTCTATTGTTTCTGCCTTGCATGATACCATGTCTAATCAGACTAATACACTCAGTAATTCAAGGAATGCAACTTACAGCCATACCTATAGATCCAGAATTAACAACAAAAGGAAAAATAAACTCCTTGATGGTACTGAAAGCACAATCCACTTGCACTCGAAGAAGAAAAATCGAGAAAATAGTGACTGAATGCAAAGAGAATACCCTGGCATGAGAAATGTTAACCAAATTTGAGAAAAAGTGTGAAAAGCTGAATGCCACATGAAAAATGTTAGAAAAATTAGAAGCTAGTATAAAGAAACATAGACGATACCAAGTAGCAACTTTTTAGAGCACGAATCAATATAATCAAAAAGAGAAATGGGGGAATTGTGATAAATGTGATTCGTGCTAATTAAGTTGTAACTATATTAACAAAATTGTATTTAGATCAATAGAAGACAATTGTTACAGAGTGAGAAGGGGGAGATGGGTGAGACAGGATAAAAGACATCTTACAGATGTTGGGAGTCGAAGAAGGAGGTTGGAAGAAAGTCAGATAAGAATAGTCGAAGGACGAAGGTCTGATAAGCGGCATCTAGAAATACAGCTTCAACCTTGAAGCTGTCAAAAATGGAATGATCACAAGCATGGGACTCAATTAAAGTCTTGTTATGGAAAACATCTGCTCAGTCACACAGGGCGCCTGCGCTACCTGCAGGTCACACCTCGGTCACTGATGATGATGATGAGCCTTCACCGGAAATAAGACCCTTAAAAGGATAAGAGACCCCCAACCCATTAGTAGAGCATGCGCCGTGCAGTATAGTTACGTAGATCTTAGGAATAGAAACTAGGAGGAGCTTTCTAGAAACTTCTGTAGCCTACAGTATATAAGTGGGATTGTTAGCCTGGATGCTTTGATACGTGAGGAATGGCGAACCACTCCCCGTATCCCCGGTCGGAGGGGGGCCCCTCCCCGGTCGGTTTTGCTTATGCTTTATACGAACCTCAATTATACTAAATTACTTACTGCCAAATTTTGTATATTCTTAAATATATGCACTTTGATTGTTTCATCTCCAATACTTTAATTGTCATCTCCAATACTTTGATTGTATTCATTTTGTTACTATTAAAAACTTACTATTAAATTTAATCTTGTTGCTTGATAAATTGAGAAAAATAGAAAATCATTCATAACACAGGCAAGCAGGGGCCCCGGGAGCAAAGAGACAGGAGGGTGACAACCCCCACCAGGAAGGCAGGAGCCCACAGAGCACTTCCAGAGGCAGATGGAAACTTGCTGGTTTGTGTGGGCTCAGCAGCGCCGCTGCCGCCACTTGCTCCTGCTGTTCGTGGGCTCTGCTGCTGCCCTGCTCTGCCCAGCACCTCGCTCGGCACAGATTGCAAAGTTCACTTTGAAACAGTTTCTAATTGCAAATGGCTACAAGTGCAAAAGTTTCTACAAATGGCTACCAGTCAAAACCAAAGGTGCTGCGAACAGGAGAGGCCCTGCTCCCCTGCTTTCCTGTCCTGGAGCTGGCAGACGATTTTTACCAGCTTGCTGGGATCATCCAGAAAGTGCCTCCGAGCTGGCTTTTAGAAATGCCTGCAATCATACCCCCACACACAAGGTGTGCAGGATCTCAAAGATTCAGTAAAACTTTTGGGCACAGATAGATACAAAATACTGTAACAGTATGAATCACCCCAGAACAAACAGTTTGCAGGAAAACACCAAGTCCCGTTAGCCTGGGCTGGAAAATGCTGCATTACCATTATAAGCATGTTTCTCTTTGCAATAATGACATCAGAAGGGCAGCTTATCAAACGCTGTTTCTGATCCACATTAAGAGTTGGAAACGAAGACAGTGTCCAAGCTATTACCACCTCAGATTGCTCATTGGGAGCAAGCTGATGTGATAATTGATAAAAGATTCGTGTTAATCACAAAAGCATTGGGTTTTGCATAAACCAGAATACTGAGTTCTGAAGTGAAGCATGGACACTAGATAAAGGAAATTATATGATAAAATAATTCTTTTTGAAATCACCTTGTTATGTTATATTGTGTTGTATTATGTTACATTATATTATGTTATATTATGTTTTCCAAATAAGTTATATCGGCTACCAGGTTGCAAAATCAGACTTCCCAATAGCCCTTCCTGCCTTTGTCTGATCAATACAGCCTATCTCAAAAACCAGACTTCCAGAACTTCTCTGGTGCTTATCTCAAGGATGGCTATCTGTGACTGATTATCATCCAAAAGCTTTGTGAATTTGTGTATGGATATTTATTCAACAACCACTGCTTATGACAACAAAAACCCAAAAATTATTGATTACAACGAGAAACCACAGTATAAGAAGAGGCTGCAAACCAAGGTTCGGTGGAGCGTGGAGTGGGCAGTGACCCCTCACATTACCCAGCGCTGCTTGCTCTTTCTATATCAAATAAAACAATCTAAATTTTGCTGAATATTAAGACTTTTGTCTCTCATTTATAACACTGATGACCAGGGAAATAGCTACTCCCATACTATTCTCCATCGTCTATTCTAGGCTCCTTCCCTGTATTCGTTGGTTCAAAGTAACAAACAGGGGCCACCATTTCCAACGGCTCTCCTGGAATGTGGAACGTCACAGCCCATCTGAGGAGGAGGGACAGAGAGTCTCTGCCCTCAGTAGCCCCAAGGCCGAAGATGATTGCCAGAGCCCCAAAAGTACCAACACCGTGTTTGGGCTGGAGCCACCGTCGATGGAGCTGCAGCCAGGCGAGTCTGTGGACATGGTGCTGCGAGGCTTCTCCCGCATCACACAGGTGAGGTTCCCACCAAGGGCTGAGCCTGGGGAACCATCAGATCCCCTCCCCTGCGCTTGTTCCACAGTGCCTTGACATTTGCCTGGGAAAATGACATGGGGCCTTCCAGAAACTGGTTTAAGGTCACACGTTTCTGTGGCAGCACCAATTGCTTTCCTCGCTGGCCACCATCAGACCAGCTAAGGCTTTATTGTGATTCCACAGCTACCAAAACCCAGTGCAGTTCCCAAAGTAGGGGTGGAAGAAAATACTGCTCTTTTGGGGCAAACAGTGTTCCATGCTTAGGCAGCAAAGAAGGGCAGAGAAATGAGTTACACTCAGACTAGGAGCCCAAAAAGAAAATGAATTAAACAAGTGCCAAGTGATTTATCTGGGGTAAGCACGGAGTAAAACACAAGCCATGTGAAGGGAGGGAGTTTCTCACAAGTGCCTTTTGTGGTTATTGGGGTGCTGTGTTACAGACAACTGAGTGTAGAATAAATAAGCTGCATCACAGGAAGAAAAGGGGGCAGTGACTGTAACTCTGAGGCAAGAATAGGGCTTGTGGTGGGAGGTGGGTGCTGAGCCAATGCAGGGCATTTGCTGGATGCCCTGCCACCACCCACCGGTGACAAGTGGCTCTTGCATGCAGGAGATGCAGGATTATGTGATGTGTGAAGCTGCCATTGGATCAGCCAGCAGGAGAGAGAAGATAATAGAAACAACCATTGCCTGCAAGTTTGTTGATCCTTCTATAGAATTATCAGCCAGACAATTCTGTTTCCGGGTGGAGAAGGTAAGTCTCTGGATTGCATCCTGACATTTCACAGCATGGCTGAGGGTGGTGTGTGCTTGTGTTAAAGCCCCTCTTTAGCCTTCCTGAGGCACTTTGTGAAGTGAGTGAAGGTGCTTGTAGAGATGAGACTGGTATTTAACATTCCCAACATAAAATTGCAGTTACAGCTGCACTGCCAAGGGAGAGAGAGAAAGGCCAGTTTCTCTGCTCACTATAAAGGGAGGTTTATGAGGGTCCTCCAGGGCACGATGATGTCTGTACACCGATGCTGTAGGGAAGCTGGAAAAAATGGAGATTCCTGTGAATTCCTCAGGCTGACAAGGAAAAAAACCCATCATCTCCTGTGTCTCTTTGCCTTTCTTTGCTGTCGGCATAGGTGCTTTATGGTATAGCTATATGGTATAGATCTGTGCATTTCCTGAAGCCTCACCTGTTTCAAAGGACCCCCAGACATCCTGCAGCTGCAGTGATGATAACACTGAGGCAGAGCAGGTGCCCTTTGGCTGCCTCCTCTCAGGGGCCTGTTCCCTCATGTGTACATGGGAGTGTTTCTCTGTCCCCCTGAGCATCCTGTGGGTTTCTAAACATGAAAAGCATCTGGTATAAAGAAAAATATCCTGTAAGTGTAGAAACAAATAGAAAGGGTAAATAGTGATGTATGCACTTCTGGGGCTGAAAAATGTGAGATTCAGCAGAAGCAGAAGGAGGTCTGTGGCTAGTTGAGGTTGTTTTTCCTTGTCTCCTGTTCCCATAGAAACCCAGGGATGTCCTGGCTCTGCAGTACAAGCCTTTGGCTTTAAAAAACACCTGCTCCCTGCCACTCAACCTTGCACTGGACTTGAAGCAACCCTTTCTGGTCTGTGATGTGGACCAGCAGCCCCTCCCAGATGGCCAGGTGAGCAGCCCTGGACTCCTCCAGTGGGGTCTGAAGAGGAGCAATGTGGTGGAGCCTTTCTGTGGGAAGGTTCTTGAGTCAAGAAATTTATTCTGTAGCATCAGTAGTGGCCTGGCCTGAGCTGCAGCAGCAAAGCTGCTGAAGGAATCAAAATCTTATCTGAATTGAGAAGATCCATCCTGGCTTTAAGGCACAAGGAAAAGGAGCAGGCAACTAGGTCTGGGCCAGCCGTGCAGTAAAGGTGTCTCCCGGAAAGCATCCCAGCTCTCCAGCAGCCACCCCCTTTTATTGCTGCTGAGCACAGGAACAAGGGCCTGAGGGAATCCTGGACTAGACTGTGGTGCCTGCAGTCAGACCCTTGCTGTGGAGAAATGATTGATGAACCGAGGAGCCCATGCTGGGGTCACACTTCAAGCATTTACTGTTTCAAGCTGTCAGACCTTGGGACATCATCCCACAGGTGATTAATTACTGTTCATCTCCTTGCAGCCTGTGACACAGGATGTAGGGCAGACCTGTCATCTCTACATCACATTTGACCCAGCTAATGAACTGGATTTTAATAGCTGGAGGGACAAGAAGGTTCTGAAGATAAACATGGCCAACGGCCATCCTTATGTGGAGCATATCAGCCTTCAGGGAGAAGTCCACTTCCCCAATCTCCAAATCCATCCCAGCAGCCTGGAGTTTGGCTGCATCCTGGCTGGCACTGAAGAAGTGCGTTCTCTGCAGATGACCAACTGCAGCTCACTGCCTGTCCAGTACCACTGGTCATTCCCTTTGCACAGCCAGGTGAACAGGTTGAGGTATGTGCACCTTTGCCCTCTCCTTGAAACTCTCCTTCCTGTTGTCCTGTTTGTACTTTGCAAAGAACAAAGCTGATTGTGCACTGTACTGTAACAGTGGATAACAACTGGACATAGCCAGTAGGATAACTGGCTTTTCAAACTTATTCTTAGTATTCATTGAATTCTCATCCTTCTCTACAATGCAGCTCTGCTATAAACTTCTGATACATGTTTTCACAAGCTTCTAACAAGTTAGTCTGAATCTATAATTACTGAGACCAGATTGAGTCAAAATGCCAAGCGGGATGAGTCTTTCTCAAAGCCTGCAGTCACACAGAGTGAAGCAGTACATAAATCATCATGTGCATCCCCATACACATAACAGTCCAGTTACTGACAATACTACTTACAAAGGGAGATTCAACATGTGCAATAATTTTTTTACTTTTGCTACAATTTGCCTAAAAATAAGCTTCAAATAACATCTTGAACGTGTTTAAATTTAGGGATGGCATTACAACATCCTAAAAACTTCTAAGGGTACCCGGTTGTTTTAGTTTGAAAGACAGGTGTCTGCCAAGAAAGGTAGGAGCCTCTTTCTAAAATGGAGAATGTAAATCCCCTCCCTCCAAATCATTATAATTTTGAAATTGAGGGGCTATCAGGCAAAGATATGGGAATAACAGTTCTGTACTAGGAAACTTAAAATAGAAATACAGTATTACAAAGAACAAACCCAAAACCACTGACACAGGCAGAATACAACCTGACACCCCATCAGTCAGGTGTTGGTAGCAGTGCCATTAAATGGTGGCTGCAGTCCTCCTGCAGTGACAGATGTGGTTCAGTTGAAGCAGTGCTCCTGTAGAAGGGTGCAGTTTTCCTCCAAAGGTCCAGTGATGATGTGGAAAGGTCCGATTTTCCTCTGGAATCCAGTGGAAAAAGGCTGCCTTGATGTTTCAGATCTCAGTTTTTATCTAGGTAGGAAAGGCTTGGTTCCTCCCCCTGGCTGGAGCATCTTCCAATGAGATGATGTAATTTTATCAGTCATTAAGTGGGAGTCAATAGGATGATGTAATTTTATCAGTCATTCAGTGGGACTCAATGGCCCATTAACAGACGATATCGTCCTGGAGGAAGGATGGGTTGTGGAGAAGATAAGGATGACTGCCCCACCTGGTTTTAACAGATGGCCCATTAGCAGAGAATATCTCCCACAGAGCTAAGAATCACTGCCCCACCTGCTTTCAACAGATGGTGATAGAATACATACTTTTGGTCACTTCCTGTATTGCAACCCTAGACACTGGTGCTGGTGCAGTAGTACAAGAGAGCTGTAAGTGTGTATTACTAGTTGGTATTCATATTAGGTAAAAATGGCTCAACTCAGCTCTACAAAGCAGGAAACAAGTCCTGGAGAGTTGAAATGAAGGAGTTGGGACATTGTAACCAGTCTGCTTTTTTGTGAGAGATGCTCTTAAGTAGTAGTGGTAGTAATGTACTCATATCATGTAAACTTTGCTCCTTGTGATCTATTATCCACTTCTGCAATTTTTCCTGACCTTTTTTTCTTCTTCATTTCTTCAGTTGAGTGCCAAAAGGATACACGGAAGTTCAATGCTACTACCAAGGTAATATGTATTTTTTTCAAAGTCAAAAATACTCAGAGCTTTTATAAAACACAACAGAAGTGTTGGAATGGTGAAACAATAGAAGATATTGACCAATATTTTTACATTATACTACATCAGCCAAACAAATGGATAGTAGGGCTTGAGGAAAAAGGTGTAAATGACCTTTTGTTAAAAAGGCTTGTTTTGGTCTCTAAGTGATAACTGTCGTCATCATGATGTAAATACTTCACAATCTATTTCAATTTTCCTAAGTTGTAGTATTTCATGACCAGCTACGATTTATTTCATTTCTGTTGTACCCATCACTGAATTATCTGAGCACAATCTCCGGACAAGACAAGTGGTAAAGTAGCAAAGGGCTGTATAACTGAGCAGCCAACAGGATAAGTCATATTGGCATATATTGGCTTTGCAAAATCCTCTGTGAGCGCTTTCGTTTCTTCTCCTCTTTGGTGTAAAATGCAACACATTTTCATTTCTTCTGATGACTCACCTCTGGAAGAAAAAGGCAGTAGCTGTTTTCGGCAGGGTAAGTTGCATTTACAAATTGGCTGACGTCGTTGGCAGCAGAACTGCATTTTTTCTTATAAAAGCTGCTCATCAGCTTGAGTGGGGAGAAGGTGCAAAAAGGTGAGAGAGGCTGATGGAGCTCTGATGGTCTGAGGATCCAATGGTGCAAAGAGCTGGAAGGTGAAATACCATCTCTTGAGTTCAGGGTCATTAGGGAAAAGGAATGTGTGCCTGAGAGCTGGGGTCTGTCAGCCACATTCACCTAGTAAAAGGGTTTTCTCCTGCACCCGTGTGTGTGGCCAATGCCACGGGATGGCAGCTCTTCCTGCTGTGGGGACATTGCAGCCTCCAGCTGCAGAGTATGCAATCTGAGCTGTGTTGAAATGTGTTCCCCAGGGCTCCGTTTTGGGGCTGCTCCTGGTTAACGCCTTAATCGATGATGTGGATGTGGAGTTTGAGAGCAGCCTCAGTAAATTTGCAGACTCTCCAGTTGGGGGGGAGTGTGGATCTGCTGGAGGACGGGAAGGTTCTGCAGTGGGACTTGGACAGACTCGATCCATGGGCCAAGGACAGCGGTGTGAGGTTCCACAAGGCCAAGTGCCACAGCCTGCAGGTGAGCAGTCACCTCAGCGTGAGCCCAGGTGTGCCCAGGTGGGCAAGAGGCCAATGGCACCTGGGCTGTATCAGCAGCAGTGTGGGCAGCAGGAGCAGGGCAGTGCCTGCCCCTCTGTGCTGGGCACTGCTGAGGCCACACCTCGAGTGCTGTGTCCAGCTCTGGGCCCCTCATTTGAAAAAGGACATGGAGGGGCTGGAGTGTGTCCAGAGAAGGGCAACAAGGCTCATGAGGGTTGGGAAAATGTCCCGTAAGGAGTAGCTGAGGGAGCTGGGTTTGTTCATTCTGGAGCAGAGGCTCAGGAGGGGCCTCAGGGCTCTCTCCAGCTCCCTGACAGGAGTGTGCAGTGAGGTGGGGTCGGTCTCTTCTGCTGGGCCTGCCGTGAGAACCAGAGGAACTGGCCTCACGCTGAGAGAGGAAAGTCAGGTTAGATTTTAGAAAAAAATTGTCCCAGTTCAGGCCTAGGAACAGGTTGGCCAGGGAGGTGGTGGAGTTGCCATCCCTGGAGGTGTTAAAGAGGCCTCTGGATCTGACACTGGGAAATGGTTTCTTGGTTTAGGGTTTGCAGTGGCAGTGCTGGGCTGACGTTGAACTGGATGGTGTTAAAGATCGTTTCCAGCCCTGATGGTTCTACAGTTGCAAGCGCTTCCCGTCGGGCTGAGGGGAAGGCTCAGCGCTGTCCCGAGTCCGAGGGCGGCCGCGCCCTGAGGGGCCGGGCCGGGCGCCGCCCTCAGCTCCGCGGGGCCGCCGCTGCCCCTCATCGCGGCGTTCCCGTCCCTGTCAGCCCGGCCATCCCATCGCTGTCAACCCGGAGATCCCGTCCCCCTCAGCCCGGCCATCAGCAGTGCGGACCCGCCTCGCTTCGGGGTCTGCCCGGAGCCACCTGCACCTCCGGGTCAGCGGTACCTGAGCCGTGACCCATTTTCTCCCTCGGGAGTCGCCAGCCCTCCCACCGAAGAACGCAGCTGCTGTTTCATCTTTAGACTGTTGCCTTCCTCACACCCCTCCACCCCGCCTTTGCATTTTAAAATTTTGATATGTTCTTTCCTTTTTATATTTGGACTGATGTGGAGTGCTTGCTAAGACTTCAAAGCCGAGCTCTGATAATGAGCTGTAAATCACACACGGCTGATCTGGGGGAGGAGCTGAAATAGGCCAGGACACCCCCAAGTCCTCACGGCCTCAGCTGCTGCTGTGGGCTTTGGTTTCCACAGGACACCAACAATCCGCACTTGTCCCCTGTGGCCTTTGGTCCCTGCGTTCCAAAGGATAAGTGCCGCCGAGGCTGCCTGGTCTACTGACCGTGCCAGCCATGTGCTCCGGTGCTGCTGAACACACACATTGACAGTCTGCACTTCTCCGGGAGTGGCTTTTGAGGTTTGAGGGCATGTGACTGGGTTCTTTTCCATAGCTGATGGAGAAGAGGTAATCTGTTTTATGCGCAACCTTTGCCAGGTGCTTGTTGAAGCAAATCTAGTTGCTTGTCTTTCCACCTTACCTTGTGATGCAACAACAGAGGTGAGCTATTTGCATCTAAGGAATGTAGGCTGGCTTATAAATACTATTTCATGTGCCTTCTGTAGGTTGCAAAAGTAAAAGACCCAGGTAAGGTCAAGATGTATCCTTGTATACATACAGTTTTAAACCCCTTGTGCTTCCTATATTGTATAATTGTCTAAAGATGTATTAAATGAAACTCTTCTGAAATGCAATTAGGTCCAGAGTGAAGCCATTTTTACAGCCTTCCTTTTTTGGGGGTGGTTTTTGTTGTTCCTTAGGCTGGTGGGGTGGTAGCAGTAGGACAAAGGGCTGAGGAAGGCTCGCAAGCTTCTGCCTGTTGTGGCAGGGTTGGATTGCAGGAAAATGAAATGCATGTCTGTTATCACTTCTGAAAGGCTAAAGGGAGATGAACTCTCTAAATTCTCCCTGTCTGATGGAAGCAGCAAAGGAAAGGGGACGATCAGTAACACTAAACAGAAAGTAGGGCTGGCTGTCTTTATTAAGATGACAATGATACTGCTTTGAGCCTTTGCTCCACTTTGAGAAGGAAAACGAATCCATTATTAAGCTGGATTCACCACCGACTCAAAGTTTCTACCTGGAGCCAAGTAATTTTTTGAGAAAATGTAATAGGTTGCTGTGATGCAGGACTCAGCACTTGGACTTGTTAAACTTTGTTGTTGGACTCAGTCTCTCCATCCAGCCTGTCCAGGTCCTCTGCAGAGCCCTCCTACCCTGCAACAGATTGATACATGCTCCCAGTTTGATGTCATCTGCAAATTTACAGTCCCCTCCCCTCTCATCCCACTTCTTTTTTAGTTACTTCTTCAACCCCACCCCTCTCCCAGCTCACGGCAACACTCAACAAACCAACCAGAACAAATCCAACCCATCTCAACAACACCACATAGAATCCACAATTTTCATTCTTTAACCTAATAGCCTTTTGGCTTCAGCAAAATACCACCTCATCTCTCACAATCCTTTCCAGTCACAGCCGGGCAGGGAAGGGAGGCAAATAATGAATAAAGGCAAATAATGAGTTGGAGGAGGACTATGGACAGCAACGTGAGCTGACAAATCAGGAACTTTTAAATAGAATGAATTTAACACTGACCAGACAGGATAATTAAATCAAGGGCTTCAGCAAAAAAGGAGAATAAAAGGAACTACACCCAAGGGAAAGTGCCTGCAGCCGAGAGAAGGCTGTGGTTAGGTAGCCGGTTCTGTTTGTTGTTGCTGCTGTTGTTGTATGTTTGCCTTGTTATACATACTAGTAAAGAACTGTTCCTCCTTTTCCCCTCTCTTTGCCTGAAAGCCCCTTAATTTCAAAGTTATAATAATTTGGAGGGAAGGGGGTCATATTCTCCATTCCAGAGAGGTCCCGCAGGCACCTGTCTTTCCAAACAAGACAAGCTGACAATTAACGATTTCTTGCCAATGGTTTAATTAACAATTAGTTAATTAACGTAGGTAATTAAGAGCAAGGTGTTCAGCGGAGCTTGCAAGGGTAGCTGCAGGGGTCATCAAAATCCAGTGAGTAAAGCTCAGCAGGGAAATTGCGTGGGTTCTTCATCGCCACTGTGGCGTCCACCCCATCTTCAGTGCTGGGGGGCTGAACTCCAACCGTGCCTCCAGACCTTGCCCTGAGAGGTGCAGCGACAGTTCCAACACAGTGGCACGGAGGCGGATGTTATACGTGGGGCCTTTTGCCACCTGCAGAAGGACAGAGAAGTCAGTGGAGGGTGCAGGTGACATCTGCTGCTGTGCCCAGCCTGCTGCCTGCCCCAAGAGCTGTGGTACCTCTATGGGCAGCAGCACATCCACGTCACCCCGTGACCGGTGGGCACTTTCAAAGCACACTTCAAACATTATGGTGTGTCTGTGAGGCAGGCTCTGTATCTGGTCCAGATTCACTCTGAAACCTTGAACAGATGAAAACAAAGCAGCTGAGATACACAAGAAACATGAAATGCATCATAAGCACGTTAAGGCCTTACAGGTGTACTGGCTGAAAGGAAAAACCCTATGCCATGCTGTGACCTGGACAAAAACTTAAAGAGTGCACCTGAACACGCCTCAAACACAGTGAGCCACTGTGTGATGGAAGCACAGCCTTACCTCAAGGCCTCTTTTGGAAACCTCTTTTGATCCACCAGAGGATGTCACAGGCTGTTTCCTCAATAAGGGCTGACTGCAAGTGCTGTGACAGTGTCAACTCCAACCAAAGCACTTCCAAAACACAGCAGACCCCGCTGCTTTGCAAAACAAGCCCACAGAGCGCCCAGAGAGACTTGATGCTCGTGGGAGCCAAGGGCAGAAGATGCTGAGAGGTGACATAGGTGATGAGCCCATCTGGCCCCTGCACTGAAGCGTTAGGGCAGTCACAGACAGCCCAGGTGCCCTGGGCATGGCTGCCCAGGAGAATTCTGCCTCGAAAGCTCCCAGCAGGGGCGCTGAGAAGAAAAAGCTCAAAAACCTCCCCAAGTTCAGTGGCTTAAGCTAATCTGTCTGAGACACTTCTCTCAAGCCCACAGCAAGTGTCTCCAGCACTGCTTACCTGTGCCCCGCAGGGCAGATACATCGACCTGGAAGGACACCGGCATCCGCCCAGGGTTGGTGATCATCAGAGTGCGCCTCTCAGTGTAACCCTTTCTTACAGTGCCCATGTCCAGGACATACTCGGGCAGCTCAACTCTGCAAGGAGGAGTAAGGACAGTCCTTAAACCACAGCCTGGCTACATGTCCAGGTGGATGGAGGATACAAATCAAGTGGCTAGTTCTTGATTCGCTGCTGTAAAAACTCAGCTCAAGCCCATGAAACCCATGGCCTGACCACCTGGCAATGACTTTGGGAAGTCAGGAGTATAGGTCCTAGGTTTTATCAGCTACTAATGGTACCTGAAAATGAAATTAGTTTTAAATGGACACTGGCCACAGCTCCTCTGCCGTGAAAAGCCAGTATAGGTGAGGACACTGGACCTCCACTGGTCTCAATGAAACTGCTTAGCCTGGTGTATGGCCTGAGCCTGAAATTGCTTTGGGGCCTAGGAATAAGATTTGCCTGCACAGGAAATCTTCATTGCTCTGCAACCCAGATCACACGATCTGTTCTGCAGAGCATCTTCTTCCTGAATTGAAGCACCCTGTACTTGTGTTGCATCACGATGGTGTAAAGGGACAGACCAAATGACCTAGATAAGCCCTGCCAACCCACCAGGATTCACGCCATCTGATTTTGGGTTTTAAAGGGTTTGCTGGCATGTGCAGTTCCCTTCTCCTTTTATTTAGCGTGCTCTGTTAGTTGGAACCAGGACATCAGCTGGGAATTGTCTCTTTCAGAGCTAGCCAGCAGGGACAGAATTTATGCTGTCTGGAAGGACTTGAAGGTCTGCACTGTCCTCAGCTCTAGGAACAGAACCCCACACCTCTGGGGAGCTGAGCAGCCCAAAGCTCAGCGTGGTGCTGGGGAAGGGAGGACACTCCACTGCTCACATGAGTGTCACAGCCGCCAGGACCACACCCTTTCTGAAGTCCAGGTTATTCCCAGCTCAGCAGACACAAGGAGCTCTCAGGACAGGGAGACATTGCTGGGTGTACCCCACGGGGCACCTGGAGATGGGGATGGCAGTTCCTACTCACTTGACAAGACTCTGGCACAGCTCTTTGTCAGGGAAACTGTTTGGGAGATGGGATATGAGCATTTCCTGCAGCTCCAGAGCAGCCTCCTCTATTAGCATTGTCACCATCTTTATCTGCAGCTGAGTGTCTGGCTGAAGAAAGGGAAGAGAGTGCCTGGTTAGCAAAGGTCTTTCCCAAGGTTTGCATGTGAGAAAGGATCCCACTCTGCTCTTGTTGAGAGGGGATGTGGGGTCCTCCTGTCTGCCTGCTCAGTGTCTGTGACACCTCCTGCTTTCTCAGCCAGGACCTCATCTCCATGCAAGTAACTCCAGCATCTTTGCCTGCCCAGCCACTGTTAGCCAAGTCTGCCTGATCTGGCCAGGCAGACAGACAAGCCAGGAACCTTCCAGAGCTCCTGATACTTGCCTGCCCCCAGCCACTACCAAGGCACCTTGGACAAAAGCTGTCTTGAAAGGGAACTGGGACCAAGCTGGTGCCTCTTGGAGATGAGCACCACCAGCACAGTCCCAGGGCACAATCAAGCAGCTGCTGCTCAGCTCTGCAAATCTAGCAGGGCTTGGACTGGGACCAACCAACTCCCCAGCAATGACCTGAATCTCCTTCAACGCACCATCAGCTCCATCCCTTGAGCATGGCCTTCAGGATCTCTCCCTGGGGTAGCCAGGAAGCTGGTGCAACCCCAGAGGAGAGCATGACCAGAGTGGAAGTCCTAGGAGCAATGCTGAGGTGACACATGGTTGCAAGTGGGCAGGGAGATCCCCGGTGCCATCAGGGCACCAGGACGCTGCTGTGGGCTGCAAGGGGCTCAGGTGCCATAGAGAGGGTGGCATGTGCCAAACGGGGCTGCAGCTGCTCTTACTACAATGCCAGAGTCAGGCACGCGGGGCTTCACGTTCTCCATCTTCAAGATCTGCTTCCTTGGGGTCTGAGTCTTCTTTTGCTCAACTGATTTATTCCCCTGACTGTACTGTTGCAGGTGTTTTATGAGCTGCTCATATTTTTCATTTCCTGAAGGAAGAAAACGTCCACAAAGAGAAGTGTGAGGAAAGTGCCAATCTCATTGAAGCTGGGAAGTCCCTGCCTCCCAACACTGGATTCTTCCAGAAAGAAATCCCTCAAGACATCGATGCAAAGTGGATGCTGCTGCTCCTCTCTGAATCCTCACTGCTTTTGCTCCCACCCATCACGTTTGTCCCTCCCCACAGAGGAGCATCTCATTGCCTGCAATGTCACACAAATCCAACCCTGTCAGAAGCCCTGCCAGCCTCTCTTACAGCTTTCCCAAGCCTTTCAGTCTAGCCATCATCCTTCAGGACCCTGCCAAATGTGCTGGCAAGCTCTGCAGGACAGTTCCTGGGGCAAAGCCCACATGGGATCCTCTGCTCAAGACCCATGAAGCAACCAGAGGGCTTGAGTTGGTCTGGGAGTCCTGCAAACCTCAGGCTTGGTGGAGGTGGGCATAAGCTACCCTATGGCATATGGCAGGGAACAAAACCAGAGGGGCCCTTCCTAGGGGCAGACAGGCAGTGCCCACCTTCGATGTTCCAGGGCAGACTGACACTGATCATGGGAAAGAATGTTTCTCCTTTCAGGCAGATATTTTCCGGGTCCAGGTCACCCACTTTAAGCTGGAAAGTCCTGCTGAAGGCTCCTGGTACTCCTGGCATGTAAAAGAATTTCAGCACTTGCTTCCCACCAGGTGCAATGGAACCCTGCAGGGATGGGAGAAGAGGGAGGGAATGCGTCAGAGAGTCTGATGGGGGATGGCTCAGGGGACAGACAGGCTGAAAGGACAGGTTCTCATCTAGAAGAAACCATCAGACCACATCACTTTGTGATAAATCTATTACAGTGTTGGCTTTGGCAATTATTAGAGTAAATACTATGTGTTTTATAAATGTTGGCTTTCGTAAAAGAAGCTTTGCTAAAGTTTAGAGTTCTTCTAATGCAAAGGTTGCGTTGGGATAGCAATGTTGGTGTGGAGTTAATGCAATATTAACATTTAACCAATGAAGGAATGGAAATGTGTTGAATGTGCTGAAAAGTGACAAATGACCAGGACTAGGACAACTGCACATGCTCCAAAAAGGCGGGATGGAGGAAGAACTCCGTTAAAATATTTCAATACTAATAACCATTTGTAAATACCTATGAGGCTGATGCAATACCCAGGGTTTATCAGGGGTGTTGATGTGTTGACTGGTGTGCCTCTGGCTGCAGCTAAGCACCCAAGCCAAGCACCCAGTGCTGTTAATTTTGCTTTATTGACTCTGTCCTCTGCTGTCTCTTACTAAATTTTCTTTAAATTTTAACTGAGGAGTGGGCTTTGCTTCTCACATCTTCTACATTCCTTGTGCCCAAAAGGTCGAGACTCTGACCCCAGGGTGCAGTGCTGAGCCCCTCCAAGGGCTCCTAAGGCTGCAGCCCCAGCACAGCCTGATGTGAGCACAGCTGTGCTGCTAACGGGGTTTGTCCTCTGCCAGCAAGAGCCTCAACAAAAAATTTTCTTTTGCTACTGGCGTGGAAGAGAAGTCCCTGCACTCAGCAGGGCCAGCAGCTCCTCGCATCCCTTATAGGAGACAGGCATGAAGAAATGGGAAAGCCAATCGGCTTCCTCTTCCCACTGCAAGGAGGGACAAAGGCAGGATTGCTGCTTTGGCTCAAAGACATCCAGGCAGGACTGAGCAGCTTGGTCAGTGGTGGGATGCTGTTAATTTTTCTCCTTGCTCTCCCAGGCCTGCTGCTCCCTGGCCCCCTCACTGCCCCACAAAGCCGCAGTACAGCATGAAAGCTGGAGGAGGCAGGGAGCAGCAAGCCTAGTAAGGGATATGGAAGTGGTGCTTAGCACTGGCAGGGAGGAGGCAGGGCCAAGGACTATGTCCTGTGTGATCACACAGCCTGGCTAAGGTGACCCTCAGAAACACTCCGGTGCCAGCACAACCTGAGATCCAAGCTGTCAGGGTCCCCAGAGGAACTGTGAGGAACCAAGTAAATTTTTATTTATGCCACAACATATGTTATAGATCCACTTCCTGATATGGGGTGAAAAATTACTACAGGGGCTGTACACATGCTGGGACCCTTAACACACCCCACGCGTAAAGGAGGTTGTGAGGAGAAAATGCAGGCAGGCTCCGTCTCTGGGGGGCTGCAAGAGACTTCCCCCTTGGAGGTGGGCAGATCTCAAAGCCCAGGAAAATGTTACCCATCTGACCAATAGTCTTCCTAAAAGGGCTGGGTTATGGGAGGAATCTTAGCATACAAAAGCAGTCAAGCACTGCCAATTTTTCCCTGCCGTTTTTGGTTTGATTGGGACCACCCCCTATCTTTCTTTCTTAAGAAAGACTTTTCAGATACAATACTTGCTCTGTTTGCAATTTACTTTCATCTGAGAAATCTAGCAATTAGAATTCTCCTCTGTTCCCCTTACAGCAGCACAAGACACTAACTGTGAAGGACAACCACTCTGCTACTGGGACTGTAACACTTCAGACCAGGAGAAGCAGAAGCAGGCAAGGAGAAACGCCCCTCAAGGTTGGGCTGGAAAGTGCCTCCCTCCCATTGGCCTTTGCAGGCACATGTTAATGTCTTCAGTTCTATTGGTTGGTACAGTTGTTCCATCCCTGTTCTGCCCTTGTTCACCTTGTATGTACCCTTTCTGGAATGTTCTTCATTTCCTTGATGCCCATTGGCTATGTTTTGCCATATTGCTCCACCCCTCTTATCCTATTGTTTCCCCTGGTTGGCTGCCCCTCCTCTGCACCACTTCTGCCTGTTCTTATTGGACCTTGACCCTCAGACCCGCCTCTTTCATCCCATATTTAACCCTGTGCCCTCAACCCAGTTTTGTCTTTGTCCTTGGACTGCCTTCAAGACCCAAGAAACCTTCCCTCAGATTTCCATGCCAAGACCCATCCTTTGCCTGTTTTCTCAGCTACTTTTTGTTTTTAGCAAGCATGCTCTGGGCTCCAAAAGCACAGGCCGTTCTCAGAGGAACCCAGTGAAGCGCACTGCTTCAAGTGACCAGCACACTTGTGCCTCCCACTGGTGTCTGCCCTGTGACAGCAGAGCCACCCACCCACCAGCCAAGGCCACGAGGGAGTCTATCAGGAGAACACTTGCTTCTCTGCCCCCAGCAGAAATTACTTACAGCCCTCTCTCTCTAATGGCTGGGTTTGGGGTTTTCCCCTCTGACTTTTCCCCCCGCTTCCCTCCCTCCTTTTTTTTTTTCCCTTTAAAATTCTCCTGGGCCACCTGACACAGGGCTGGGGTCAGTCGCTTGTGCTACTTACAATGGTGGGGTTGACCACAAACACGCCAGGCAGATGTTGCTCTGCAATGCTAAGGTTTAGCACCCAGTTGAATTCAATCTTGCCAGTGTTCGCCAGGGTGACTGTGCTGTGATGAAGGTTATTAAACATCTGGAGAGAAGGCATAGGAGCGGGAAGTTACAGACCCAGGCCTGCTGCTGGGAGTCTCCTTCCTCTCTCCCGGGGTTGAAAGCACACCCATCATGGGAGCAGAGACCAGGGAGCAGATACGGGCACCTGGGAACCTAAGGAACCCCCAGGCACAGGGCACCTGCACAGGACCAAGGAGCTCTGGCAGCACACAGAGGTGTGCTAACAACCATGTGAGGGCCAGTAATAAATGAACCAGGGGACACAGGCCCTCTGCACTCTGAGGGGTCACCAACAGCCAGGAGAAGCAGAGACAACACTGAGGCGTCTCAGAAGAAAAGGCACCTGCATTTAAGTATTGGCAAGCAACATACACACAACAAGGGCGTCACAGGGCAACACAGACAGAGCCAGCAGCTGGAAATATCTGGGGGTTTTCAACTGAAAAAGAGTGAAGTGAGGATTATTCTGAGACAGTCTCTCCAACTATAGTGACTGAAAGCATAACTTCTTCCCTTAATTAATGTGTGGATCAAGCAAGAGCTTTAGACAAGAGCATTTCCTTGGAGGTCAGGCTTTAGGAGTGGATCAGTAAAGGGATGTCGCAGGGACATGCCCCTCAGAGGATCCCCACTGGGACCCTGCTTGCTGCAAGAGGCAGTGTTAGGTACCCTGAAAAAGAGGCATTCCCAACATCTTAGAGAGGCTTGGAGATGGCCATATTAAACCAGCTTGGGTGCCGGATGTGTCCCTCAAAGGTTGTACTTCCAAGCCCCAGAGCCAACAAAGGGGCTGGAAGGGAAGAAAGCCCTGGACTGAGGTGGGCAGGAACCCACTGGCCGTGGTTCCAAGGCAGGGAGCTGTGCCAGGGCACATGTGTGGTACCTGAAAGCCGCAGTTGATCTCCCGCTGGCTCAGGGAGTAGCTGAGGTATGAGGTCTCCCCAGTCAGCCCCACCTCGTAGGTGGGGCCTCCCTCCACGTGGCACAGTGCTGTGACACTAGCAGTGGTGTTGGGGTGGCCAGAGAAGGTGAAGGAGACTTGCTGTCTCTCTCCTGGCTGCAGCACGCCCGACTGTGGCAGGATACTGAAAGCCTGGAGGACAGGAGAGATTGAGATGTTGAGTGTGGAAATGGATGCAGAAGAGCATCTTGGAGCAAACTGCAGCTATAGCCAGAGGGGCCTATTCCTCAAACACAGCCAGAATCACCCTGATGTCATCCTGCATCCATGCCACTGACCAATGGAGGGACCATGGGGAAAATCTTCTTCCACACTCACAGATCAATGCATTCATTAATCCAGTACATTCAAGTGAACTTGGATGTCTCCTGGCAGTAGAAACTCTCTCGGATGCCCAGCTTGCCTTTAGAAAGCATTTCTTACTGCTTTTAGAAAAGGAAGAGACTCAAAGTGAGAGCTCTTGGAGCTCAGGGATGTCAGCGAAGGACTCCAGCCCAGATCATCTGACTCCTGAGGCTTTTCCCCTCGCTCTCTGACATATATGCTGCATTCTCAAGGTGCTACAGCAAAAGCTCCTGCAAAAATTTCCTATGGACCACCTGATGAGGTCCAGGGGGAGCAATGCCCTCCATAGGTGCTGCACAGCATCCTTGGGCAGCCCTACATGTCCTGCACAGCCTTTCCAACAACCAGTTGTTTCAGCAGCGCTTTGTGATGGGTCTGGAGGGATGTGAGGCCCCTCTGTGTGCAATGCTGAGGGCCACCAATGGGACTGGGAGCTACAGCCCTGCTTGCCACACTGAAAATGTGGAAGAGAGAGATTCCCTCTTACTCTCTCCACTTCGAGGGCACTCTGTGGTACATCCGCGGATAACCTGAATCCCCCCAAACCTAGTGGGACGTAATACTTTTCACAAGTATGTGGCGGCACCTGAAAAACAAGCCATTTTCTATGCTAGGAGGAAGAGACAGCCACTTTGCAAAGTCTCCGTTTGTAAGACAGCTTCAGGGCCACCACTGCAATACCAGCTGTCAGGTGAAAGCAGACACCTGGAAACAGGTGGTCTGGCTGGGTTGGGAAGAGGCTACATGGAGATCAGGACTCATCACAGCTTGCTCTGGGAAGGAAGCTGGAGGTCTTGTCATCATGATGCAGATAAAAGCCTCATCTTACATTGTGAAGAAAACATGGCAAAAAAATCTCACACTCAACACAGGTCTGCAGGATCTCAGCAGTCTTCTCCAAGGAAAACTCTCCTATTTCTCCCTCCCACACACCTCATGTCCAACCACTGGCTCTGCTGCCCAGCCCATTCTCAAGGCACAGGACAGCAGGGCAGCAAAAAGGGAGGTCAGCAAGAGCATTACTTGTTGGTGGTAAGGTGGGGAGGCAACACAAGCAGTAGTGTACAAGAAAATCTACCTCTGCTCCTAAAGACTGGGCAGGATCCCACGATTCTCTCAGGGCTGTGGCTGGGTCCTCCCCATTTCTAATCTTGAAGCGTCTCATTTGAAACGCCGAGTAATCCAAACTCGTTCTCTTCTCCTTTGGTGGCTGGGGTTTGAACTTAGGTGGGTAATGCTCATACCTGGAAAATAACATAGCTATGAACAGGGACCTGCTGTGGGAGGAAGGGACACCTGCACGAGTAGCTCCTGGTCAGGATGCAGCTGCTGGGTGGGTGCTGGTGCCTTGAACTGAGAAATGGTTTGATCCAGCCCTTCTTAATCCAGGCTGGAGCAGGTCTGTTCTAAAGGCAGCCCAGCGATGATGGCACTGAAGTAGCACTGGTGCAGGCAGCTGCAACTGCTTGCATCGAGGGACTACAGAGGACAGGGATTAAAACCTTGTGGGGATGCAAAAAGCACAGTGGGAGAGGAAAAGACAGAGAAGGCAAGCAAAAAGGTGAGATTTGAGTCACCAAGGGGCACACCCGGCCAGTGATGAGCCAGCACAGCCCTCCCAGTGCCCAACGCTAGAAACTCTGCAGCTCTACCAGGTATTTATCAGGAATGTTTCCTTGAGAGCAGTGGAACTGCTCCTTGTTGAGACAGGAGGAGAGGTGGGAGTGGAGAGATCTCCTACCTGAATTGGCATCCCAAGCTGAGCTCTGGGACGAATGGTTTGTCTGTGACAATTTTGGTGCCAGTGCCCACAGCCACCAACATAAATGTGGTCCAAAGGCTGTTCCCAATGAACAGCTGGACAGTGTCAGCAACAAGCCCAGCGTCATCCAGGGTTGCTGTGATAGTCACAGGAATCTTGCCCCTAGTGGGGATCACTCCTTGTCTGGGTTCAATAATGTAGCAGTGGGGTTTGCAAACCTGTAAGACAAGCATAATATGCATGTAGGATGGAAACCATACAGCCTGCTGTCTTGTGCTATATAAGAAAAGGAAAGACTAAAGAGGGGAGGATAAAAATCGTAAAGGCTCAATTTCCCTAAATTTAAGCAGCAGTATCAGGCAACAGCAGAGCTTATACAACCTGTATTTTCCTCTCCTTTAATGGACTCACCTAATTAAGCCAGTTTTACCCGACCCAAAGGACACCTATCCTCAGGAGAGTGTTCCTTTCCCAGTCTTTCTCTGGAGTATGTGTCAAGGAAAGCTGCTTTCTCTCTCCTGGCTTCTTACAAAGGCTTAAGGCCCGAGGAAGCCAGGACTGCTCAAATGCCATTCCAGAAACCACACAGCTGGAGGACACTGCTGAGAGCCTGAAGAATAAGCCTGCAAAGCCAGCTGAGCAATACCCCAACACCAGACTATTCTTTCCCGAGGGGCCATCAGTGCTTCTCAACATCCCCTAAAGGACTGAAGCCCTCACTTCCCACTGATCATCAGAGAGGTGCCCCAGTGCCCTCTGCTTTGGAAAAGTCACCTCTGAATGGTTACAGCCGAGCAGGAAAGCAGGAAGCAGAAGAAAACTGAATGACATGTCATGGGTGGGCATGGCCCACTCTTCCCAAGAACTCTTGTCATCTGCTTTCTCATGGACTTCATGGATTGGGCAAGAGAGCCCCGGGGAGGGGGAAAGGCCTTGCAGCAGCACAGCTGCACAAACACAGCTCTGCAGGTCCAGCCCTGGTACGAGCATGTGAAACCCATCCTTTACATGCCAGGCCCAGCCAGCCAAGGTGCATTGCTCCCTGCAGAGGCTGAAAGCAGAATTTCATTGTGGAGTTAGAGAAAGCTGTCCTGGAAAAATCCCTCACTTTAAGGTTGCATTTATCCCCCAAACAGCTGGAAAAGCAGCAAGAGGAAAAGTTCACGCCCCTCTTCCTTGGCTCAGGAGGCTGAGCCTGGACTCTCCCACACACTCTGATGCTTTATCCACGGACTGAAGTCCACAGTATCAGGTTGTATCCAGCTCCACAAGTTCAACGCACCCAGCATGAAGAAGAACAAACCTCCAGCTCCTCAAAGGTCTCCCCCTCCAAGCAGACATCCCAACCCAGCCCCAGCCCCCATCTACAAGCCCTTCCTGGCTGCACCAGCCCTGCTCCCCATGCCAGGGGAGCAACACCAGCTCCTTCTGCCCTATGCAGCCTCCACATATTAAGCAGCCTTTCTCAGCAGCTGCTCCCCAAAGGTGTGATTTTTCTTAAATGGTTTGCTCCTGTTCCCCCTAGGTTGTAGGTTTAGCCTAAGTTGTACCCTCCTACCCAGGTGTCAATCTTCCCTAAGACCTACCCTTTCTTATAGAATGTTCTCTGTGCCTCCTGCTCCTGAATTGTCAATCCCACATTGTACCTGCCTCTTGTGGAATATTCTTTGCCCCTTTCCCCTGCCAAGCTGTCAATCTCTGCTTGTGCCAACCCCCTGCTTGGAAATCCCCTGCAGAAATCCCCTAATCTTGGAAGCCCCATTTGTTTAAATTGCTCCCTCCCGCTATGTTTCCTCACTGCTTAAAGTACTGGAAACCCTGCCTCGTGCTCCTCCCCAGTCTTCCCCCTCTTGGTTGAGAGTTTGTACCCTCCCCTAGAACCTCCCCTGTAGAAAAGTCCCCCGCACAGGCAGTGTGTGTCTTTTGTCCCTGAGCCCTGCTTGGAATGGATCGCCTGGGATTCCACGCAAAAGTTCCCTCTCTGGTCTTTGCCTCTGTCCTCGGTGCTTCAATGTATCTGTGTGCTGTAGAGAGCAAGCCCAGCTCTACTGCTGTGCAGACCATTGTTGGTCACGGAGCAGCCACTCTCGGCGTGGGCTCAGGAGCTAGCTGGGGAACTCGGGCACCACGTCAGGCACAGAGGTCACAGGCTGTGGGGTGTCTACCCCCACACGGGGCTTTGTGTGGACAGCCCAACTGGCATGACCCACAGGAGATGTGAAAATTGCCTCCTCACGAGCAGCCTGAGGACACACCTCGCACTCGGCTCTCTAGTATTAACAGCAGTTTGGCACAAAGCAAACGTAGATGGAACAGGGAAACCACAGGGAAATCCATGCTCTCTGGGGAGCACAGGACCACAGCTTTCTCCTGATCTCAGAGCTCCAAAAATGTGACACGCACAGCTAAAGACCTTCCCTAAAATTAAGGGAGAACTTGTCAACACAATCCAGACTAATTTCTGCTCCAACATCTCTGCACCTGATTTCACTGGGGGGTGCCCCAGATAAAACCTCCAGAGCCAGGCTCTTCTTGCCTCGCTCAGATGGAATATTGGAGTATCTTGCCTCCTCTCACACAGGGTGATACGGAAATGTTGCATATAAAAACCAAGTCATGGCTGCTTCTGACCAGTCCATTTCCCTGGAAAACAGCCCCCCAGATACTTACTGTCTCTATCCTGAAGTCTCTAGGGACAAGACCTTCATTGAAGAGGCTAAAAGTTTGTGATTTAGGCTGTAGCACTGGGATCCTGCCAAACTCTATCAGCCTTGGAACTGGGTAGATGTCTGCCAGCCGTCCAGTGCTCTGTAATACTACACTCTGTTCCAGGAAGCAGGTGAGAAAGATGTTTTTAACAACCAAAACAAACCACAACACGGAAACCTAAAAAAAGCTTAAACAGCTCAACCCCTCTCAAGTTATTTCTTTAGGGACAGCTACCACTCTCCAGCTGAAATGCTGGGCTTTTGGGGAAAAAAAATGACATACTCATCTCTAAATTAAAAAGGATTAAGGTAAGAGAAACTTTCAAGCTACAAATTATTGATCCCAAGGTAAAAGCTTTGCAAGAAATCTCTGGTTAAGAGCAGGCTACAGTTAAACAACTGGTTATTCTGATGGGGAGAAACCCTCCTCTTTAAGGTAAGCAGCCTGAAAGCAACTGTTTTGTCAAACTTCAGATTCCCTGGCACAGCCGGCACTGCCTGTCCTTCCTGTTGACTGATTTACATGCAGTGCCACAATGGCCCAGGTTCAGATGTTTGGTGTCATCCAGGGAATTTGGCATCATCATTTCCATATGTTGTAATACACGTTTAAATCCTTGCAACTACTCTTCAACTGCCAGCTTTCCCTTCTTTTACAGGAAGCTCAAGGTTCCCAGAAGTCTTTCACATCCTCTTTTGTGCTCAGAGAGAGGAGAAGACATTTTAAAACAGATGTTTCCAAAGTTAATAGCATTTTAAAGGTTAGTCAATTAAAATGACCCTCAATTCCAGCTTAGATGAACTACATTCTGTGTCAGACACTGAGATTACCAGCTGTAATGTAAGGCATGAGCTATTTACACCACCAATCCCTTCTGGCCTCCACAGCAGCCTGTGCCTGTTTTCCCCAGAAGAATCCCTGTACACTTTGCACCCTGGCAGGACGAGTTGCACAAAGGCACACATCTCCCCTCGCACTCACCCGTGGGTTTCTCTCATCCCCGAACACGCCGATAACAACACTGGTGCGATGCTCGCCCAATGTTTGGACTTCGAGTACAACTGGAATCTCTGCAATGCTGTGAGGCTGGACAATCCCACAGGGCTGGGGGCTGGAGTAGAACACAGGAGTGTCCTCCATGCGTTTCTAGAAGGGACAGAATCAAATGCAATTTCAGAGAGACCTCTGAAGAAACTTTATAAACTCCTTAACATCCACCATAACAGCAACTGACACACATTTTTAAAAATCCCCAGGACAAAGGTAAAAGGCACAAAGAAGATGCAAGAATTGTAGGCTTAGCATTCTCAGGGCTCCTGCAAGGAGGCTGCCAGCACAGGCATTGGTGTCTGGGCTGGCAGCAGCTTTTCACAACCCTCTAAGATCTCCCACAAGAAAACTCCCTGCAGACTAGAACATAAACTGTTTCTTCAGGAGGTTAAACTTCATCCTAAAGTTTGCATTCATGTAGGATCCTGTTCTCAGCAGATCTTTAAGACTGAATAGAAACCAGCAAGGTCTTATCCAAACCCTTTTTCCCCCTAATAATCTCCTCAGTCATCTTTGCGACGAGGAGGTGGATGCGATGCCAAACCTGGGGAACAAGCCCGTAGCAGCCAGGAAGGTCGGTGTCATTCACAACGAGGAACTTCCTCTCATATGGCACCTTCGGGCGGCACTCATCGTACAGCAGCATGTGGGGGTACACTCGCAGCTCAGGAACGAGACATCTGGGCAGAGATGACCCCAAGAGAATCAGAGATACTGAGGGAACGGAGAACGTTTACCCCCGAAGATTGTGAAATGGAGCATAATACATTTGTCACTGTCAAACAGACATTTAACAGCCCTACAGTGATCAATTGCCTTCAAAGTCTTCCCACTCAAACATGTCTTGTCAAGGAGGGGCAAACCCTGAGAGGCAGCAGCCAGAGGCTGCCAAGTGCCCTAGGCAGAGCACTTTGTCCCACAGCTGCCTCAGCCCCTCCTTTACCCAAGAAGGCTTGCAAGGACTCCTGTAACAGTCCCAGTGATCCATGAGCTCTGAGGGAGCCTTCCCAAAAAGGATCAGTGCTCACTAAGGCTCAAGGAACACACAACTAGTGTGTCAGTAGAAATGACTCCCTTCTCTCCCATGGCACTGTTGCCCTGCCTGAGAACTCAGCTGTTTGCCCCAGCCTTGGAGGGCTCGGCACACCACCTGCCCTACAGAGTGGGTGATCACCCCCTCCCAGTTCCTACAGCTCTCTCAGTCCCTCACAGGTCCATGCACTGCCTGTCCCCAATTTTACACCTGCTTAACGAAACTGCAGCCCAGGCACTGACTGGATGGCTCTGCCTGGGAGAGGGAAGAGCACCAGGGAACTGCATCCCTCTTGTCATAAACTGATGCTCACAGTGGCATAGCAAGATAGAATTTGGCTGCAGCAAGAACAAGTTTTGGTTTAAGTCTGAGAACATTAAAGCTTCAACATGGGAAGCAGAGGGAAGGAGAAAAACGAGAGCTGGCCTGCCACATCAAGGGCTGTTTATCCCTCGTAAGATCTTGCCCTCACCACTCTTGCTGTGAGCCACTTCCCCGCTGTCACGTGCCCTCATGAACAGAAGCAGACCCTGACTCTCAGCAGCTGCTTGGTGTGTCCCAAAGCAATGCAGGGTGGTTGCAAGCCAGCACAACTCCACCTCTTGCAGGAAGAAGGAGAGGAGGCCCTCGGGAAATTTGTTGCACCTCAAGCACCAAAAACCAGGCCAAGAAATTATATCATTCCTGGTCCCTTTAGAAAAAGGCCCAGGACCGTGCTGGGCTGTGAGCAGCGGTGCTTTTCACCACAGGCTGCTTTCCAAGCACTGCTGTTCTCACATGCAGCTGGGCAGAACATGAGGCCATTAAACATGGGAGCTGAGCCAGCAAACCCTGGTCAAGGCAGTGTGCTGGGGGAGGCCAGGGAAGTGCTGGTACCTGGCCGTGATGCTCAGTGATGCCACTCCACTGCCAAAACCCTCCAGGTCCACCAGCATTCTCCGGTAGAATTCCATCACGGTGTTGGAACACAGGGTCACCTGGTGGAAGAGAAGAGCAGTGAATTCTTCCTTTAAAAAGCTCATTACCCACATGTGATATTCTCCAGTTCTTGTTGCATGATAAGGAAAGGGAGGATTTGGCCTTAATTCTTCTGCTGGTCCATGTGTAGAGCACAGTCTGTGAGAGTAACAAAAGCTTTCTGGCAATACCAGATTTGATCAACACACCTTGCTATCAGGGTCAGCTAAATGAAAACATTAGACTAAAGCTTTCCACACCACTGTATTCAAATTAAGGCGCCAATTTTTCATCTGACTACAATGACGTAAATGCAGAGGAAATCTGCTGACTTGCACAGAATGAGCTTTACAGCAGGAAGCTGAGGGCAAAGGGTGGCCCAGCAAGTGCTGGGCAGTTCGTAGCTGCAGAATGTTTTGTCTCTTCTGGAGATCCCTGCAGGGAACACAAATCATTCTGCTCCCCAGGACAGCAGAAGCCAAACCAAGAACAAAAGGAAACTGCTTTATACAATGGCATCTCTCTAGCTGCCACCCTCTGTCCTCATCCTTCCTCTGCCCATTTGCAATCAAAGAAATTACTCTCAAAACCCCAAGAATGGCTTCAGTACTTGACTATATGGTATGTGATCTCGGCATATGGTTTTGGAAACCAAACAGTGCTCCTTGAGGAATATCCCGAGTAAGGCAGCTAACAGAGGCCTCAGGCCAGTGCAGATCTCTTCCTCACACAATGCTCAAAGCTGGCAGCAGAGCTAAAGCCCTCCCACACTGCAGTGAAGCTTCAGCCCTGGTGCTGAAGCACGTATTGCTGGACTCTTCCCATACCTCGATATCCTGGTGTCCCTGGGGAGGGATGGTCCCTTGTTTGGGATTCATTGTAAACTCCCTTGGCTCCACATAAAAATGAATTCCTTCTGTCCAGGATGGGTCGCTGTCGTTGCGTATTTGGTCAAAGCTACTAACAGCAGGCTGCGTGCCGTCGTCAGACATGCGGAGCTTGAAGCTCAGGGGCACTGGGGAGGGGTTAGTGAGGCGGCAGGTCTTGGTGGAGGGAAAGCCTAGGAAAAGGACACAAATATCCATTTAGGCACCAGTTATGTCACGACTCTTGGTGGGAATATCCTGCTAGGATAAAAGTGTGATTGGGGTTTAGCTCCTTATTATCTGAACCACAGCTCACCAAAGAAGCTGCATGAGAAATTAATTGTCACTTAGCTCTCTTTGACACTGATTGCAGACTGCAGTCTTGAAAATGCCCAGTCTTAGCCCTGCTGAACACTGCAAGCTTCTCTCTTTCTGATGGAGAGAAGCTCCCTCACCTGCCCCAAACCAGCATGAGTTATTTGTCACTGATGAGTATGCACCCAGACCGAGCATTTACTCTGAAAATTCAAGCTGTAAAATTCCCTGTTAAGTCTGCCAACACTCCCACCATTTTCAAGAGATATAAACAGCGAGTTGTCATTGAGAGAAGCTACAGCAAAAGAACGAGGATGGAATCAGGAACTAGAACGTGATGCAAAGCACCCTACTGCAGTTTCTCTCTGCAGGATCCTTAAGGTATCTCTTGGTTTGGGCCAAACAGACAAAGCACGTGACGGCTCAGAGCCCACTCAGCTGGAGGCAAACGTGAGCCTTGCTTCGAGATTAGCAATCAGGAGCCATGTCCCATCTCACCCAACAAACAGGGACATCATACCCATGCTGTTCACTGTGATTGCTGCCTGCAAGGTTTTATTCTGCTTTAGCTCTGAGATTTGCTTTCCATACTGGAAAGCCAGAGATAGAGCCACGTATGGTGCGGTGTGGAGGCCCAGGGGCCTGCCAGGGAGATACCAATCTCCATGCCCTGGAAGGACAGGCATGCCTAAAGGGCATTTAACTCAGGACGACAAAAAGGGTTTCTCCCCACAGTTCTTTGCTCCTCTATGTTAATGTACATATACATATATACATATGTACATATGTACACATGTACATATACAGTTATGTCATCCCTAACGCCCTCCCCAGTTCTGGGAAATTCTCCTTTCCCTGTTTAGCCATTGCCTCAAATTTTCCACAGTGTTCCACCCCCGTTTCCTTATTGGTTGTTGCCCTTTGCCCCAGCTTTGTACCGTCCCTGTGTTCTCAGCCCATTGGACCCTCGTGTTCTAGTCTGTCCCTTCTTGCCTTAAGCGTTGAATCTCCTTTGTTCTGGCTCTACTGCTCCTGGACCCCTTTAGTGTGTGGCCACAATAAACCTCCATCAGAACTCCATGCAGAAGACCCCTCTTGTCTTTTCTCCATCAGCTCCTTTCTGCTAGTTGTGGCTGTGTGGACTTAGTGCATGTTCGTGTGCCTGCCTGATTGCGTTCTACTAAAGGCACTTTTCAGGAAGGTAGCGGCACTTTAGCATCCAGTGCACGCCCCGACAGTGGGGATGTCCTGCAGAGCCTGGACACCAGCCACAACCTGCTCTGCAGTGGACATCTGTCTTGGCTGGCCAACTCTGTGTGGAGGAGACTTCTCCCTGGGCCTGCTCACCAAGTGTCATTTGAACACAGATGGGGGGAAAAAACAACTGCAGGCACAGTCTAGGCCTTCTCCATGCCTATCAAAAATGATCACTGCCAGCTCCAGCAGGGAGGCAAGAAAGGCACAAGAAGGACAAACACAGATGTCAAAACCTCAAATGAGACTGAGGTCACCACATGCAGACAACAATCTACAGTTAAAAAAAAAAGCAAAAACACAACAGTTGCCTTCAGCTGAAGAGACCTTAGGAATGAAATGGGATTAAGCCAAATGAATCTCCTAATATAGAATCATATGTCTAACTGTTGCCTTTCTTGTTTCATTTATTTAAAAGGCAACTTAACAAGTGCCTCATTGGTGATGCAGGGTGGGGATGAAGCAGCTCAGGAAAGGCAATTACTTTTCTTAAAAAGTTCATGAACATCATTGTTACGGGTTTAGGCTTTGTAGTGAATTCTCCTCTTAGTCTGGGAAGGGTGATACGGGTTTGGGGGGGTTTGGGCTGTGGGGGTGGGCTTTTCCATTCGGGGTTTTTTAGGAGTTGTGGCGTGATGTCGTGAGTGGTTGTGAAGTCCGGACCTGAGGTTTTGCAGGGAGCGGACCCTTCCTTCCTTCTGCTCGGGAATGGGGAAGCTTAGCTGTGTGGTGCTGCGGGAGGTTGTGTGCTTGGCCCTGGCACTTCACTAGGCTGCAGCTCAGCACCATGATCAAACCAACCTTCCTTCCTTCCTTCCTTCCTTCCTTCCTTCCTTCCTTCCTTCCTTCCTTCCTTCCTTCCTTCCTTCCTTCCTTCCTTCCTTCCTTCCTTCCTTCCTTCCTTCCTTCCTTCCTTCCTTCCTTCCTTCCTTCCTTCCTTCCTTCCTTCCTTCCTTCCTTCCTTCCTTCCTTCCTGCCTTCCTTCCTGCCTTCCTGCCTGCCTTCCTGCCTGCCTTCTTGCCTGCCTTCCTTCCTGCCTTCCTGCCTGCCTTCCTTCCTTCCTTCCTTCCTTCCTTCCTTCCTTCCTTCCTTCCTTCCTTCCTTCCTGCCTTCCTTCCTTCCTGCCTTCCTTCCTGCCGTCCTGCCTTCCTTCCTGCCTTCCTTCCTGCCTTCCTTCCTGCCTTCCTGCCTTCCTTCCTTCCTTCCTTCCTTCCTTCCTTCCTTCCTTCCTTCCTTCCTTCCTTCCTTCCTTCCTTCCTTCCTTCCTGCCTTCCTTCCTTCCTGCCTTCCTTCCTTCCTTCCTTCCTGCCTTCCTTCCTGCCTTCCTGCCTGCCTTCTTGCCTGCCTTCCTTCCTGCCTTCCTGCCTGCCTTCCTTCCTTCCTTCCTTCCTTCCTTCCTTCCTTCCTTCCTTCCTTCCTTCCTGCCTTCCTTCCTTCCTGCCTTCCTTCCTGCCTTCCTGCCTTCCTTCCTGCCTTCCTTCCTGCCTTCCTTCCTGCCTTCCTGCCTTCCTTCCTGCCTTCCTTCCTGCCTTCCTGCCTTCCTTCCTGCCTTCCTGCCTGCCTTCCTGCCTTCCTGCCTGCCTGCCTGCCTTCCTTCCTGCCTTCCTTCCTGCCTTCCTGCCTTCCTTCCTGCCTTCCTTCCTGCCTTCCTTCCTTCCTTCCTGCCTTCCTTCCTGCCTTCCTTCCTTCCTTCCTGCCTTCCTTCCTGCCTGCCTTCCTTCCTGCCTTCCTTCCTGCCTTCCTTCCTGCCTTCCTTCCTTCCTTCCTGCCTTCCTTCCTTCCTGCCTTCCTTCCTTCCTGCCTTCCTTCCTTCCTGCCTTCCTTCCTGCCTTCCTTCCTGCCTTCCTTCCTGCCTTCCTGCCTTCCTTCCTTCCTTCCTGCCTTCCTTCCTGCCTTCCTGCCCGCCTTCCTTCCTGCCTTCCTTCCTTCCTTCCTGCCTTCCTTCCTGCCTGCCTTCCTTCCTGCCTTCCTTCCCGCCTTCCTTCCTGCCTTCCTTCCTTCCTTCCTGCCTGCCTTCCTGCCTGCCTGCCTTCCTTCCTGCCTTCCTTCCTGCCTTCCTTCCTGCCTTCCTTCCTTCCTTCCTGCCTTCCTTCCTGCCTGCCTTCCTTCCTGCCTTCCTTCCTGCCTTCCTTCCTGCCTTCCTTCCTTCCTTCCTGCCTGCCTTCCTGCCTGCCTGCCTTCCTTCCTGCCTTCCTTCCTGCCTTCCTTCCTGCCTGCCTGCCTTCCTTCCTGCCTGCCTGCCTTCCTTCTTTATCCCTCCCCTCTTTCCCTCCCTCCCTCTCAGTGCCAGCTGGGAGGAGATCACTGCCCTGCCAGAGCCCACGGATCCTCCTGCCTGTGATCATAACTACTCCAAAGGGCAAAAACAGTACTTGGGTTGGAAACTTCTCTTATTGCCTTGTTGTCTGTGCTGTCCTGATATATTCTAGTAAAGAACTGTTATTCATTTTCCAATATTTTTGCCTGGAAGTCCTGTAATTTCAAAGGTATGTGATAAATGTGATTCGTGCTAATTAAATTGTAACTATATTAGCAAAATTGTATTTAGATCAATAGAAGACTATTGTTACCGAGTGAAAGGGGGGGGAGATGGGTGAGACAGGATAAAAGACATCTTCCAAATGTTGGGAGTCAAAGAAGAAGGTTAGAAGAAAGTCAGATAAGAATAGTAGAAGGACGGAGGTCTGATAAGCAGCATCTAGAAATACAGCTTCAACCTTGAAGCTGGCAAAAATGGAATGATTCCAAGCATGGGACTTAATTAGAGTCATGTTATGGAAAACATCTGCTCAGTCACACAGGGTGCCTGCGCTACCTGCAGGTCACACCTAGGTCACCGATGAAGATGATGAGCCTTCATCGGAAATAAGACCCTCAAAAGGATAAGAGACCCCCTAACCCATTAGTAGAGCATGCGCCATGCAGTATAGTTACGTAGATTTTAGGAATAGAAACTAGGAGGAGCTTCCTAGAAACTTTTGTAGCCTATAGTATATAAGTGGGATTGTTAGCCCAAATGCTTTGGTACGACAGGAAGGGCAGGCCCCTCCCCGTACCCCCGGTGGGTTTTGCTTATGCTTTATACGAACCTCAATTATACTAAAACACTTACTCTCAAATTTTATCCATCCCAAATTATACAACTATAATACTTTACTTGGATAGTATTTAGTTTCAATAATTTTTGTAATCATCTTTAATACTTCTGATTGTATTCATTTATAATTGTTACTATTAAACATTTGTTGTTACTTTTAATCTTTGTTGTTTGTTTAATTGGAAAAATAGAAAACCATTCATAACAGGTACAATAATTGGGAGGGAGGGGGTCATCTTTCTATTCCAGGAAGATTCCCGCCTTCCTTGGCAGACAGCTGTCTTTTAAACCAGGACAGAGACACCAGAAAATACTCCCTTTCTATTCCTTGGTACTCTTTGATCTCACAATGGCACCAGCAGCCCTGGAGTTCACACCCTGAAGAGGCTGCTGTGGCAGAACATGAGTGATGGATGCTTTCATGTTCAAATGGTCCATTTTGGAATGCACAGATCCCTCACGTTGTGTCCAAGCCCAGGGAACACTCACCAAAGGAAATGTCACCGAAGTCGAGCTCATTGACATTGAAGTGTACAGTTGGTTCAGGTTCAGAGACACATCCCCTGCGATGAGTAGGACAGAGGAGGAAATGAATTGGTTAAAGGGAATTGCAAAGTGTCTGGCTATCGTGGCTTGGGGCATAAAACCTGGTCAGGGGCACTGTGGGTTTCAAATCAACACAACGCCACGTGCTCAGCACAGTGTCCACGTGGACAGGAGGCAGATAAAGCCCAGTGGCATGCAACCAACAGCCACTGATGGGGCTTTGGCCACAGGGCAGGCAGGAAAAGTCCCCGAGTTGTTGGTAGTCCCATGAAGGACCCTGAAAACACACTCAGACATGGCTCCATGCCTTAGTTTCCCCATCTGTAATGTGATGCACATAAAGGTGTGTAAGAGTTGGTCTGGAATTTTTCCCTCATACGCCTCACGACTGTCGCAAGGGCAGAGGCTAAGGCCCCGAGGACTCCCACCCGCTTCTGGACAGGAGTTCTGGCCTGGTCGAGGTGGATGCTTGCCAAGTGATTGTTTGTGTGTGTGCTGTCCACGGTACAATGCTTTTGAGCAGGCTCTAACTGAAAACTGCATGTTCTGTATGCCTGCACCTGCTTCTCAGAGCACCTCACAATGGCCCACAAATCTCCCCACCTCTTGGCCGGACACCACTCCCTTTGGAAAAGGACTATAAAAAGTGACTGTCTGAAGAAGATTTTTGAGAAGCCCCTGCAGAAGACACGTCTATTGGCCGGACCACGAGGATGCGTCTCATCTGTTGGTAGCTGTTCCCCCATTCCCCTCTTTCTCTCTCTCTCCCTTTACTTTGTTTCCTTTTATATTTCTCCCCTCTATTGCAAACACTGAGTAGCTGGCACTCAATAAAAGTGCACTGTTTTGAGTAAACTGATTGTTGTCCCCTGTTGTGTCTTCTGCACCCCTGAGATCACATGAAGCAGCAGGACTCCCGCCTGTATTAACAGTGGATTGTGACAAAGTGTCCCTACAAACTTCTGTAACCAGCCTTTCCTGCTTTGCTACTTCTTAGCTGCAACTGCTGTTCCATGGAGGAGCTTTCTCAGGAGATTTTGACCCACACAATCATTACAGAGTTTTGAGACATGAAAACCCAAGCATTCTCTGAAAACAGCAGCAACAGTTCTACACAGTCAACAGGTGAATTCTAGAGGAAAGTATGGAGGCTCAAGAGTCTGCCCCTGGGGCTGGAACACCAGCTCTGGAGGGGCAGAAGAAGGCAAGGAGAAACAGCACTCTAAGCTTATGGTGAGAAGTTCCTCCCTCCCATAGGCCTTTGCAGGCACATGTTAATGTCTTAAGTTCTATCGGTTTGTACAGTTGTTCCACCCCTATTCAGCCCCTGTTCACCTTATTTGTATTCCTCCTAGAATGTTCTCCCCTTTCCTGATCTCTGTTGGTTCTGATTTGCTGCAGTGCTCCACCCCTGTTATTCTGTTGGTTCCCCTGCTTGGCTGTCGCTCCTCTGCACCACTTTTCCCTGTCCCCATTGGACCTTGACCCTCAGACCTGCCTCTTTCATCCCATATTTAACCCTGTGCCCTCAACCCAGTTTTGTCTTTGTCCTTGGACTGCCTTCAAGACCCAAGAAACCTTCCCTCAGATTTCCATGCCGAGACCCATCCTTTGCCTGTTTTCTCAGCCAGTTTTTGTTTTTAGCAAGCGTGCTCTGGGCTCCAAAAGCACAGGCCGTTCTCAGAGGAACCCAGTGAGGTGCACCAGTTCAGGACAGGACCAGTGTGGAGGGAGCAGAAAACATTCATTGAGCAGGAAACCTCTCTGTGTCCCTAGAACAGGCCCCATGGAAAACCATAGCTTAAAGATAAGAAACTGCTTGTTAAATGACAAATTAAAAAAGGAATTCAAACCCCCATTAGTGGACCCCCTGTTATCTTTCTGGTTCGTTTAGTGGTTCGTTTTCCTTTAGTATCTATAGGCTAGATTTGAATGTCAAATCCTTCGTGGATTGGTCAGAATGCAGAATTCCCTTGGTAACTGGTGCAAAATGTAAAACCCTCAAAAGATACCAAACCACCTTAGAAAGCCCAGCCGTTGAATATGCTAGACTGGATACCTTCATCGAATAAACTATGGAATTGCCCCTCTCTTCATGTTCCGATCTCTTCACTCTACTGGTTTGAGGGGGAGCTCCGAGCCAGATTCTATCCAGGCAAGGCTTGGAAGCGTGCCCTGTCTCTGAGGATGGCTTTGGCAGTCTTGGGGATCACAAGGGGACCCCAAAACCCACCGGCAACTGACCAGCTTGTCACCAGTGCACCAGCTGGCACAGCCAAGAGCAATAGGACATGCATGTCCTGAATCTACCACACCACCTCACTGTCCTTGATCTCAGCAGACTCCAAAAGTCACCAACATCCGCTGAAATGAGCACTTGAAGCTGCACAACACTCACGAGTTTATTTCATGCTTGATGCCAGTCAATGCCTACTCTGCCTTTTGGTTAAAAATCAGGGACCAGTGAACTGTGCCTTCTGTTGTGTTTACAGGACTGCCACTGGCTCTGCTCTACACATCTCAACAAGAGACACCTCCCCTTGCTCAAGGACAAAGCTGCTTATGCAATAACATCCCATGACCAGTTTGGGGGAGGGACAGAGGAGAATCAATTATTTGATGGTGAAAGGTTCCCTCTCGATTCCCAAAATAGAAAAGCAGTACTTCTCCTCCAAAAACAAAGCCAGCATAATTGTTTCTCTACTATGGACAGACCTACTCACTGCTTTTCTCTTGCTAAGCAATAACTTTCTTGTTCTTTTTTATCCATCTCCCTTATATTATTGGTATAATCGACTGAAGATTGCTTTCATTTCTTTACTGCCTTGAGTCAGGGCCTCCCAACTGCAGCAGGTAGCTCCAAAGCTCCAGAGCAGCCAGCATCAGCTTTCCTGCTTACACTACATCATGCTACCAGCACATGGCTCAGGCTAGCAGGGACAAGCCCCTCATGCTGCTGTGGTCCTGAGACTGAGCTCTGCCTCCCCTGTTATCACCCCTTCTCCCTTTTGCTGGGCCAGGATTATCTCTTGCAATGGTACCAGCCTACAGGATAATGCCCATGGGATCAGCCCTTTCCCGGCTGTAGAAAGGAGGCACCAGAGCACTCTCTGCACAGGAGTGGGGAGCACAGCCTGTCCCCCACAGCATGGCCATGACAGGTGAGGTGAGGCTGCTGCTGCCCGTTTGGGATGGATTCTTAAGGGAAGTTTTAAAAATCACTGCTGCTGGTGCCGAATCACCCAGGCTGGCCCATCTCCAACGCCCTCGGGGCCTTGCTGGGTGTTCAGGTGGGACATCCCAGAGCAGCTACTGCCCAAAGCTGATCCATCCCACTGCCTGCCACGGCCCAAGGCAGAGGGAGATTCCTGCAGGGAGGAGTCATTCCAGCTCCCAGGTACGACACATGGCAGCAGGCACCCCCACATGAAGGCAATGCCAGGATCAGAGCAGAGATTAAGGCCTCAGGCAAGACCCTTTTTTTTTCTGCTCAACCCCAAAATGAGGCAGGTGGGGGATGTCGCAGAGACAGCTGCAGATGTGCCCACCAAGTTCCCAGAGCCCTTACTTGATTGTCAGGATTGCAGACGTAGGAGATCCAGCCACGGAGAACTGGAATTCTTCCTCAAACCTCCCTGCTACGGTGGCATTGAAGGAGATCTGGATGGTCTGGATCCCACCTGGTGCAATGATGCCCTCCTCAGGTGCAAATTTGAAGCAGTAGCCCACGTTTGCGGTTGTCTGGATATAGGTGAAGGGAGCATCAATAGCTCCATGGTTCATCAGTGTCACCTGCAGCAGCAAGAAAATAAAATGGAAATACATGTGGAATCTTCCCTTGGTGTGAGTTACTGTCTAATGATGCAACTAACACCCAGGAAAGGCAGAAGATGCTTTGTGCTGCTGAATGGCAGAAGTCAAAAAAATACAACAGGACAAGTTCTGCCTTTGGGTTTTCATGCAAAGCAGTGGTAACTCCACATAACTGGAATCACCCTGGGGTTATCCCATGGACACAGAGCAGTCCACCTCTGGTCAGCATCACCAAGCTCATTCAGACCTGGCCCTGAGAGCAATGTGGGGTGATTGCAGCTGCACAGTGAATCACCACAGAGCTGCTGCTGCCCCAGCTAGCACAGCTCCAGCAGTACCATCAATTTATTCACCTTTTCCCATATCATGAAAACAATACATTGATAATGAGGCATGAGCATCCATATGCATAGACAGCACCATCTTTTGGTAAGAAAACTCAGCATGTCTTTCCACATCCAAGCTCTTGAAAGTGTCTGGCATGATGTAGTGCCTCATTTTTAAGCTCTTTCAGTTGCTGTTTTTTTTTCTTTTGTAAACTTGACACTATTGAGGGGGAGGCAAATAGGTAGAAAAATCCTTTGCTTTATTCCCAGGGACAGTCTTCTCTTTCTACAGTCAGAGATGCACCAAGGCTGAAGTGAGGGACTGGTCAGCAAGGGGAAGAACTCCCAAGGCCTTTGTAAGGGCCAGCACTGAGCCAGGAGGCTGGATGGCTTTCCTGTGACTTCCAGGAATAAGCAGGAGACACTTGACTGAAAATTGTTTGCCATGGACTGAAGGTCAAACGTGGCCAGTTTGTTCCAGCTGCTTCTGAAGAGCTCAGTACAAAGGTGCCTTGTGTCTGGAGCTGCCACAAAAGCCTCTGAACAAGCAGCTTTTTGACCCAGTGTTGCTTTCATGTGTCAAGCGCTTTTGCAGGAAGCCTCCCAGCTGATCCCCGAGGAAGGCTGCCCAAAAGCAGGGATTGGCGTTTCATGAACAACAGACACACCTTTGTGACCCCCCAGATTTGACCAGAACGTCAAATATCCCCTGCTCACAACTGCCCAGGTTGGCAGGAATTCCACAGGTCCACCAGGCTTGCTGCTGCTGCCTCAGGAGCCATCAGGATCCATCCCAAGCCCTGCTGCTCACCTCACAGACGTAGGTGGTGTTGACAAAAATGTTCCCAAGGTTCAGTGCACGACAGCTGAATTCAACCAAGGGTCCTTGGCCTTGCCCTCTGAGGCGCAGGGGCAGCCTGCTCTCACGGCCTGCGGAGAGATGTCCATTTCAGTACAAAAATTCCCTCTGTTATACTGTATTTTCAAGGCTGCCTCAATGCCAGTCCCTGACTCTGAGACGGATGCAACCAACTCCTGATGCTGCAGGAGAAGATATGGACCCTTCTCGTCTCTCAGGAGATTTCCCTTGGGGCTGACTTCCAATTTCTAACCCATTCCTTGGGCTGCTTTCCAATTTTAGCCACCAGTTTGCTGAGTTTGAAACATCTCTGATGTCTTGTAGTGACAGGCCAAGAAGTCATGAGTAAAATGGAAAGAAAGAAAATTTAGGTTAGATAATAGGAATACATTTTTTTACTGTGTGGTTGGTGAGACACTGGAGCAGGTTCCCAGGGGAGTTGTGGAGGTTCCAGCCCTGAAGTGTTCAAAGCCAGGCTGGATGGGGCTTGGAGCTACCTGGTCTAGTGGGAGGTGTCCCTGCCCATGGCAGGCCTTGGCACTAGACGATCTTTAAGGTCCATTCCACCTTTAACATACTATGATTCTATGGTTTCCTTCCCATGCACTTAGAGGAGATTTGAAATCCATTCGCCGAAGGCACAAAGCTCATAAAGAGTTTGGCAATTGCCAAACTACCTGGCCCAGTAGCACAGGATTTTGTTGCCAAAGTCCTCAACTTCTGACACTCAGCACTGTGTTCTATTTCCACAGCCAGAGCTGCCAGGGGACAATTCCCACACAGGGACAGAAGGAGCTGCTGGCCAAGGGTGGTCCTTCTACAAACACCCTGGGCTCAGTGGGGCTCAGCCACCTCTGGTCTGGTGGTGTCTGGGCAGTGGGATGTGATCCAGGGTCAGGGAGCACATTTCTAACTCAGCTCCTTCCCTCTGATGATGGATCCATGTCACCTGGAGCCATCCTGGAGGTCAGTGGTCTAGAGGGACTTAGTGCTGGTTCACTAAAGCTGTTCTGCTCTCTAGCTCTTTGGCCTTTGTGGAAATGCTGGCAAAGTCACAGCATGAAAACTTTTCCCTGCACTGCCTGCGTTGTTGTGGGATCAGTAACCCAGACACAGGTGTTCTGAGCCCTGGCCTTGCACGAGAGACTCCATGGAAGCTGCAGGGACAGTGGGGATGTGCCAGCACTGCCCTGCTGACCAGGGACTCTTCCCAGCAGCTACAGGGGAGCCCAGCGGGCTCGGCCTTGCACCATGGCTTCACTGTGGGTGAGAGAAGCAGGGGAAAGGAGCTGTACCTGAGATGCTGCAGTAAGCCACACTTAGATACCCTAGTGCTTCTAGGGGTTTAAAGGTCACCTTGATTTCGGCCGAACAATTCGGCTTGATCTCTCCCTCCTAAATCAGAAAGAGACAGCAAAGCATTAATCTTCAAACTTCGCATTTCTTGTTTTCAACCACAGTCCCGTAAGCCTTTATTTAAAGCATCAATGATGAGTGAACAACACAAGGAGCCCAAGGAAACACTTCAAACCCCAGCTCAACACACTGCTGGAAGCTCTTAATGCTCAGCTGATCAGCTCCCACTCTCCACAACATTCCTACTGCTCTGACACAGGCTCTTGGTCACATCATGCTGCTGTCAGCTACAGTGGTATGCAACTGCCATTGTGCACTGGTGGCTCTTCTCAAGAAGAGAACCCTTCCTTGGAAATAAAAATATTAGTTTAACCTGTTTTGAAAGAAAGCAGACGTTAGGATTATTCTAGGTTTTACTCCAAGATGAGAAGGGATTTTGCACTGTGCAGCCACCAGGCATTCCTCATCTCTCACAATACCAATACTCAGAATCAAGGCTCTGGTTGATGGGAGGACTTGGGGGGTTTGCTTGCATAAACAGAAAAGAAAAAGTTTTCTGTCCCTGTGTGCAAGAGAATTCAAGAGGCCCATTTCAACCTTCCACCTTTGTGTCCAGGCTTACAGATGACACTGGAAGGGAGACTCAGAAATAGTGCAAGTCATGGTTACAGGAAGGGATTGGCATTTCTGTGATGAACCTTGGGCTGAATTTGGCCTCCTTTTCCCAGTGACCCAACGCATGCTTCAGGTCAATATGTGAACTGGCAGTGCTCCAACAGCCTGTGCTAAACCCCACGCACCACGTGCCGGGGGAGCCCCTGCCTACAATAACTGCTCCCTGTGGACACTGCAAGGACACGCACCGAGTGCCCTTGAGCTCGAGCCCTGGCAGCAGAGCTCGGCTTTGTCAGGCTCCCAGTCTTGCCTTGAGCCTGCAGGGCAGAAATGCTTTTAGCAGCGAGCTCTGCAGCCACACCAGAAACTCCATGACTTCCCTCTCAGCACATGGAGCCAGCTGAGGATCTGCCGAGTGACCGCAGCCGGCAGGATGGGGCCGGGGGAGGATGGGTGGGAGGAGGAAGAGGAGGAGAAGGAGGAAGAGGAGGAAGATTCGGTTCTCAGCGATCACTTACCATTGGCTCAATGGAAAAAATGTCATCAGAGAAGAGCATGGGGTCTTCTTGCACCTTTTCCATCTCCTCCTGGACCATGTAGCTCAGGAGGGCAGTGTGATCTTCACTAGAGCCTTCCTCCTGCTCTGTATCTTCCTGCTCGATGAAGTTGTCCGGTGGCACCTCTTTCAGTGGCTGCAGCAAATAGCACTGCCTGCAGCCACAGGGAGAGACAAAGCCAGCAGGTTGTTTAATAAGCCACATACTTGCAGAGAGAAGTGTGAGTGCAGGAGAGCAAAGCACCTGGGGAGGAGGAGCAGCAGCAGCTCCCCAGCAAGGGCTGACCCCAAGCCATGGGGATCCCAAATGGATCAGAGGATAACTTGTCCACTGGCACAGCAGGTAGATTTACTCCACACCTGCTAGCTCAGGAGAGTTTTGGAAAGCCAGCATCCCTCAGGAGAACCTCCTGGCTCAAAGCCTCTGCCAAAACTGAGGGAGAATCCACCAGTCACCTCAACTGGCTTTTCCCACCACTGAGCTGCTCGGGGGAGGCAGATAAAGATCACGGAGCACCCACTGCAGGACTTTCCTGGGAAGGGGAGACGATGCTGGGTTGCAGCTATGTGTTACCAGCATCATCACTCTTTGTTTCTTCCATTTTGGACCTGCCCCGTTCCCTGCTCTGTCTTTCACAAGAGCACTTCCAAAGGAAATGGATGGATTCAGGCACTGCATCCCTTCAGTGACATTCAGGGTTTTATATGCATGAAAAGAGAGGCTCTGAGAGGGGGTGAGACTGGGTTGTGCAGGAGGGAGACAGCAAACTCCTGGAGAGACCTTTTCATGATCCAGAGCTTTTTGAGTCCCATCCCAGTACATGGTAGTAGAATGTCCTGAGAGGGAAAGGATCCTGCACTATCTCCTCTCATAAACAAGTCCTCTCTGCTCTGCGATCCCAAAAGCTTCTGTGACAGCAGGACAGTGGCTTTGGAGCTAAAACCATCCCTAAGACTGGAAGTCAGGAAGAACAACATGTCCTTGTGACAGTCTAACTGGCATGAAGACAGATGTAATTGGGAAAAAACCCACAAAACCAAAACCAGTTGGAAGTTGACCTTGAGGAAACCTAGTTGCTTCTGAGGGGAAAATAGATCACCTGGGGTCCAGGCAAGTGGGAAAAATGGAAATAAGCAGCCCAGGGAAGTAGCCAGAGAAGGTAATGGGATTTTCTTTTAACACAGAGAGCTTGTATGGAAGTCAGACACTGTGTAAGTAGATAGAGAACAGTGCAGAACCAAGAAACCCAGGGCACTAAAGGACCCTCTTGCCAGCCATTCGATCTCCCGGTCCTTTGCAGGCAATTTAAAATGGCTCTGGGGAGTGCAAGAGACCTGGCCCGAAGGAAACAGAGGCTTGCCACGGCAATTTGGGCACGGTAGTTTTGCACAGAAGTTTTCACACGGGAATTTTGGCACAGCAGTTTTGGCACAGCAGTTTTGGCACAGCAGTTTGGCACAGCAGTTTTGTTGGCACAGCAGTTTGCTCGGTGTTGTTTCAGTTTCTGCACAGCAGCTCACACAAACAGGCTGAGCAGAAAGGGAGCAGCCACCCACCCTCCTTGTGTAGTGAGTTGTGTCTTTTGGCTTGTTGTGAGGTGATTGCATGGTTTTTTTTCTTTCTTTCTTTCCTCTTTCTGCTTTTTTTTTTCCCCAGCAATGGTTTACAAATGATTAAAAGCCATTGCTGCTGCCAGCAAGAGTGTACTAACTCAAACAGAACCCCCCAGGAAGGACACAGCTGTCCAGGGCCCTGGCTGCAGGGAGGGTCTGAGCCTGGTGTTAGTATCAGAGGATAGTGCAAGAGACACCTGAGTGCAGTGTGAGCAGGTGAATGATCTGCTCTGTCTGGTGGCAGAGCTCAAGGAAGAAGTGCAAAGGCTGAGGAGCATTAGGGAGAGTGAAACAGAAATTAACTGGTGGAGTTACACCCTTCCAACCCTGAGAGAAGCTCACTGGAGTCTGAGGAGCTCTGCCCTTCTTGCGATCAGGCAGAAAGAGGACACCTAGGAGACGGTGGGGAATGGAAATGTGTCTCTGCTAGGGAGATAAGAAAATTCCATCCTGACCCCCATCACCTCCCCAGGTGCCCTGACAGGATTGGTATGAGGTCCTGGATCCAGAGGGTCAGGCAGATGGCACTAAGGAAAAAATTCTGTCTGGAAAGTCTCCCAGTTGCTCTTCATCTGCCAGACAGATCACAGCCTCAAGTATTAAGAAGAAAAGAAGGGTAGTGGTAGTAGGTGACTCCCCTGTAAGGGGAACCCTGTGTATCAACTGGATTCATTCCACAGGGGAGTCTGCTGCCTCCCTGGGGTCTAGGAACTAGATAGCACCAGGAAATTCCCTAATAACTAATGAACTTCATCTGCTCACCACTGTCTCTGGGGTGCAGTGACCATGAAATAATAGAGTTCTCAATATTTGGTGAAACAAGGAAGGGGCATCAACAAAACTTCCACTCTGGACTTCTGGAGGGCAGACTTCAGCCTGTTCAAGAGACTGGTTTGGAGAGTATCTTGGGAAACAGCACTTAAAACCAAAGGGGTCCAGGAAGGATGGACATACTTCAAGAAAGAAGTCTTGAAGGCACAGGAGCAGACTGTCCCTGTGTGCTGAAAGACGAGCTGACAGGCAAGACAGCCAGCCTGGATGAGCAAGCAGCTTTTGAAGGAACTAAGGGGGAAAAAAACAAAAAAAAAGAAAGAGGAAAGAGGGGCTGGCAAGTCATGAAATGTTTAAGGATGTTGCCAGGTCATGTAGGAAGAAGATTAGAGAGGCAAAAGCCCAATTAGAACTTGCAGAAATCCAGTCATTGCAATCAACCTTTCCTTCCCAAAATGCCATCCTTGGTTGGAATAGACATGGAACTGCAATGCTAAGTGCTGAGCTCCTGAAGCCTAGGACACACACCCTAGTGCCAGAGATGGTTTACTTGGCCTAAACCATTCAAAAGCACCAACACCCCCCTGAGGCCATATGTTAGTTTTAGTCTTGGGCCATGTATCTGACTGAAATGCATTTTTCAAACCAACCTCCTCTTCTCTTCATTCTCATCTTCCTCAGTAGGAAAAGTCTTCCACTGGAAGTGGGCTGTGATGTTACTCCTGTTCTCAATGAACATGGTTGTATAGTTTGACGTGTTGATAAAAGTCTTCCCAATCTTCACGGAATATGTGCTCAACCCAATGTTGGCATCTACAGCTTCTCCGTGAAGGTTTGTCTGGATGCTTTTTTCACCTGGAACAAAGCAATGAGGAGTCTTTGCTCAGCTCACTTGCTGATGGAAGCACAAGGAGCAGAGCAAACAACAGGTTGCACTAGAAAGTGTCACAGCTTTTAGCTGTATTAGCAGTTCCATGGATCAGTACATTTGTCACATCCTGACAGCTCTGTGTGTACGGCGTGAGGATGTCCTGGGCACCTCCCTAAACACCTTATTTCTGAGTGTGTTTGTAGAGATTTGGCCCCAAGCTGACAGTAGGTACAGTGAGATTGGTCAGATGTGCTCAGGTGACCCACTCAGATCACTGGGATTTCTGCATCAAAGTCCTTCAGGTGACGCTGAGGAGCCCTGTTCAGTCCTGCCTTGCCCAGGGTGTCCCTTGGGTACCCCACGAGACTCCTGTCTCTCCAGATCCCTTGGATCCTTTGTTGCTGACAAGCAAATATGCCTGGGGGCATGTGGGCAGAAAAAAGAGGCCCAGAGGAACAAGTGAAGTGACAGCCCACCGAAGGAGGGGACACAGGCAAGGAAACACAACCAGCCCGGCTCTGCAATGTGACAAACCACTACAAAATGAACACCATCATCATCTCCCTGTCCAAACCCACAGCCACATCAGTCTTGAAATACTTTATATTGTTCTGATCTCAAAACCTAAGCTGGAGCATTTAAAATGAAATAAAAAAGAGACAAAGGAAATATTAATAAGAACCGAGCAGCTTCTATATGAAGATTGAATGGGATTCCTCAGTCTAGAAATCAAATGGGAGATAGATCTGAGAGGTCCGCAACAGCATGAATGGCCTGGGAAATGGGGACGAGGAAAGATTTGTCCTGATTTGTCACCAAACAGGAACTTGAGGGCCTGAAAATGTTATTAGACAGAAACTAAATATATGTGTAGAGGGCAACATAGAAAAAGGGTCTGTGACAAGCCAATGGAGAAGCAGCATACGGGACAGAGGTGTGCAAGAAATACATTGCATTGGAGAGGGTCTGCTGGAGACCTCACACCTCACATACAGCACTGCTCAGCAATAAAATCAAACTTCTCCCAGGCATAGCCACACGATAGTAGAGAATCAGGGTTCCTCCTTCCTCCACTCAGCAACTGCCAGCAAAACAGGATTCCAAAAATCTTAGCCCTGTTAGAGGGGATCCACTTTATCAACCCCCTAAACACCAGTGAGTTCTTAGTTTTCTTTAGGGTAAAGCTGGAACAGGGGAGGGGATTGCTGGAAACATTGCTGGAAAGCTGGAACATCTAGAGGGAATTGAGGAAGATGTGACAACAGGGAGTGATGTGGAGAACTGTCCTGTGCCCTGTGCAGGGCCCAGCACTCACCTGTGTTGCAGCACACTGCCAGGGACGCGGAATGGTCACCAATAGTCAGCGGGTGAAATTCCACTGTCACCTGCATGGTGTCACCGGCGCCCAGAGTTCCCCTGGCTGGAACCACGGAGAAAGGACTGCAACACAAAGACAGGGATCAGGACTCAGGGGGACATCTGGGGATGGTACTCCTTCTGCAGTGCAGGTCACTTCAGCTCACTTGGGCAAGCGGGGAGCAAACAGATGACAGTCAACAGAAGACAGACAGAACAGACGGGATCAGAAACAGCTACTGACCCACTTGTGAGGAGATCCAGCCCTCAGAAGATCCTGTGGGATAAAACGACCTCATCTCCCCCATACTCTGCCAGGAGCACATCAAAGAAGCAGAACAGGAGGTTTCTGTGTATTTACCAGCAATGCAGTCTGGGACTCTGGGTTGCCATCCAGGCTGGTAACAGTTCGCTTGGCCCACCAGAGAAACTGTGCAATGTGTTGGAAATAATTATGTAAATGTGTTGGTGCACTTTGGATTTAGCAGGAGCAATTAGGATTGGTCACCAGGTAAAGAGCTCTTGAGCCTGACAAACACAAGACTCTGTGCTTTGATGCTCAGGGACAGCTCAGGTGAAATGTGCTTCTGCCCAGCAGCTGCTGGGCTTGGTGCTCTTCTACAGCCCCACTGAGGAAACAGAAGTTCCTGGCCTTGGTGATTTGCTGGTGATCAATCTGTCACTTAAGAGTGTGTTCTGGGAGTTTGGTGATGAATGCATCACATGCAAAAATAAAGAGAACATCTGGCAAGCTGAACTTTACTCATGCCAATAGTGACAGCTGATGAACTTGCTTCAGGTTCTGCTCATTAAGGACCTATGGCTGCAGTTATGGGCCTGACCTGTTCCCATTACCACTAGTGAGAACATTGCTACTGGCTGATGGAGAGGCCTTGGGCCAGCAATGTTTATGTGCTGGACGAGAGACTTTGGAGAGAGGGCAAGAAAGACAAAGCCCCAGCGGCCCCAGAGCCAGATTGAGCCTGCCCTCAAATGGCAGAATGGGAATAACAATCCTGGAGGTGACTTCAGGGGTTGTCTGAGAAAGAAAGTATCTTCTTACTTTCAAATTATCAGGAGAAGAGGATCCAGCCAAATTCAGGACTCAGTTGTCAGGACTGAAAAACTGAGTGCAAATCAGCCCCTGCAACTTCTACATCCCACCCCGGGCTGTACCCACCAGACTCCTCTATTACTGCTGTAGCAGCCATCTCTCACATAGACCTGGCTCCCCAAGACCCAAGCACACAAGCTCTACAGTTAAACTTCACTCCTCTGATTTTCAGCCAACATCACTAAGCTGTTCCCTGAGCCCACACATAGAAGGGCTGTGAAGGAGACATCCCTGACACTGTAATAACCAAATGAAAACCATTTGGTTGGGGCTGGCAGGCTAAATTTTGGCCTTTTATCTGTTAGTTGTGAGCTGTTCTTTAAGATTGTTCTCATCCTGTTAGATCTACCCTATCAATGAATCACTACTGCACCTGACAGTCAGAAAAGATAAGGTATGGAGATATGGAGGGGGTTTCAATAGGTTGAATGGGTTTTCTTCTCTTTTTAACTAGGACCATTTGCATGCTTGTTTTCTTGTATGGCATCTAAAGACAGGTCCAGATCTCCCAATGGCACCTTGCAATCCCCAGACACTGGTCTTGCTTTGAGCAGTGTGTCTGCTCAGATGATTTCCAGAGGTTCCCCTCCAGACAAAGTTATTCTATACTTCTGTCTTCTAAATCAGCCCAATTGCTTTTCACATATTCACTAAATGTCTCCTATTTCCTATACACCTGTGCATGTACCTATGGGCATGTGGTATATTGACAGGCATTAGAGGAGCTCGCCCTTTATGAAAGTTGCCAATGAAGAATTCAGGATCTCTTGGCAAACATTTAACACAAACCAAAATGAAAAAGCAGCAGAAACACAGGAACTTCGGAGTATTTAAAAAGAAATCTCAAAGAAAGGGGGAAAGACCTTATTCAGAGATTTAAATCATCCCTTTGAAATTTTCAACTGGCTTTCAAAGGTTTGTCATAGAACAGAAGAGGTCACTGATGTCCTCAGCTGACAAGGGAAATCAGATCAGCTTTAAGTCCCAGGACCTGCACCGGCTGCCCAAACATAGCTCATCTTGGGACCACTGGAAAGCCACGTGCCTGTGGCCTCCCAGAGAATGGGTCTATTTGGCTGACAGTGGGGAGTAACCATTTCAGAAGCTGCTTGTGCCCAGGAAGGTGCAAGCCAGCTACTAACATGTTCCAGCAGCCTGCAGGAAATCTGGGACAGAGAAAGCTCAAAGGCTGCATCCTGCATAAAACACGGGAAGCAAGAGCAAATTGCCCCACATGTCCTGCCCATTTCCAGCCAGGGCTGCAGGGCAGCAGCTCCGATGCTCCGGTTCCTTTTGTTGCTCTTGACCAGCTCTGTTGTCTCCCAAAGGGGTTTTGCACAAGGACAGATGAGCTGCCTCACCTCTGGGTGCTCAGCTGGTAATCAGCTGCCAGGTTCCCGATGTTGTGAACCAGCAGAGTCTTCCGGGTGCTGTACTTGACTGGGCACTCCGAGAAGTCCAGCTGGTCAGGGAAGTCCAGGATAGCTCGGGCACCAATGGCCCGAATTGGCACAACTATCCGTTCCCTTGCAGTGAGGCAGACGAGCTCGTGGCAATAATTCTGCAGGAAAAGAAACTAGCTCAGCACAGGGCATTTAGTGCATCCCCATGGCAGAAAAAAACCCATTTCCTATAACCCTTTAAGGGCATCAATTCACCTATTCCACCCCAAAATGAAGACTAAGTTCTACTAATATGTCACATTTGAAAGGCACCAGTGCACTTTGCAAAACCTGTCTCGGTGGCATTAAGCTCTTGTGTCACTTGGGTCATACAAAGAACTGCCCTAGGCCACCACAATTTTTGCTCTAAATTTTAATGATGTTAAATAATTCCTAAGTCCCTTCTAAGGAACATGGAGCTAGGGAACACAGGACGTTCCTCTTTGGGCTTCTATTCCTGCTGTTTGAGAATAGGACAAAGTGTTAAACTGACTCTAAGCAGCAAAAGGAAGATGAGAAAACAGCTGCACCCAAAGCACCTCTGACCTGGTGTAAAAACATCACTTGGCTCAGAACTCCACTCTAACTTTGCCTCTCCAACCAAGTCAGGAGAAGAACAGTGCTAAGAGGTAGTGGGATGCTGTTGGAAAGAGTCTCTCTTTGTTTCCCTGCAAGGCTTCCTGCCTTCCATGATGCCAAGTCCTAAAGCCTTCTGCATGAAAAAGCCTCCAGATCACAGCACTGAGATCTGACTTGCCAGGGCCTCAGCACTGGTATTCAAACCTCCACATAAAAGCTCCTTTGGCACAGAATGGGTGCCAGTTGACAGAGGAACCACAGTGACAGGCATGAACACAGAGCCACAGCAGTGTCACTGCCACAGGCTCTGGGCTCACAGATCTGCCTGCAGGTTGTACCTGCCCTACACGAGCTCTTTCAAGCAGGTGGCCAAGTCCCCTGCAGCTCACCAACCTCCTGCTGGCTAAGGGCCCCTAGAGCCCAGTGTGCCTGTGCCAGGCTGGGCTCACGGGCACAGCACATCCTCTGCCCTGGCCTTGCAGCTGTGTCGTGGTCAGTTGGGCTCTGGGACAGCACAACTGCAAGGCTGGAGAACAGAGGCTGTGCAAAAGCACCATCTTTGCTCCAGCCCAGGGTGAGGCAGGCAAGCAGTTGCCAGTCAGGAAGGAGGAAAGCTCTCTGACCTCTTTGTTCCTCTAGTGTTTTCCATAATAATTAAACCCTTTCCACTGTACCTAGAGATGGCCGAACATCCATCAACACCCCTTGTGGGACACATATTGAGAAAGTAAGAAAATTACAGCCTGAAAAATACTCCAGGCTAGAGCTTTTCAGCTCTGTTCTCAGCCAATGAGCTGGTCCAGCTCAAGGCTAGGGAGAATTTCTCCCAGGGTGATAATTTGGTCAAAATAAAAAGGAATTAAGAACAAGATAGAACACCTGTTGGGGTACGTGACCAGGCCCTAAGCATGGGGTGTCTTCTCTCTGAACCAATCACCTTTTCTCTACTCTTGGGGTTGCGAGTCATGCTATAAAACCAAGTGTGTTTCTGAATAAACTTGTCTCTTTCTTTCTGTCATGACAGACCACCATGTAGCTGTGCATCTTATTTGCGCCGCACTTAAAGGGTTAAAACCCCTTTCCACGGCTACACACCCCTCTGTCATTTTCATACTGTTCCCCGTCCATCTTCCCTCGGGAATGCTGAGCAATGTGCAAGGAGAGGAGGCAGAGCCTGTCAGGCCTGCGTGCAGTGCCTGACACCACATGCCAAGGTGTGAGTGGCTGCAGGCTGCCTGCCCACAGCCTGGAGCCAAGCCCACAGCATGGAATGGGCCGTTGCCAGAGTGCAGGGAAAACAGTGGCTTTGGAGATAATTCTGAGGTTTGGCTCCTCCAGTCTCACCTTCATCTCGTCGGGGGTGAAGCGGATGCGCAAAGGGGAAGATGTGCCTGGTGGCACGATGTGGAACACATCATTGGGGCACATCAGCTCAAAATGAGGTGATCTCTCCATGGAGACCTTCACCGGCCGAGGAAACTGCAGGAAAGACATGAAACAATGATCATGCAACTGGTGGAAACAGGACGAGAGGAGAAATGTCCATGCCCTGGTGACCCCTTTTCCAAAGCTGTGGCGGTAAAGGCACATAATTCACAGGGGTCAACTTGAATCCCTTCTGTCTGCACCCAGCATTTTGGCCAGGGGCAGTAGGGCAATGCCTGGTGGGAAGGAAGGGCCAAGCAGGTCAGCACCAGCAGGATGGAGACAGAGCACCTGAACCAAGTCATCTGCATATTCAACAAGGCCAAAAAAACCTGCTGGCATGTGCCCACACACAGCCATACAGTCGTGTTCCAAAGGGGGAATGTGCTGCCTGAAAGCAAAACAGCACATTATCCTGGGGGAAGGAAGAAATTCCCTGCTAGCAGATCAGGTTTGGGCAGGGCACTTCTGGGGATACAGTCATGTGGGCAGATCAGCAAGAGAGGAGACCAAACACTGTGGCCTTACTGGGAATAAAAGCAAACGTGAAAAGCAAAAGAAGGAACACAGCAAGACAACCCCTAAACCAAGGAGATGACAAAGAGAATTTAAATGGGCAGTAAAGCAGCAAGGAAGAATCACAAAACGATGAGAGCAGTCAGCTTGCCAAAGGTGACAGAAACACAGGCTGTGCCTATCGACTATGGGCTTCCAAGGCATTTTCTGCCTGGAGGAACATGACCAGCACTGACTCACAGTGTGGTTCCAGTATCAAAAGCCAGTCTTGGCTCTCCAGGGGTTCTTGCTGCCTATGCAGGCAAGCTGGGCTGCTGGGCATTCCTGACAGGTTCTGCCCTCTGGAATACACAGACACAGCAAACATGCGTTTTCTAGCACATAGATGTCGAGCCTGAGCACCAAAATGCTCTCAAAAAGTCTAAACCAGATGATTTTGAGATCCTCCTGTCTCTTCCCACAAGCCCACTCTTGGCACAAGCCTCATTTGAGAAAATGTTTCCCTGACTGAAATTCAAATGGTCTCAGTTTTCCTCTTTACAGTGGAACACAACTGCTGACATTGTTCAAGTTTTTTGCTCTCAACTCTCTTGGGAAACTGCAAAACAATCACCATTTCTTCAAGTGAAGCTGAAAACCTCCAGGCGCACATGGCTTTGGATGTGCTGTGGTTCTCCAAAGGGAAAGCAGAGCACCACATTGCATTTGGAAAATCTGAGCAGAGCCGGATGAAGCTTAGCAAGAACCTGAAGTGGCACCTAAAGGCCTCCTGCTGCTTCTGCTGCACAAATCTGATTCCAGGGCTGTTTCAGAACACTTTTCCTGCACTGCCAATGCCATTAATGATAAGTGATTGCAGCATCAAGTGGAGAAGACTCAGCCTCTGAGCCTTGATGGTGAGCTGCACAAAGGGAGCCAAACAGGCTGAGAGAGACAGAGATTCCTACCAGGAGCCAAGATTAGCCAAGGAGACACAGGATGTGGTATACACTCAAGGCAAAGCATGAGAGCAGGTACAAGCTGTACAGCCCTCAACATTCCTATCAGTCCAGCGCTTTCAAGAGAAGGAAACTCCTTTGGGATAGATACCATCAATGCATTCCCAAAATCAGGCAAGAATTCCCTGCACAGGAAGATTTCCACCATCTTGCAGGACAAAGGCGCTGAGACATTTTCTTCTGGATGTGCTGCAGCAGATAACTTGCTTTGCTGTACACTATGGGAATGACACCACTCTCCTCTCTCAGCACAGTCTTAAAGCTCCATGTCCCAGCACTTACCTTGTCCTTATTTACGAGAGACAATACCATTTCAGAGACCTCCTGAGTGACGAAGTTCTCAAATACCAGCTCTGGTGGGGAAACCTGGAACAAGCTCTGTTTCTGGAGAACTGATGGCAACTGGAGAGGCAAGAGAGAGCAGGGAGAGGTTCAGCTGCTGGGAAGAAGGTTGATGAAGGAGACTTTTACACTGAGCCCCAGTGAAGTACAGACTCTGGGTGAGCACGTCTGCCCAGGCCACACTGGGGAAACAGTAGCTTACCCACCTCAGCTCTGAGCTGATCATGAGCTGCTGGGCCACACAGAGCAGGCTCAAGCCAAGCTGCTCTTTTGGCATGTATTTCTGCAGGTTTCCTCTCCAGAATGGCAGGCAGCACTTACCTTAAGCACATCTTTGTGCCCACGGAGTCACAGAGCTCTGGGGCACTGACTGAGCACTCATGGAGTAAGTAAAACCCATGAATTTACATCAGACTCCATGGGAAACAATTTTGGGATGTCCTTACTCTAAGAAACTGAGGCCCACATAACTACAAATATCTTTTTTGATCTAGAACTTAGACATCAGTAAAAAGAGAACAGTACCAGAGGAGGTGTGGGAGATGAGGTGATATTTTGCTGAAGCCAAATTTTACTAAGTGAAGGAGTGAAAGTTGTTGGTTCTATGTGTTTGGGTTTGTTCTGGTTGTTTTGTTGCATGTTGCTGAGCTGGGAGAGGGATGGGGTTGAAGACCTGACTAAAAAGATGCAGGATGAGAGGGGAGGGGGCAGGAAAGTTGGCGGTCGGGAGAGAATTTGAGTTCCCGAGTACCCATCCAATGGCAAAGGGGACAGGGACCACTCTAGCCAGGTATAAAGGGGATAGAAAGATTGGAGGGTGTGTTTGTTTGTCTGGGGTGGGAGCAAGAGATGCCTGGCTCAGCTGAATCGTTACTAATAAACAGTTTTCTTTTGCTTCGATGACTTTGTCCCCTATACTTGTATTTAAACGTTAGTGCGTTTCTAACAGAGGTAAAGGCAAACATAAAGTAACACAGAAGTTGGGAAAAAGACAAATGAGGTGAATGCTGAATGAGGATAAGGTTCAGTTCTTTTAGCAGCAACTTGGGTAAGAGTAGAATTGCTATCTCCTTTTTCCATGAGCTTTAAATGGGTGCTTTCTTGTAACCTAGTATTGCTGTCTTATTTGATACGATTGTAGAGGCACGTGTGGAAGGACACAACAGCAAATGCTTCTGGAGCAGACATTGCTTTGAGAAAACTCCCCTGCTTTGTCTGCTTTCTCCAGCCACACTGCTGTCAGTCCAGAGACACAAGCAGGTCTCCTGTGTGACCTCACAGGAGACTCAGTCTGCTGAAAGGAGTGGCTGCAGCACGCTTGTCCCTTAGTTGTGCCCCTCTCTGAGGTGTTCCTAAGGCCCCTCTCCAGGGCAATCCTTAACCAGTTTGTTACATGTCTCTTACTGCCAATTTCCTGCTCAGCAGCCCACCTCAGTCACCTACCCATTTCGTCTGTGCTTTATACTGAGCCAGTCCTGCAAGAAAAGCAGCTTTAGACACACCTCTAAGGAGGCTCTGATCCAGATAAAGCACATCCATTCCCCTCTGCCCAGGGCAAATCCCCTGTACATCTGGCAGCCTGCAAAATCTAACATCCCATCAGAGTCCCTACACATTGTTCCAACCCAAGGCGTTAATGCAATTAGTTTTGTTAAATCTGAAGGAATTACTGCAGGTCCTCGGCCTTCAAAGGCCAATGCTGCCACTCTGGAGGGAATCCTATGACCCCAAGCTCTTGATGGTGACCACACCAAAGCAAGAGGTGGCTATTTCAGCAGGAGAATGGCAAATGGTAATTTTGTGCCTTTTGTGTCCCCAGCCTTCCCCCTGTTGTTTTAGCAATGGCAGCTACACTCCAACAAATCCCAGCAGCTTCAGCAGAGGTTATTTGTGTTGGCTTAGTGCAGATCAGGACTCCAAGTCCACCACCACCAGCAGTTTGCAATGACAACAGGACCTAGACACTGAGGTATTTTGCTGGAGGCAAGCCTGTCAAAAGCACACGCCCTCTTCAAACTTCACATCAAACAGAAAAGAAAAGAACAGGAAAAGGCTACCTTTTGACTAGTTCCACTCATGGGTAGAAATGGGCCAATTCTGGGCAGAAAACTCGCCCCATTGCTGGCCTTCTTCTTCACATTGAGAAACTTCTCCCTCAGGAATCTGGAGGGAAGCAGCTGAAAGGCAAAAAAACCCAGCTAGAGCCTCAGAGATGCGCTTGTTCAGAAAGGCTTTACTTGAACAAGTGGCACTGGTGAATAATTTGTGATCACATCGTCTAGGACAGTTCCAGAAGCCCTGGAAGTTACCTGCTGAAATACTTAGCATCAGTAAATTAATAATACAGAGTGCAGCACACATACTCCAACCACGTGGCTCTGTGCCATTAGCTTCTGCGTGATTTGATGTGACATATTTGGGGATTTCTGCTCTTTGGGCATTTGTTTCCTCTTTAGTTTCATTGGATTGAGGCAGTGACCTTTTCAGAGAGTGGGGAGGAGCTAGCTCTCAGAACTCCCCTAACTCCATCCCTGCACAACACTCAAAACTCACAGCGAGGAGAGAGCACTGCTGAGAGAGTCCAAGAGATGCATGAAAGCAAAGTTGGCCCAAGAGTGAGGTGCACAGGAAGGTGTCCAAGTTTTAGTTCTCTCTGTTAATTAGCATTTGTGTTCTCCTTCTTGGCTCACAGACCCCTCCACAGAAGAAACCAAAGGGATCTCCTTGACAGAGCCTCAGCAGTGGGGCATCTTCAGTCAAGTGAGCTGCAGCCAGCCAGGGAACCTTTGTGGCCCTGACTCCACTGCTGTCTGCAGGGCTGGATCTGTGCCCCACACAGGAGATGAGAGAGAGCAGCTGGTTTGGAACCTCTTCTAGCTGGGAACAGCCTTGTCTCTCAAGTCTTTGGGCAGAGTTTGAGCTTCCCCCCCACGTCACACGCCCAAGGGCAGGTTGGTCAGAGCAGCACAGGTGAGTGTCCAGCCTGACAGGAGGAGTTACTGTGACAAAGGGAAAGGGAGAGAAGCACATGCTGAGGGCTTCAGCTGTACATTGGTTTAACTTGGCTCCGGTGGCACAGCCAGGCAAGATGCTGGAGTGTCCCTGAAGCAGCACACGGTGTTCCCTACTGCACCAGGACAGCCCCCACCCACAGGAGAACGGCACAAAGAGGTGGGGAGGGGTCTGCAGCTTCACAGTGCTGCTGGACAACAGGCAGGGCAGGGAGAGGAGGGACACGAGGGGAGTTTCCAGCCTTAACACGGCCCCAGTGGGTACTTACAGTAATAGACTTCAGTCTTTCCCTGGACAAAAGACGAGGTGTCGATGACTTCTCTGGGAATGCAGAAGCCATTTTGGTGGGAGGATGTCACAGATGAGTGACAATTCCTCAACAAAACTGGAAGGAGCAACAATGGAACTCTGAAAATCCAGAACCCAATTCATGGCAGACTCAAGGGATATACTGGTGCTAAAAATTTTAAATTCTTTGAAAGTAGCTAAGTGCTTGTTTGGCGTAAGCAGCCAGTGTCCTAAGGCGTCTAGTTGGACTTTCTTTGAACTATATGGCTACGTTTTGCAATTCCAAGATGGATCATACTGAAACCCGGAGCTAAAAATCTGAACATTAATAATAGTTAGAACAGACAAAGCTGTAGTTTAAATATTACTTTAAAATAGCTTGAGTTGACCTCCTCTTCTTTAGGCTAAACAACCTCTACTCTCTTAGCTGCTCCTCACAAGACTTGAGAGACTGGAATGTTACAGCTAATGGTTTAAATATTGTTAGAAAGGACTTTCTGCCCATTGTGAAAAAACTGTATAATGAAGCTGTGACCACCAAAGCCCACCCCTCCCTGAAAATGCCTCCTGACTGGAAGTTTGGACTGTGAGTTAAGCCACCTAAGGGAACTTGAGACAAGATAAAGGGGACTCTGTTGTCCTATTCTCTCAGGTCTGGGGAGAAGTAAACAAGGCTGAGGGAGAAAAATGTATCCACAACAAAGCCAAACCCAGCAGCTGTCCTGAAAATCAGCCCTGTCTGGGTTCAGGCTGAGCAAATCATAGGCACAGACTCATCTGCTGAGGCCAGCTTTGCACACAAACCTCCCATCAACAGAGGGAGAAGGAGGAAATTTTGGGGGTATGGCATAACCTCTGGTAATAGGCAGTGGACACCCATCCTCCCTCCCACAAACTGGCTCAGCTCTAAAACTGCCCAGCCCAGAAGGCCCCATCCAGGGGATTCCCATGAGGGGCAGCTGAGGAGGTGTCATAACCCATCAAAGTGCCCCCAGACCCATGCCTGAGGCCTTGAACCAGATGACTGCATGGGATGCAAAGTAACACAACAGATCTGAAAATACAGAACCCAATTCATGCCAGACTCAAAGGATGTACTGGTGCTAAAGATTTTCTATTATTTGAAAGTAACAAGAGACAGAGTCAATCTTGTCCCACTGCAGGGAGGTAAGGTGATAATTTCTATTTAATCATCTCTGTCACTCTCTTTCTCCCTCCCCTTCCCAACCCCCCTTCCCCCACTCCTCCTTTTTCTATTTATTTTTCTCTCTCTCTTCCTCACATTTACTGTTACATAAAATCCTGGCTTTTGACTTTGGCAAATGGTCTCGTTTGCACCTTAATTCAGAGGCATCTCCCTAATAATTTTGGTAACCAGATCATAATAACCCGCTGAAACTTGAACAGAACTCATTCATCTTTAAGCAGGTAAGTAATCACTAGAGGGAAAAACGTATAGACGAATATATTTAGGAAATGTTGCTTTTCTTCAGTGAAAAAAAAGCCCCATCAGTAGACCATCTATTGTACATCCACTCAGCTGTACATGCCACTGAATTGCTGTACCCGAAGACTGGCATTATTCACATCCTGTATTTCCCTCTGGCATTCTCTTCAGAGCACAGATGTGACAAAACCAAAAAGTACAACGTTAGTCAACCTTTACCTTCAAACCTAATTCGGGATTCGCTTGCAGAGACCAATGCTCTGCGAGATCAGGACCCGCTCGCAGAGCCCAATGCTCTGCGAACTCAGGACTCGCTCGCAGAGCCCAATACTCTGCGAGCTCAGGACAAGCCCGCTGAGACCAATGCTCTGCGAGCTCAGGACAAGCCCGCAGAGCCCAATACTCTGCGAGCTCAGGACAAGCCCGCTGAGACCAATGCTCTGCGAGCTCAGGACTCACAGAGACTAATGCTCTGAGAACAATTCGCTTGGCGACTGGCGCAGTGTAGCCGTCCGCACACGCTCAGGCTGCCAACAGCGGGCCAGGAGCGCGTTCTGCGGGAGCTGAGGCCGCAAAGCCGTCACAGACGGTGGGGCCGCGTTCGCGGTTACCGGGCAACCACGGCACCCGACAGGCGGGCCGGGGCCGGGCCGGGGCCCGAGGGCGGTGGAGCTGGGCGGGCCTTGGTCTCTCCTTCGGTCCCGCCTCCGTCCGCTCCCGATCCCGCCTCGTTCCCCCCTCGCTCTCGCCTTGTTCTCCCTTCGATCCTGCCTCGTTTCCGCCTCCGTCCGCCCTCGATCCCTCCTCCTTCCCCCTTCAGTGCCCCCTCGATCGTGAAAGTGGGAATCAGCGAACTGCAGATCCTGGACTCCCTTCAAGACCCAATAAACTTTCCCTCAGATTTCCGTACAAAGACGGGTCCTTTGTCTCTTTCTTCAGACAGTTTTTGTTTTTAGCAAGCGTGCTCCGGGCTCCGAAAGCACAGGTCGCTCCCAGAGAGACCCATTGAAGTGCACCGCTTCAAGGGGTGCCCAGACAAGTACAGGAAGAGTCTCTGTGAGCGACTCCTGGGACAAATTGGCTGCACCATTGTCCCAGGAAAGAAGACGCCTTTGGCTCAGCCACAACCCTAAAGCGAGACCGGACTTATATCAGGGCTCGCTGAAGGGAGAGTTGGCACCCTCCAAGCGGCATGAGGACCAGTTTTGGCTGACGACGCCCACGGGACATTTTTCGAGACCTGTACCCGGACCCGCCGGAGAGGGAGTTGGTGGGCAGGCGCCTGGGGTTCAGGATTGTTGGGATTGTTTTGTCCTGTGAGTGGGAATCCCTTTTGATCAGGGACAGTCATGGGAGGTGCTCTTACTAGGGCTGACAAGGATGTATACGTTCGGGTTAGGCAAGTTCTGAGGGGAAATACGTTCGTAAGGGGAGCTTAAAATGTTTTGTTCATTGGTTGTTTAAAGAGCAAAGAGGAAGGGGAAATACAGGTTGTATAAGCTCTGCTGTTGCCTGATACTGCTGCTTAAATTTAGGGATATTGAGCCTTTACGATTTTTATCCTCCCCTCTTTAGTCTTTCCTTTTCTTATATACCACAAGACACTAGGCTGTGTTATGAATGATGTTCTATTTTTCCAATTTATCAAGCAACAAGATTAAATTTAATAGTAAGTTTTTAATAGTAACAAAATGAATGCAATCAAAGTATTGGAGATGACAAAGTACTGGAGATTAAACAATCAAAATGCACATATTTAAGATTATACTAAATTTGACAGTAAGTAATTTAGTATAATTGAGGTCCGTATAAAGCATAAGCAAAACCGACCGGGGAGGAGCCCCCCTCCGACCGGGGGTACGGGGAGTGGCTCGCCATTCCTCACGTACCCAAAGCATCCAGGCTAACAATCCCACTTATATACTGTAGGCTACAGAAGTTTCTAGAAAACTCCTCCTAGTTTCTATTCCTAAAATCTACGCCACTATGTTGTATGGTGCATGCTCTACTAATAGGTTAGGGGGTCTCTCATCCTTTTGAGGGTCTTATTTCCGATGAAGGCTCATCATCTTCATCAGTGACCGAGGTGTGACCCGCAGGTAGCGCAGGCGCACTATGTGACTGAGCAGATGTTTTCCATAACAAGACTTTAATTGAGTCCCATGCTTGGAATCATCCCATTTTGGCCCATTTCAAGGTCAAAACTTTCTAGATGCTGCTTGTCAGACCTACGTCCTTCTACTATTCTTGTTTGACTTTCTTCCAACATCCTTCTTCGACTTCCGACATCTGGAAGATGTCCTTTGCCCTGTCTCACCCATCTCCCCCCTCACTCTGTAATAATTGTCTTTCTATTGGTCTAAATACAATTTTGTTAATATAGTTACAACTTAATTAGCACGAATCACATTTATCACAGCTGTATAGTTTCCATCCTACATGCATACTATGCTTGTCTTACAGGCTTGCAAACCCCAATGCTATGTTATTGAAGCCAGAGAAGGAGTGATCCCCACTAGGGATGAGGTTCCTGTGACAAGCACAGCAACCCTGGATGACACTGGGCTTCTTGCTGACACTGTCCAGCTGTTCACTGGGAATAGCCTTTGGACTACATTTGTGTTGGTGGCTGTGGGCACTGGCACCACAATTGTCATAGACAAACCATTCGTCCCAGAGCTCAGCTTGGGATACCAGTTCAGGCAGGAGATCTCCCCAGCTCTCCTCCTGTCTCAACAAGGAGCAGTTTTGCTGTAGTTCTTCAAGAAAAAATCTTCTTCAGTGTTCAAAGCCCTGACTCCTTCCCTGAAGGCAGAGATTCCTTTAGAAACCTGTGATGGCCACTTGAGAGTTGTTAGATACCCTCAAAAGCCACTGAAAGGGAAACCAGTTGCTAAATGGCCACTGAATTGTCTTGATTCCTAACACATTTATGTCCTGACTTGATCAAGGAATGCTCTCGCAGGCTTCCTCAGAACATGAGGTTCCCAAAATGGCGGCCGGATGAGGCGGTCCCTCGGTGTGGCTGAGGGACTGAGGGAAGATGGCATCACACCCTTCCCTTCCAAAATGGTGCCTCCCAGGCAAGCAGGGGCCCCGGGAGCAAAGAGACAGGAGGGTGACAACCCCCACCAGGAAGGCAGGAGCCCACAGAGCACTTCCAGAGGCAGATGGAAACTTGCTGGTTTGTGTGGGCTCAGCAGCGCCGCTGCCGCCACTTGCTCCTGCTGTTCGTGGGCTCTGCTGCTGCCCTGCTCTGCCCAGCACCTCGCTCGGCACAGATTGCAAAGTTCACTTTGAAACAGTTTCTAATTGCAAATGGCTACAAGTGCAAAAGTTTCTACAAATGGCTACCAGTCAAAACCAAAGGTGCTGCGAACAGGAGAGGCCCTGCTCCCCTGCTTTCCTGTCCTGGAGCTGGCAGACGATTTTTACCAGCTTGCTGGGATCATCCAGAAAGTGCCTCCGAGCTGGCTTTTAGAAATGCCTGCAATCATACCCCCACACACAAGGTGTGCAGGATCTCAAAGATTCAGTAAAACTTTTGGGCACAGATTAATACAAAATACTGTAACAGTATGAATCACCCCAGAACAAACAGTTTGCAGGAAAACACCAAGTCCCGTTAGCCTGGGCTGGAAAATGCTGCATTACCATTATAAGCATGTTTCTCTTTGCAATAATGACATCAGAAGGGCAGCTTATCAAACACTGTTTCTGATCCACATTAAAAGTTGGAAATGAAGACAGTGTCCAAACTATTACCACCTCAGATTGCTCATTGGGAGCAAGCTGATGTGATAATTGATAAAAGATTCGTGTTAATCACAAAAGCATTGGGTTTTGCATAAACCAGAATACTGAGTTCTGAAGTGAAGCATGGACACTAGATAAAGGAAATTATATGATAAAATAATTCTTTTTAAAATCACCTTGTTATGTTATATTGTGTTGTATTATGTTACATTATATTATGTTATATTATATTTTCCAAATAAGTTATATCGGCTACCAGGTTGCAAAATCAGACTTCCCAATAGCCCTTCCTGCCTTTGTCTGATCAATACAGCCTATCCCAAAAACCAGACTCCCAGAATTTCTGTAGTAATTATCTCAAGGACCAGATGGCTATCTGTGACTGATTATCAGCCAAAAGCTTTGTGAATTTGTGTATGGATATTTATTCAACAACCACTGCTTATGACAACAAAAACCCAAAAATTATTGATTACAACAAGAAACCACAGTATAAGAAGAGGCTGCAAACCAAGGTTTGGTGGAGTGTGGAGTGGGAGGTTACCCAGCGCTGCTTGCTCTTTCTATATCAAATAAAACAATCTAAATTTTGCTGAATATCGAGACTTTTGTCTCTCATTTATAACACTGATGACCAGGGAAATAGCTACTCCCATACTATTCTCCATCGTCTATTCTAGGCTCCTTCCCTGTATTCGTTGGTTCAAAGTAACAAACAGGGGCCACCATTTCCAACGGCTCTCCTGGAGTGTGGGACGTCACAGCCCATCTGAGGAGGAGGGCCAGAGAGTCTCAGCCCTCAGTAGCCCCAAGGCCGAAGATGATTGCCAAAGCCCCAAAAGTACCAACACCGTGTTTGGGCTGGAGCCACCGTCGATGGAGCTGCAGCCAGGTGAGTCTGTGGACATGGTGCTGCGAGGCTTCTCCCGCATCACACAGGTGAGGTTCCCACCAAGGGCTGAGCCTGGGGAACCATCAGATCCCCTCCCCTGCGCTTGTTCCACAGTGCCTTGACATTTGCCTGGGAAAATGACATGGGGCCTTCCAGAAACTGGTTTAAGGTCACACGTTTCTGTGGCAGCACCAATTGCTTTCCTCGCTGGCCACCATCAGACCAGCTAAGGCTTTATTGTGATTCCACAGCTACCAAAACCCAGTGCAGTTCCCAAAGTAGGGGTGGAAGAAAATACTGCTCTTTTGGGGCAAACAGTGTTCCATGCTTAGGCAGCAAAGAAGAGCAGAGAAATGAGTTACACTTAGACTAGGAGCCCAAAAAGAAAGTGAATTAAACAAGTGCCAAGTGATTTATCTGGGGTAAGCACGGAGTAAAACACAAGCCATGTGAAGGGAGGGAGTTTCTCACAAGTGCCTTTTGTGGTTATTGGGGTGCTGTGTTACAGACAACTGAGTGTAGAATAAATAAGCTGCATCACAGGAAGAAAAGGGGGCAGTGACTGTAACTCTGAGGCAAGAATAGGGCTTGTGGTGGGAGGTGGGTGCTGAGCCAATGCAGGGCATTTGCTGGATGCCCTGCCACCACCCACCGGTGACAAGTGGCTCTTGCATGCAGGAGATGCAGGATTATGTGATGTGTGCAGCTGCCATTGGATCAGCCAGCAGGAGAGAGAAGATAATAGAAACAACTATTACCTGCAAGTTTGTTGACCCTTCTATAGAATTATCAGCCGGACAATTCTGTTTCCGGGTGGAGAAGGTAAGTCTCTGGATTTCATCCTGATATTTCACAGCATGGCTGAGGGTGGTGTGTGCTTGTGTTAAAGCCCCTCTTTAGCCTTCCTGAGGCACTTTGTGAAGTGAGTGAAGGTGCTTGTAGAGATGAGACTGGTATTTAACATTCCCAACATAAAATTGCAGTTACAGCTGCACTGCCAAGGGGAGAGAGAGAAAGGCCAGTTTCTCTGCTCACTATAAAGGGAGGTTTATGAGGGTCCTCCAGGGCACGATGATGTCTGTACACCGATGCTGTAGGGAAGCTGGAAAAAATGGAGATTCCTGTGAATTCCTCAGGCTGACAAGGAAAAAAACCCATCATCTCCTGTGTCTCTTTGCCTTTCTTTGCTGTTGGCATAGGTGCTTTATGGTATAGCTATATGGTATAGATCTGTGCATTTCCTGAAGCCTCACCTGCTTCAAAGGACCCCCAGACATCCTGCAGCTGCAGTGATGATAACACTGAGGCAGAGCAGGTGCCCTTTGGCTGCCTCCTCTCAGGGGCCTGTTCCCTCATGTGTACATGGGAGTGTTTCTCTGTCCCCCTGAGCATCCTGTGGGTTTCTAAACATGAAAAGCATCTGGTATAAAGAAAAATATCCTGGAAGGGTAGAAACAAATAGAAAGGGTAAATAGTGATGTATGCACTTCTGGGGCTGAAAAATGTGAGATGCAGCAGAAGCAGAAGGAGGTCTGTGGCTAGTTGAGGTTGTTTTTCCTTGTCTCCTGTTCCCATAGAAACCCAGTGATGTCCTGGCTCCGCAGTACAAGCCTTTGGCTTTAAAAAACACCTGCTCCCTGCCACTTGACCTTACACTGGACTTGAAGCAGCCCTTTCTGGTCTGTGATGTGGACCAGCAGCCCCTCCCAGATGGCCAGATGAGCAGCCCTGGACTCCTCCAGTGGGGTCTGAAGAGGAGCAATGTGGTGGAGCCTTTCTGTGGGAAGGTTCTTGAGTCAAGAAATTTATTCTGTAGCATCAGTAGTGGCCTGGCCTGAGCTGCAGCAGCAAAGCTGCTGAAGGAATCAAAATCTTATCTGAATTGAGAAGATCCATCCTGGCTTTAAGGCACAAGGAAAAGGAGCAGGCAACTAGGTCTGGGCCAGCCGTGCAGTAAAGGTGTCTCCCGGAAAGCATCCCAGCTCTCCAGCAGCCACCCCCTTGTATTGCTGCTGAGCACAGGAACAAGGGCCTGAGGGAATCCTGGACTAGACTGTGGTGCCTGCAGTCAGACCCTTGCTGTGGAGAAATGATTGATGAACCGAGGAGCCCATGCTGGGGTCACACTTCAAGCATTTACTGTTTCAAGCTGTCAGACCTTGGGACATCATCCCACAGGTGATTAATTACTGTTCATCTCCTTGCAGCCTGTGACACAGGATGTAGGGCAGACCTGTCATCTCTACATCACATTTGACCCAGCTAATGAACTGGATTTTAATAGCTGGAGGGACAAGAAGGTTCTGAAGATAAACATGGCCAACGGCCATCCTTATGTGGAGCATATCAGCCTTCAGGGAGAAGTCCACTTCCCCAATCTCCAAATCCATCCCAGCAGCCTGGAGTTTGGCTGCATCCTGGCTGGCACTGAAGAAGTGCGTTCTCTGCAGATGACCAACTGCAGCTCACTGCCTGTCCAGTACCACTGGTCATTCCCTTTGCACAGCCAGGTGAACAGGTTGAGGTATGTGCACCTTTGCCCTCTCCTTGAAACTCTCCTTCCTGTTGTCCTGTTTGTACTTTGCAAAGAACAAAGCTGATTGTGCACTGTACTGTAACAGTGGATAACAACTGGACATAGCCAGTAGGATAACTGGCTTTTCAAACTTATTCTTAGTATTCATTGAATTCTCATCCTTCTCTACAATGCAGCTCTGCTATAAACTTCTGATACATGTTTTCACAAGCTTCTAACAAGTTAGTCTGAATCTATAATTACTGAGACCAGATTGAGTCAAAATGCCAAGTGGGATGACTCTTTCTCAAAGCCTGCAGTCACACAGAGTGAAGCAGTACATAAATCATCATGTGCATCCCCATACACATAACAGTCCAGTTACTGACAATACTACTTACAAAGGGAGATTCAACATGTGCAATAATTTTTTTTACTTTTGCTACAATTTGCCTAAAAATAAGCTTAAAATAACATCTTGAACGTTTTTAAATTTAGGGATGGCATTACTACACCCTAAAAACTTCTAAGGGTACCCGGTTGTTTTAGTTTGAAAGACAGGTGTCTGCCAAGAAAGGTAGGAGCCTCTTTCTAAAATGGAGAATGTAAATCCCCTCCCTCCAAATCATTATAATTTTGAAATTGAGGGGCTATCAGGCAAAGATATGGGAATAACAGTTCTGTACTAGGAAACTTAAAATAGAAATACAGTATTACAAAGAACAAACCCAAAACCACTGACACAGGCAGAATACAACCTGACACCCCATCAGTCAGGTGTTGGTAGCAGTGCCATTAAATGGTGGCTGCAGTCCTCCTGCAGTGACAGATGTGGTTCAGTTGAAGCAGTGCTCCTGTAGAAGGGTGCAGTTTTCCTCCAAAGGTCCAGTGATGATGTGGAAAGGTCCGATTTTCCTCTGGAATCCAGTGGAAAAAGGCTGCCTTGGTGTTTCAGATCTCAGTTTTTATCTAGGTAGGAAAGGCTTGGCTCCTCCCCCTGGCTGGAGCATCTCCCAATGAGATGGTGTAATTTTATCAGTCATTAAGTGGGAGTCAATAGGATGATGTAATTTTATCAGTCATTCAGTGGGACTCAATGGCCCATTAACAGACGATATCGTCCTGGAGGAAGGATGGGTTGTGGAGAAGATAAGGATGACTGCCCCACCTGGTTTTAACAGATGGCCCATTAGCAGAGAATATCTCCCACAGAGCTAAGAATCACTGCCCCACCTGCTTTCAACAGATGGTGATAGAATACATACTTTTGGTCACTTCCTGTATTGCAACCCTAGACACTGGTGCTGGTGCAGTAGTACAAGAGAGCTGTAAGTGTGTATTACTAGTTGGTATTCATATTAGGTAAAAATGGCTCAACTCAGCTCTACAAAGCAGGAAACAAGTCCTGGAGAGTTGAAATGAAGGAGTTGGGACATTGTAACCAGTCTGCTTTTTTGTGAGAGATGCTCTTAAGTAGTAGTGGTAGTAATGTACTCATATCATGTAACTTTGCTCCTTGTGATCTATTATCCACCTCTGACCTTTTCTTTTCTTCATTTCTTCAGTTGAGTGCCAAAAGGATACACGGAAGTTCAGTGCTACTACCAAAATAATATGTATTTTTTTCAAAGTCAAAAATACTCAGAGCTTTTATAAAACACAACAGAAGTGTTGGAATGGTGAAACAATAGAAGATATTGACCAATATTTTTACATTATACTACATCAGCCAAACAAATGGATAGTAGGGCTTGAGGAAAAAGGATGTAAATGACCTTTTGTTAAAAAGGCTTGTTTTGGTCTCTAAGTGATAACTGTCGTCATCATGATGTCAATACTTCACAATCCATTTCAATTTTCCTAAGTTGTAGTATTTCGTGACCAGCTACGATTTATTTCATTTCTGTTGTACCCATCACTGACTTATCTGAGCACAATCTCCGGACAAGACAAGTGGTAAAGTAGCAAAGGGCTGTATAACTGAGCAGCCAACAGGATAAGTCATATTGGCATATATTGGCTTTGCAAAATCCTCTGTGAGCGCTTTCGTTTCTTCTCCTCTTTGGTGTAAAATGCAACACATTTTCATTTCTTCTGATGACTCACCTCTGGAAGAAAAAGGCAGTAGCTGTTTTCGGCAGGGTAAGTTGCATTTACAAGTTGGCTGACGTCGTTGGCAGCAGAACTGCATTTTTTCTTATAAAAGCTGCTCATCAGCTTGAGTGGGGAGAAGGTGCAAAAAGGTGAGAGAGGCTGATGGAGCTCTGATGGTCTGAGGATCCAATGGTGCAAAGAGCTGGAAGGTGAAATACCATCTCTTGAGTTCAGGGTCATTAGGGAAAAGGAATGTGTGCCTGAGAGCTGGGGTCTGTCAGCCACATTCACCTAGTAAAAGGGTTTTCTCCTGCACCCGTGTGTGTGGCCAATGCCACGGGATGGCAGCTCTTCCTGCTGTGGGGACATTGCAGCCTCCAGCTGCAGAGTATGCAATCTGAGCTGTGTTGAAATGTGTTCCCCAGGGCTCCGTTTTGGGGCTGCTCCTGGTTAACGCCTTAATCGATGATGTGGATGTGGAGTTTGAGAGCAGCCTCAGTAAATTTGCAGACTCTCCAGTTGGGGGGGAGTGTGGATCTGCTGGAGGACGGGAAGGTTCTGCAGTGGGACTTGGACAGACTCGATCCATGGGCCAAGGACAGCGGTGTGAGGTTCCACAAGGCCAAGTGCCACAGCCTGCAGGTGAGCAGTCACCTCAGCGTGAGCCCAGGTGTGCCCAGGTGGGCAAGAGGCCAATGGCACCTGGGCTGTATCAGCAGCAGTGTGGGCAGCAGGAGCAGGGCAGTGCCTGCCCCTCTGTGCTGGGCACTGCTGAGGCCACACCTCGAGTGCTGTGTCCAGCTCTGGGCCCCTCATTTGAAAAAGGACATGGAGGGGCTGGAGTGTGTCCAGAGAAGGGCAACAAGGCTCATGAGGGTTGGGAAAATGTCCCGTAAGGAGTAGCTGAGGGAGCTGGGTTTGTTCATTCTGGAGCAGAGGCTCAGGAGGGGCCTCAGGGCTCTCTCCAGCTCCCTGACAGGAGTGTGCAGTGAGGTGGGGTCGGTCTCTTCTGCTGGGCCTGCCGTGAGAACCAGAGGAACTGGCCTCACGCTGAGAGAGGAAAGTCAGGTTAGATTTTAGAAAAAAATTGTCCCAGTTCAGGCCTAGGAACAGGTTGGCCAGGGAGGTGGTGGAGTTGCCATCCCTGGAGGTGTTAAAGAGGCCTCTGGATCTGACACTGGGAAATGGTTTCTTGGTTTAGGGTTTGCAGTGGCAGTGCTGGGCTGACGTTGAACTGGATGGTGTTAAAGATCGTTTCCAGCCCTGATGGTTCTACAATTGCAAGCGCTTCCCGTCGGGCTGAGGGGAAGGCTCAGCGCTGTCCCGAGTCCGAGGGCGGCCGCGCCCTGAGGGGCCGGGCCGGGCGCCGCCCTCAGCTCCGCGGGGCCGCCGCTGCCCCTCATCGCGGCGTTCCCGTCCCTGTCAGCCCGGCCATCCCATGGCTGTTGTGATAAATGTGATTCGTGCTAATTAAGTTGTAACTATATTAACAAAATTGTATTTAGATCAATAGAAGACAATTGTTACAGAGTGAGGGGGGGGAGATAGGTGAGACAGGACAAAAGACATCTTCCAGATGTTGGGAGTCGAAGAAGAAGGTTGGAAGAAAGTCAGATAAGAATAGTAGAAGGACGTAGGTCTGATAAGCAGCATCTAGAAATACAGCTTCAACCTTGAAATGGGCAAAAATGGAATGATTCCAAGCATGGGACTTAATTAAAGTCTTGTTATGGGAAACATCTGCTCAGTCACACAGGACGCCTGCGCTACCTGCGGGTCACACCTCGGTCACTGATGAAGACGATGAGCCTTCATCGGAAATAAGACCCTCAAAAGGATGAGAGACCCCCTAACCTATTAGTAGAGCATGCGCCATGCAGTATAGTTACGTAAATTTTAGGAATAGAAACTAGGAGGAGTTTTCTAGAAACTTCTGTAGCCTACAGTATATAAGTGGGATTGTTAGCCTGGATGCTTTGGTACGTGAGGAATGGCGAGCCACTCCCCGTACCCCCGGTCGGAGGGGGGCTCCTCCCCGGTCGGTTTTGCTTATGCTTTATACGAACCTCAATTATACTAAATTACTTACTGCCAAATTTTGTATATTCTTAAATATATGCACTTTGATTGTTTCATCTCCAATACTTTAATTGTCATCTCCAATACTTTGATTGTATTCATTTTGTTACTATTAAAAACTTACTATTAAATTTAATCTTGTTGCTTGATAAATTGGAAAAAATAGAACATCATTCATAACACTGTCAAACCGGCCATCCCGTCCCTCAGCAGTGCGGACCCGCCTCGCCTCCGGGCCTGGCCGGAGCCACCCGCACCGCCGGGTCAGCGGTACCTGAGCCGTGACCCATTTTCTCCCTCGGGAGTCGCCAGCACTCCCACCGAAGAACGCAGCTGCTGTTTCATCTTTAGACGGTTGCCTTCCTCACATCCCTCCACCCCGCCTTTGCATTTTAAAATTTTGATATGTTCTTTCCTTTTTATATTTGGACTGATGTGGAGTGCTTGCTAAGACTTCAAAGCCGAGCTCTGATAATGAGCTGTAAATCACACACGGCTGATCTGAGGGAGGAGGGTGGGGAGGAGCCGAAATAGGCCAGGACACCCCCAAGTCCTCACGGCCTCAGCTGCTGCTGTGGGCTTTGGTTTCCACAGGACACCAACAATCCGCACTTGTCCCCTGTGGCCTTTGGTCCCTGCGTTCCAAAGGATAAGTGCCGCCGAGGCTGCCTGGTCTACTGACCGTGCCAGCCATGTGCTCCGGTGCTGCTGAACACACACATTGACAGTCTGCACTTCTCCGGGAGTGGCTTTTGAGGTTTGAGGGCATGTGACTGGGTTCTTTTCCATAGCTGATGGAGAAGAGGTAATCTGTTTTATGCGCAACCTTTGCCAGGTGCTTGTTGAAGCAAATCTAGTTGCTTGTCTTTCCACCTTACCTTGTGATGCAACAACAGAGGTGAGCTATTTGCATCTAAGGAATGTAGGCTGGCTTATAAATACTATTTCATGTGCCTTCTGTAGGTTGCAAAAGTAAAAGACCCAGGTAAGGTCAAGATGTATCCTTGTATACATACAGTTTTAAACCCCTTGTGCTTCCTATATTGTATAATTGTCTAAAGATGTATTAAATGAAACTCTTCTGAAATGCAATTAGGTCCAGAGTGAAGCCATTTTTACAGCCTTCCTTTTTTGGGGGTGGTTTTTGTTGTTCCTTAGGCTGGTGGGGTGGTAGCAGTAGGACAAAGGGCTGAGGAAGGCTCGCAAGCTTCTGCCTGTTGTGGCAGGGTTGGATTGCAGGAAAATGAAATGCATGTCTGTTATCACTTCTGAAAGGCTAAAGGGAGATGAACTCTCTAAATTCTCCCTGTCTGATGGAAGCAGCAAAGGAAAGGGGACGATCAGTAACACTAAACAGAAAGTAGGGCTGGCTGTCTTCGTTAAGATGACAATGATACTGCTTTGAGCCTTTGCTCCACTTTGAGAAGGAAAACGAATCCATTATTAAGCTGGATTCACCACCGACTCAAAGTTTCTACCTGGAGCCAAGTAATTTTTTGAGAAAATGTAATAGGTTGCTGTGATGCAGGACTCAGCACTTGGACTTGTTAAACTTTGTTGTTGGACTCAGTCTCTCCATCCAGCCTGTCCAGGTCCTCTGCAGAGCCCTCCTACCCTGCAACAGATTGATACATGCTCCCAGTTTGATGTCATCTGCAAATTTACAGTCCCCTCCCCTCTCATCCCACTTCTTTTTTAGTTACTTCTTCAACCCCACCCCTCTCCCAGCTCACGGCAACACTCAACAAACCAACCAGAACAAATCCAACCCATCTCAACAACACCACATAGAATCCACAATTTTCATTCTTTAACCTAATAGCCTTTTGGCTTCAGCAAAATACCACCTCATCTCTCACAATCCTTTCCAGTCACAGCCGGGCAGGGAAGGGAGGCAAATAATGAATAAAGGCAAATAATGAGTTGGAGGAGGACTATGGACAGCAACGTGAGCTGACAAATCAGGAACTTTTAAATAGAATGAATTTAACACTGACCAGACAGGATAATTAAATCAAGGGCTTCAGCAAAAAAGGAGAATAAAAGGAACTACACCCAAGGGAAAGTGCCTGCAGCCGAGAGAAGGCTGTGGTTAGGTAGCCGGTTCTGTTTGTTGTTGCTGCTGTTGTTGTATGTTTGCCTTGTTATACATACTAGTAAAGAACTGTTCCTCCTTTTCCCCTCTCTTTGCCTGAAAGCCCCTTAATTTCAAAGTTATAATAATTTGGAGGGAAGGGGGTCATATTCTCCATTCCAGAGAGGTCCCGCAGGCACCTGTCTTTCCAAACAAGACAAGCTGACAATTAACGATTTCTTGCCAATGGTTTAATTAACAATTAGTTAATTAACGTAGGTAATTAAGAGCAAGGTGTTCAGCGGAGCTTGCAAGGGTAGCTGCAGGGGTCATCAAAATCCAGTGAGTAAAGCTCAGCAGGGAAATTGCGTGGGTTCTTCATCGCCACTGTGGCGTCCACCCCATCTTCAGTGCTGGGGGGCTGAACTCCAACCGTGCCTCCAGACCTTGCCCTGAGCGGTGCAGCGACAGTTCCAACACAGTGGCACGGAGGCGGATGTTATACGTGGGGCCTTTTGCCACCTGCAGAAGGACAGAGAAGTCAGTGGAGGGTGCAGGTGACATCTGCTGCTGTGCCCAGCCTGCTGCCTGCCCCAAGAGCTGTGGTACCTCTATGGGCAGCAGCACATCCACGTCACCCCGTGGCCGGTGGGCACTTTCAAAGCACACTTCAAACATTATGGTGTGTCTGTGAGGCAGGCTCTGTATCTGGTCCAGATTCACTCTGAAACCTTGAACAGATGAAAACAAAGCAGCTGAGATACACAAGAAACATGAAATGCATCATAAGCACGCTAAGGCCTTACAGGTGTACCGGCTGAAAGGAAAAACCCTATGCCATGCTGTGACCTGGACAAAAACTTAAAGAGTGCACCTGAACACGCCTCAAACACAGTGAGCCACTGTGTGATGGAAGCACAGCCTTGCCTCAAGGCCTCTTTTGGAAACCTCTTTTGATCCACCAGAGGATGTCACAGGCTGTTTCCTCAATAAGGGCTGACTACAAGTGCTGTGACAGTGTCAACTCCAACCAAAGCACTTCCAAAACACAGCAGACCCCGCTGCTTTGCAAAACAAGCCCACAGAGCGCCCAGAGAGACTTGATGCTCGTGGGAGCCAAGGGCAGAAGATGCTGAGAGGTGACATAGGTGATGAGCCCATCTGGCCCCTGCACTGAAGCGTTAGGGCAGTCACAGACAGCCCAGGTGCCCTGGGCATGGCTGCCCAGGAGAATTCTGCCTCGAAAGCTCCCAGCAGGGGCGCTGAGAAGAAAAAGCTCAAAAACCTCCCCAAGTTCAGTGGCTTAAGCTAATCTGTCTGAGACACTTCTCTCAAGCCCACAGCAAGTGTCTCCAGCACTGCTTACCTGTGCCCCGCAGGGCAGATACATCGACCTGGAAGGACACCGGCATCCGCCCAGGGTTGGTGATCATCAGAGTGCGCCTCTCAGTGTAACCCTTTCTTACAGTGCCCATGTCCAGGACGTACTCGGGCAGCTCAACTCTGCAAGGAGGAGTAAGGACAGTCCTTAAACCACAGCCTGGCTACATGTCCAGGTGGATGGAGGATACAAATCAAGTGGCTAGTTCTTGATTCGCTGCTGTAAAAACTCAGCTCAAGCCCATGAAACCCATGGCCTGACCACCTGGCAATGACTTTGGGAAGTCAGGAGTATAGGTCCTAGGTTTTATCAGCTACTAATGGTACCTGAAAATGAAATTAGTTTTAAATGGACACTGGCCACAGCTCCTCTGCCGTGAAAAGCCAGTATAGGTGAGGACACTGGACCTCCACTGGTCTCAATGAAACTGCTTAGCCTGGTGTATGGCCTGAGCCTGAAATTGCTTTGGGGCCTAGGAATAAGATTTGCCTGCACAGGAAATCTTCATTGCTCTGCAACCCAGATCACACGATCTGTTCTGCAGAGCATCTTCTTCCTGAATTGGAGCACCCTGTACTTGTGTTGCATCACGATGGTGTAAAGGGACAGACCAAATGACCTAGATAAGCCCTGCCAACCCACCAGGATTCACGCCATCTGATTTTGGGTTTTAAAGGGTTTGCTGGCATGTGCAGTTCCCTTCTCCTTTTATTTAGCGTGCTCTGTTAGTTGGAACCAGGACATCAGCTGGGAATTGTCTCTTTCAGAGCTAGCCAGCAGGGACAGAATTTATGCTGTCTGGAAGGACTTGAAGGTCTGCACTGTCCTCAGCTCTAGGAACAGAACCCCACACCTCTGGGGAGCTGAGCAGCCCAAAGCTCAGCGTGGTGCTGGGGAAGGGAGGACACTCCACTGCTCACATGAGTGTCACAGCCACCAGGACCACACCCTTTCTGAAGTCCAGGTTATTCCCAGCTCAGCAGACACAAGGAGCTCTCAGGGTGTACCCCACGGGGCACCAGGAGATGGGGATGGGAGTTCCTACTCACTTGACAAGACTCTGGCACAGCTCTTTGTCAGGGAAACTGTTTGGGAGATGGGATATGAGCATTTCCTGCAGCTCCAGAGCAGCCTCCTCTATTAGCATTGTCACCATCTTTATCTGCAGCTGAGTGTTTGGCTGAAGAAAGGGAAGAGAGTGCCTGGTTAGCAAAGGTCTTTCCCAAGGTTTGCATGTGAGAAAGGATCCCACTCTGCTCTTGTTGAGAGGGGATGTGGGGTCCTCCTGTCTGCCTGCTCAGTGTCTGTGACACCTCCTGCTTTCTCAGCCAGGACCTCATCTCCATGCAAGTAACTCCAGCATCTTTGCCTGCCCAGCCACTGTTAGCCAAGTCTGCCTGATCTGGCCAGGCAGACAGACAAGCCAGGAACCTTCCAGAGCTCCTGATACTTGCCTGCCCCCAGCCACTACCAAGGCACCTTGGACAAAAGCTGTCTTGAAAGGGAACTGGGACCAAGCTGGTGCCTCTTGGAGATGAGCACCACCAGCACAGTCCCAGGGCACAATCAAGCAGCTGCTGCTCAGCTCTGCAAATCTAGCAGGGCTTGGACTGGGACCAACCAACTCCCCAGCAATGACCTGAATCTCCTTCAACGCACCATCAGCTCCATCCCTTGAGCATGGCCTTCAGGATCTCTCCCTGGGGTAGCCAGGAAGCTGGTGCAACCCCAGAGGAGAGCATGACCAGAGTGGAAGTCCTAGGAGCAATGCTGAGGTGACACATGGTTGCAAGTGGGCAGGGAGATCCCCGGTGCCATCAGGGCACCAGGACGCTGCTGTGGGCTGCAAGGGGCTCAGGTGCCATAGAGAGGGTGGCATGTGCCAAACGGGGCTGCAGCTGCTCTTACTACAATGCCAGAGTCAGGCACGCGGGGCTTCACGTTCTCCATCTTCAAGATCTGCGTCCTTGGGGTCTGAGTCTTCTTTTGCTCAACTGATTTATTCCCCTGACTGTACTGTTGCAGGTGTTTTATGAGCTGCTCATATTTTTCATTTCCTGAAGGAAGAAAACGTCCACAAAGAGAAGTGTGAGGAAAGTGCCAATCTCATTGAAGCTGGGAAGTCCCTGCCTCCCAACACTGGATTCTTCCAGAAAGAAATCCCTCAAGACATCGATGCAAAGTGGATGCTGCTGCTCCTCTCTGAATCCTCACTGCTTTTGCTCCCACCCATCACGTTTGTCCCTCCCCACAGAGGAGCATCTCATTGCCTGCAATGTCACACAAATCCAACCCTGTCAGAAGCCCTGCCAGCCTCTCTTACAGCTTTCCCAAGCCTTTCAGTCTAGCCATCATCCTTCAGGACCCTGCCAAATGTGCTGGCAAGCTCTGCAGGACAGTTCCTGGGGCAAAGCCCACATGGGATCCTCTGCTCAAGACCCATGAAGCAACCAGAGGGCTTGAGTTGGTCTGGGAGTCCTGCAAACCTCAGGCTTGGTGGAGGTGGGCATAAGCTACCCTATGGCATATGGCAGGGAACAAAACCAGAGGGGCCCTTCCTAGGGGCAGACAGGCAGTGCCCACCTTCGATGTTCCAGGGCAGACTGACACTGATCATGGGAAAGAATGTTTCTCCTTTCAGGCAGATATTTTCCGGGTCCAGGTCACCCACTTTAAGCTGGAAAGTCCTGCTGAAGGCTCCTGGTACTCCTGGCATGTAAAAGAATTTCAGCACTTGCTTCCCACCAGGTGCAATGGAACCCTGCAGGGATGGGAGAAGAGGGAGGGAATGCGTCAGAGAGTCTGATGGGGGATGGCTCAGGGGACAGACAGGCTGAAAGGACAGGTTCTCATCTAGAAGAAACCATCAGACCACATCACTTTGTGATAAATCTATTACAGTGTTGGCTTTGGCAATTATTAGAGTAAATACTATGTGTTTTATAAATGTTGGCTTTCGTAAAAGAAGCTTTGCTAAAGTTTAGAGTTCTTCTAATGCAAAGGTTGCGTTGGGATAGCAATGTTGGTGTAGAGTTAATGCAATATTAATATTTAACCAATGAAGGAATGGAAACGTGTTGAATGTGCTGAAAAGTGACAAATGACCAGGACTAGGACAACTGCACATGCTCCAAAAAGGCGGGATGGAGGAAGAACTCCGTTAAAATATTTCAATACTAATAACCATTTGTAAATACCTATGAGGCTGATGCAATACCCAGGGTTTATCAGGGGTGTTGATGTGTTGACTGGTGTGCCTCTGGCTGCAGCTAAGCACCCAAGCCAAACACCCAGTGCTGTTAATTTTGCTTTATTGACTCTGTCCTCTGCTGTCTCTTACTAAATTTTCTTTAAATTTTAACTGAGGAGTGGGCTTTGCTTCTCACATCTTCTACATTCCTTGTGCCCAAAAGGTCGAGACTCTGACCCCAGGGTGCAGTGCTGAGCCCCTCCAAGGGCTCCTAAGGCTGCAGCCCCAGCACAGCCTGATGTGAGCACAGCTGTGCTGCTAACGGGGTTTGTCCTCTGCCAGCAAGAGCCTCAACAAAAAATTTTCTTTTGCTACTGGCGTGGAAGAGAAGTCCCTGCACTCAGCAGGGCCAGCAGCTCCTCGCATCCCTTATAGGAGACAGGCATGAAGAAATGGGAAAGCCAATCGGCTTCCTCTTCCCACTGCAAGGAGGGACAAAGGCAGGATTGCTGCTTTGGCTCAAAGACATCCAGGCAGGACTGAGCAGCTTGGTCAGTGGTGGGATGCTGTTAATTTTTCTCCTTGCTCTCCCAGGCCTGCTGCTCCCTGGCCCCCTCACTGCCCCACAAAGCCGCAGTACAGCATGAAAGCTGGAGGAGGCAGGGAGCAGCAAGCCTAGTAAGGGATATGGAAGTGGTGCTTAGCACTGGCAGGGAGGAGGCAGGGCCAAGGACTATGTCCTGTGTGATCACACAGCCTGGCTAAGGTGACCCTCAGAAACACTCCGGTGCCAGCACAACCTGAGATCCAAGCTGTCAGGGTCCCCAGAGGAACTGTGAGGAACCAAGTAAATTTTTATTTATGCCACAACATATGTTATAGATCCACTTCCTGATATGGGGTGAAAAATTACTACAGGGGCTGTACACATGCTGGGACCCTTAACACACCCCATGCGTAAAGGAGGTTGCGAGGAGAAAATGCAGGCAGGCTCCGTCTCTGGGGGGCTGCAAGAGACTTCCCCCTTGGAGGTGGGCAGATCTCAAAGCCCAGGAAAATGTTACCCATCTGACCAATAGTCTTCCTAAAAGGGCTGGGTTATGGGAGGAATCTTAGCATACAAAAGCAGTCAAGCACTGCCAATTTTTCCCTGCCGTTTTTGGTTTGATTGGGACCACCCCCTTTCTTTCTTTCTTAAGAAAGACTTTTCAGATACAATACTTGCTCTGTTTGCAATTTACTTTCATCTGAGAAATCTAGCAATTAGAATTCTCCTCTGTTCCCCTTACAGCAGCACAAGACACTAACTGTGAAGGACAACCACTCTGCTACTGGGACTGTAACACTTCAGACCAGGAGAAGCAGAAGCAGGCAAGGAGAAACGCCCCTCAAGGTTGGGCTGGAAAGTGCCTCCCTCCCATTGGCCTTTGCAGGCACATGTTAATGTCTTCAGTTCTATTGGTTGGTACAGTTGTTCCATCCCTGTTCTGCCCTTGTTCACCTTGTATGTACCCTTTCTGGAATGTTCTTCATTTCCTTGATGCCCATTGGCTATGTTTTGCCATATTGCTCCACCCCTCTTATCCTATTGTTTCCCCTGGTTGGCTGCCCCTCCTCTGCACCACTTCTGCCTGTCCCCATTGGACCTTGACCCTCAGACCCACCTCTTTCATCCCATATTTAACCCTGTGCCCTCAACCCAGTTTTGTCTTTGTCCTTGGACTGCCTTCAAGACCCAAGAAACCTTCCCTCAGATTTCCATGCCAAGACCCATCCTTTGCCTGTTTTCTCAGCTACTTTTTGTTTTTAGCAAGCATGCTCTGGGCTCCAAAAGCACAGGCCGTTCTCAGAGGAACCCAGTGAAGCGCACTGCTTCAAGTGACCAGCACACTTGTGCCTCCCACTGGTGTCTGCCCTGTGACAGCAGAGCCACCCACCCACCAGCCAAGGCCACGAGGGAGTCTATCAGGAGAACACTTGCTTCTCTGCCCCCAGCAGAAATTACTTACAGCCCTCTCTCTCTAATGGCTGGGTTTGGGGTTTTCCCCTCTGACTTTTCCCCCCGCTTCCCTCCCTCCTTTTTTTTTTTCCCTTTAAAATTCTCCTGGGCCACCTGACACAGGGCTGGGGTCAGTCGCTTGTGCTACTTACAATGGTGGGGTTGACCACAAACACGCCAGGCAGATGTTGCTCTGCAATGCTAAGGTTTAGCACCCAGTTGAATTCAATCTTGCCAGTGTTCGCCAGGGTGACTGTGCTGTGATGAAGGTTATTAAACATCTGGAGAGAAGGCATAGGAGCGGGAAGTTACAGACCCAGGCCTGCTGCTGGGAGTCTCCTTCCTCTCTCCCGGGGTTGAAAGCACACCCATCATGGGAGCAGAGACCAGGGAGCAGATACGGGCACCTGGGAACCTAAGGAACCCCCAGGCACAGGGCACCTGCACAGGACCAAGGAGCTCTGGCAGCACACAGAGGTGTGCTAACAACCATGTGAGGGCCAGTAATAAATGAACCAGGGGACACAGGCCCTCTGCACTCTGAGGGGTCACCAACAGCCAGGAGAAGCAGAGACAACACTGAGGCGTCTCAGAAGAAAAGGCACCTGCATTTAAGTATTGGCAAGCAACATACACACAACAAGGGCGTCACAGGGCAACACAGACAGAGCCAGCAGCTGGAAATATCTGGGGGTTTTCAACTGAAAAAGAGTGAAGTGAGGATTATTCTGAGACAGTCTCTCCAACTATAGTGACTGAAAGCATAACTTCTTCCCTTAATTAATGTGTGGATCAAGCAAGAGCTTTAGACAAGAGCATTTCCTTGGAGGTCAGGCTTTAGGAGTGGATCAGTAAAGGGATGTCGCAGGGACATGCCCCTCAGAGGATCCCCACTGGGACCCTGCTTGCTGCAAGAGGCAGTGTTAGGTACCCTGAAAAAGAGGCATTCCCAACATCTTAGAGAGGCTTGGAGATGGCCATATTAAACCAGCTTGGGTGCCGGATGTGTCCCTCAAAGGTTGTACTTCCAAGCCCCAGAGCCAACAAAGGGGCTGGAAGGGAAGAAAGCCCTGGACTGAGGTGGGCAGGAACCCACTGGCCGTGGTTCCAAGGCAGGGAGCTGTGCCAGGGCACATGTGTGGTACCTGAAAGCCGCAGTTGATCTCCCGCTGGCTCAGGGAGTAGCTGAGGTATGAGGTCTCCCCAGTCAGCCCCACCTCGTAGGTGGGGCCTCCCTCCACGTGGCACAGTGCTGTGACACTAGCAGTGGTGTTGGGGTGGCCAGAGAAGGTGAAGGAGACTTGCTGTCTCTCTCCTGGCTGCAGCACGCCCGACTGTGGCAGGATACTGAAAGCCTGGAGGACAGGAGAGATTGAGATGTTGAGTGTGGAAATGGATGCAGAAGAGCATCTTGGAGCAAACTGCAGCTATAGCCAGAGGGGCCTATTCCTCAAACACAGCCAGAATCACCCTGATGTCATCCTGCATCCATGCCACTGACCAATGGAGGGACCATGGGGAAAATCTTCTTCCACACTCACAGATCAATGCATTCATTAATCCAGTACATTCAAGTGAACTTGGATGTCTCCTGGCAGTAGAAACTCTCTCGGATGCCCAGCTTGCCTTTAGAAAGCATTTCTTACTGCTTTTAGAAAAGGAAGAGACTCAAAGTGAGAGCTCTTGGAGCTCAGGGATGTCAGCGAAGGACTCCAGCCCAGATCATCTGACTCCTGAGGCTTTTCCCCTCGCTCTCTGACATATATGCTGCATTCTCAAGGTGCTACAGCAAAAGCTCCTGCAAAAATTTCCTATGGACCACCTGATGAGGTCCAGGGGGAGCAATGCCCTCCATAGGTGCTGCACAGCATCCTTGGGCAGCCCTACATGTCCTGCACAGCCTTTCCAACAACCAGTTGTTTCAGCAGCGCTTTGTGATGGGTCTGGAGGGATGTGAGGCCCCTCTGTGTGCAATGCTGAGGGCCACCAATGGGACTGGGAGCTACAGCCCTGCTTGCCACACTGAAAATGTGGAAGAGAGAGATTCCCTCTTACTCTCTCCACTTCGAGGGCACTCTGTGGTACATCCGCGGATAACCTGAATCCCCCCAAACCTAGTGGGACGTAATACTTTTCACAAGTATGTGGCGGCACCTGAAAAACAAGCCATTTTCTATGCTAGGAGGAAGAGACAGCCACTTTGCAAAGTCTCCGTTTGTAAGACAGCTTCAGGGCCACCACTGCAATACCAGCTGTCAGGTGAAAGCAGACACCTGGAAACAGGTGGTCTGGCTGGGTTGGGAAGAGGCTACATGGAGATCAGGACTCATCACAGCTTGCTCTGGGAAGGAAGCTGGAGGTCTTGTCATCATGATGCAGATAAAAGCCTCATCTTACATTGTGAAGAAAACATGGCAAAAAAATCCCACACTCAGCACAGGTCTGCAGGATCTCAGCAGTCTTCTCCAAGGAAAACTCTCCTATTTCTCCCTCCCACACACCTCATGTCCAACCACTGGCTCTGCTGCCCAGCCCATTCTCAAGGCACAGGACAGCAGGGCAGCAAAAAGGGAGGTCAGCAAGAGCATTACTTGTTGGTGGTAAGGTGGGGAGGCAACACAAGCAGTAGTGTACAAGAAAATCTACCTCTGCTCCTAAAGACTGGGCAGGATCCCACGATTCTCTCAGGGCTGTGGCTGGGTCCTCCCCATTTCTAATCTTGAAGCGTCTCATTTGAAACGCCGAGTAATCCAAACTCGTTCTCTTCTCCTTTGGTGGCTGGGGTTTGAACTTAGTTGGGTAATGCTCATACCTGGAAAATAACATAACTATGAACAGGGACCTGCTGTGGGAGGAAGGGACACCTGCACGAGTAGCTCCTGGTCAGGATGCAGCTGCTGGGTGGGTGCTGGTGCCTTGAACTGAGAAATGGTTTGATCCAGCCCTTCTTAATCCAGGCTGGAGCAGGTCTGTTCTAAAGGCAGCCCAGCGATGATGGCACTGAAGTAGCACTGGTGCAGGCAGCTGCAACTGCTTGCATCGAGGGACTACAGAGGACAGGGATTAAAACCTTGTGGGGATGCAAAAAGCACAGTGGGAGAGGAAAAGACAGAGAAGGCAAGCAAAAAGGTGAGATTTGAGTCACCAAGGGGCACACCCGGCCAGTGATGAGCCAGCACAGCCCTCCCAGTGCCCAACGCTAGAAACTCTGCAGCTCTACCACGTATTTATCAGGAATGTTTCCTTGAGAGCAGTGGAACTGCTCCTTGTTGAGACAGGAGGAGAGGTGGGAGTGGAGAGATCTCCTACCTGAATTGGCATCCCAAGCTGAGCTCTGGGACGAATGGTTTGTCTATGACAATTTTGGTGCCAGTGCCCACAGCCACCAACATAAATGTGGTCCAAAGGCTGTTCCCAATGAACAGCTGGACAGTGTCAGCAACAAGCCCAGCGTCATCCAGGGTTGCTGTGATAGTCACAGGAATCTTGCCCCTAGTGGGGATCACTCCTTGTCTGGGTTCAATAATGTAGCAGTGGGGTTTGCAAACCTGTAAGACAAGCATAATATGCATGTAGGATGGCAACCATACAGCCTGCTGTCTTGTGCTATATAAGGAAAGGAAAGACTAAAGAGGGGAGGATAAAAATCGTAAAGGCTCAATTTCCCTAAATTTAAGCAGCAGTATCAGGCAACAGCAGAGCTTATACCACCTGTATTTTCCTCTCCTTTAATGGACTCACCTAATTAAGCCAGTTTTACCCGACCCAAAGGACACTTATCCTCAGGAGAGTGTTCCTTTCCCAGTCTTTCTCTGGAGTATGTGTCAAGGAAAGCTGCTTTCTCTCTCCTGGCTTCTTACAAAGGCTTAAGGCCCGAGGGAGCCAGGACTGCTCAAATGCCATTCCAGAAACCACACAGCTGGAGGACACTGCTGAGAGCCTGAAGAATAAGCCTGCAAAGCCAGCTGAGCAATACCCCAACACCAGACTATTCTTTCCCGAGGGGCCATCAGTGCTTCTCAACATCCCCTAAAGGACTGAAGCCCTCACTTCCCACTGATCATCAGCTGTAGAGAGGTGCCCCAGTGCCCTCTGCTTTGGAAAAGTCACCTCTGAATGGTTACAGCCGAGCAGGAAAGCAGGAAGCAGAAGAAAACTGAATGACATGTCATGGGTGGGCATGGCCCACTCTTCCCAAGAACTCTTGTCATCTGCTTTCTCATGGACTTCATGGATTGGGCAAGAGAGCCCCGGGGAGGGGGAAAGGCCTTGCAGCAGCACAGCTGCACAAACACAGTTCTGCAGGTCCAGCCCTGGTACGAGCATGTGAAACCCATCCTTTACATGCCAGGCCCAGCCAGCCAAGGTGCATTGCTCCCTGCAGAGGCTGAAAGCAGAATTTCATTGTGGAGTTAGAGAAAGCTGTCCTGGAAAAATCCCTCACTTTAAGGTTGCATTTATCCCCCAAACAGCTGGAAAAGCAGCAAGAGGAAAAGTTCACGCCCCTCTTCCTTGGCTCAGGAGGCTGAGCCTGGACTCTCCCACACCTCTGATGCTTTATCCACGGACTGAAGTCCACAGTATCAGGTTGTATCCAGCTCCACAAGTTCAACGCACCCAGCATGAAGAAGAACAAACCTCCAGCTCCTCAAAGGTCTCCCCCTCCAATCAGACATCCCAACGCAGTCTACAAGCCCTTCCTGGCTGCACCAGCCCTGCTCCCCATGCCAGGGGAGCAACACCAGCTCCTTCTGCCCTATGCAGCCTCCACATATTAAGCAGCCTTTCTCAGCAGCTGCTCCCCAAAGGTGTGTTTTTTCTTAAATGGTTTGCTCCTGTTCCCCCTAGGTTGTAGGTTTAGCCTAAGTTGTACCCTCCTACCCAGGTGTCAATCTTCCCTAAGACCTACCCTTTCTTATAGAATGTTCTCTGTGCCTCCTGCTCCTGAATTGTCAATCCCACATTGTACCTGCCTCTTGTGGAATATTCTTTGCCCCTTCCCCCTGCCAAGCTGTCAATCTCTGCTTGTGCCAACCCCCTGCTTGGAAATCCCCTGCAGAAATCCCCTAATCTTGGAAGCCCCATTGGTTTGTTTAAATTGCTCCATCCCGCTATGTTTCCTCACTGCTTAAAGTACTGGAAACCCTGCCTCGTGCTCCTCCCCAGTCTTCCCCCTCTTGGTTGAGAGTTTGTACCCTCCCCTAGAACCTCCCCTGTAGAAAAGTCCCCCGCACAGGCAGTGTGTGTCTTTTGTCCCTGAGCCCTGCTTGGAATGGATTGCCTGGGATTCCACGCAAAAGTTCCCTCTCTGGTCTTTGCCTCTGTCCTCGGTGCTTCAATGTATCTGTGTGCTGTAGAGAGCAAGCCCTGCTCTACTGCTGTGCAGACCATTGTTGGTCAGGGAGCAGCCACTCTCGGCGTGGGCTCAGGAGCTAGCTGGGGAACTCGGGCACCACGTCAGGCACAGAGGTCACAGGCTGTGGGGTGTCTACCCCCACACGGGGCTTTGTGTGGACAGCCCAACTGGCATGACCCACAGGAGATGTGAAAATTGCCTCCTCACGAGCAGCCTGAGGACACACCTCGCACTCTGCTCTCTAGTATTAACAGCAGTTTGGCACAAAGCAAACGTAGATGGAACAGGGAAACCACAGGGAAATCCATGCTCTCTGGGGAGCACAGGACCACAGCTTTCTCCTGATCTCAGAGCTCCAAAAATGTGACACGCACAGCTAAAGACCTTCCCTAAAATTAAGGGAGAACTTGTCAACACAATCCAGACTAATTTCTGCTCCAACATCTCTGCACCTGATTTCACTGAGGGGTGCCCCAGATAAAACCTCCAGAGCCAGGCTCTTCTTGCCTCGCTCAGATGGAATATTGGAGTATCTTGCCTCCTCTCACGCAGGGTGATACGGAAATGTTGCATATAAAAACCAAGTCATGGCTGCTTCTGACCAGTCCATTTCCCTGGAAAACAGCCCCCCAGATACTTACTGTCTCTATCCTGAAGTCTCTAGGGACAAGACCTTCATTGAAGAGGCTAAAAGTTTGTGATTTAGGCTGTAGCGCTGGGATCCTGCCAAACTCTATCAGCCTTGGAACTGGATAGATGTCTGCCAGCCGTCCAGTGCTCTGTAATACTACACTCTGTTCCAGGAAGCAGGCGAGAAAGATTTTTTTAACAACCAAAACAAACCACAACACGGAAACCTAAAAAAAGCTTAAACAGCTCAACCCCTCTCAAGTTATTTCTTTAGGGACAGCTACCACTCTCCAGCTGAAATGCTGGGCTTTTGGGGAAAAAAAATGACATACTCATCTCTAAATTAAAAAGGATTAAGGTAAGAGAAACTTTCAAGCTACAAATTATTGATCCCAAGGTAAAAGCTTTGCAAGAAATCTCTGGTTAAGAGCAGGCTACAGTTAAACAACTGGTTACTGTGGTGGGGAGAAACCCTCCTCTTTAAGGTAAGCAGCCTGAAAGCAACTGTTTTGTCAAACTTCAGATTCCCTGGCACAGCTGGCACTGCCTGTCCTTCCTGTTGACTGATTTACATGCAGTGCCAGAATGGCCCAGGTTCAGATGTTTGGTGTCATCCAGGGAATTTGGCATCATCATTTCCATATGTTGTAATACACGTTTAAATCCTTGCAACTACTCTTCAACTGCCAGCTTTCCCTTCTTTTACAGGAAGCTCAAGGTTCCCAGAAGTCTTTCACATCCTCTTTTGTGCTCAGAGAGAGGAGAAGACATTTTAAAACAGATGTTTCCAAAGTTAATAGCATTTTAAAGGTTAGTCAATTAAAATGACCCTCAATTCCAGCTTAGATGAACTACATTCTGTGTCAGACACTGAGATTACCAGCTGTAAGGCATGAGCTGTTTACACCACCAATCCCTTCTGGCCTCCACAGCAGCCTGTGCCTGTTTTCCCCAGAAGAATCCCTGTACACTTTGCACCCTGGCAGGACGAGTTGCACAAAGGCACACATCTCCCCTCGCACTCACCCGTGGGTTTCTCTCATCCCCGAACACGCCGATAACAACACTGGTGCGATGCTCGCCCAATGTTTGGACTTCGAGTACAACTGGAATCTCTGCAATGCTGTGAGGCTGGACAATCCCACAGGGCTGGGGGCTGGAGTAGAACACAGGAGTGTCCTCCATGCGTTTCTAGAAGGGACAGAATCAAATGCAATTTCAGAGAGACCTCTGAAGAAACTTTATAAACTCCTTAACATCCACCATAACAGCAACTGACACACATTTTTAAAAATCCCCAGGACAAAGGTAAAAGGCACAAAGAAGATGCAAGAATTGTAGGCTTAGCATTCTCAGGGCTCCTGCAAGGAGGCTGCCAGCACAGGCATTGGTGTCTGGGCTGGCAGCAGCTTTTCACAACCCTCTAAGATCTCCCACAAGAAAACTCCCTGCAGACTAGAACATAAACTGTTTCTTCAGGAGGTTAAACTTCATCCTAAAGTTTGCATTCATGTAGGATCCTGTTCTCAGCAGATCTTTAAGACTGAATAGAAACCAGCAAGGTCTTATCCAAACCCTTTTTCCCCCTAATAATCTCCTCAGTCATCTTTGCGACGAGGAGGTGGATGCGATGCCAAACCTGGGGAACAAGCCCGTAGCAGCCAGGAAGGTCGGTGTCATTCACAACGAGGAACTTCCTCTCATATGGCACCTTCGGGCGGCACTCATCGTACAGCAGCATGTGGGGGTACACTCGCAGCTCAGGAACGAGACATCTGGGCAGAGATGACCCCAAGAGAATCAGAGATACTGAGGGAACGGAGAACGTTTACCCCCGAAGATTGTGAAATGGAGCATAATACATTTGTCACTGTCAAACAGACATTTAACAGCCCTACAGTGATCAATTGCCTTCAAAGTCTTCCCACTCAAACATGTCTTGTCAAGGAGGGGCAAACCCTGAGAGGCAGCAGCCAGAGGCTGCCAAGTGCCCTAGGCAGAGCACTTTGTCCCACAGCTGCCTCAGCCCCTCCTTTACCCAAGAAGGCTTGCAAGGACTCCTGTAACAGTCCCAGTGATCCATGAGCTCTGAGGGAGCCTTCCCAAAAAGGATCAGTGCTCACTAAGGCTCAAGGAACACACAACTAGTGTGTCAGTAGAAATGACTCCCTTCTCTCCCATGGCACTGTTGCCCTGCCTGAGAACTCAGCTGTTTGCCCCAGCCTTGGAGGGCTCGGCACACCACCTGCCCTACAGAATGGGTGATCACCCCCTCCCAGTTCCTACAGCTCTCTCAGTCCTTCACAGGTCCATGCACTGCCTGTCCCCAATTTTACACCTGCTTAACGAAACTGCAGCCCAGGCACTGACTGGATGGCTCTGCCTGGGAGAGGGAAGAGCACCAGGGAACTGCATCCCTCTTGTCATAAACTGATGCTCACAGTGGCATAGCAAGATAGAATTTGGCTGCAGCAAGAACAAGTTTTGGTTTAAGTCTGAGAACATTAAAGCTTCAACATGGGAAGCAGAGGGAAGGAGAAAAACGAGAGCTGGCCTGCCACATCAAGGGCTGTTTATCCCTCGTAAGATCTTGCCCTCACCACTCTTGCTGTGAGCCACTTCCCCGCTGTCACGTGCCCTCATGAACAGAAGCAGACCCTGACTCTCAGCAGCTGCTTGGTGTGTCCCAAAGCAATGCAGGGTGGTTGCAAGCCAGCACAACTCCACCTCTTGCAGGAAGAAGGAGAGGAGGCCCTCGGGAAATTTGTTGCACCTCAAGCACCAAAAACCAGGCCAAGAAATTATATCATTCCTGGTCCCTTTAGAAAAAGGCCCAGGACCGTGCTGGGCTGTGAGCAGCGGTGCTTTTCACCACAGGCTGCTTTCCAAGCACTGCTGTTCTCACATGCAGCTGGGCAGAACATGAGGCCATTAAACAACACTTCTCCATGGGAGCTGAGCCAGCAAACCCTGGTCAAGGCAGTGTGCTGGGGGAGGCCAGGGAAGTGCTGGTACCTGGCCGTGATGCTCAGTGATGCCACTCCACTGCCAAAACCCTCCAGGTCCACCAGCATTCTCCGGTAGAATTCCATCACGGTGTTGGAACACAGGGTCACCTGGTGGAAGAGAAGAGCAGTGAATTCTTCCTTTAAAAAGCTCATTACCCACATGTGATATTCTCCAGTTCTTGTTGCATGATAAGGAAAGGGAGGATTTGGCCTTAATTCTTCTGCTGGTCCATGTGTAGAGCACAGTCTGTGAGAGTAACAAAAGCTTTCTGGCAATACCAGATTTGATCAACACACCTTGCTATCAGGGTCAGCTAAATGAAAACATTAGACTAAAGCTTTCCACACCACTGTATTCAAATTAAGGCGCCAATTTTTCATCTGACTACAATGACGTAAATGCAGAGGAAATCTGCTGACTTGCACAGAATGAGCTTTACAGCAGGAAGCTGAGGGCAAAGGGTGGCCCAGCAAGTGCTGGGCAGTTCGTAGCTGCAGAATGTTTTGTCTCTTCTGGAGATCCCTGCAGGGAACACAAATCATTCTGCTCCCCAGGACAGCAGAAGCCAAACCAAGAACAAAAGGAAACTGCTTTATACAATGGCATCTCTCTAGCTGCCACCCTCTGTCCTCATCCTTCCTCTGCCCATTTGCAATCAAAGAAATTACTCTCAAAACCCCAAGAATGGCTTCAGTACTTGACTATATGGTATGTGATCTCGGCATATGGTTTTGGAAACCAAACAATGCTCCTTGAGGAATATCCCGAGTAAGGCAGCTAACAGAGGCCTCAGGCCAGTGCAGATCTCTTCCTCACACAATGCTCAAAGCTGGCAGCAGAGCTAAAGCCCTCCCACACTGCAGTGAAGCTTCAGCCCTGGTGCTGAAGCACGTATTGCTGGACTCTTCCCATACCTCGATATCCTGGTGTCCCTGGGGAGGGATGGTCCCTTGTTTGGGATTCATTGTAAACTCCCTTGGCTCCACATAAAAATGAATTCCTTCTGTCCAGGATGGGTCGCTGTCGTTGCGTATTTGGTCAAAGCTACTAACAGCAGGCTGCGTGCCGTCGTCAGACATGCGGAGCTTGAAGCTCAGGGGCACTGGGGAGGGGTTAGTGAGGCGGCAGGTCTTGGTGGAGGGAAAGCCTAGGAAAAGGACACAAATATCCATTTAGGCACCAGTTATGTCACGACTCTTGGTGGGAATATCCTGCTAGGATAAAAGTGTGATTGGGGTTTAGCTCCTTATTATCTGAACCACAGCTCACCAAAGAAGCTGCATGAGAAATTAATTGTCACTTAGCTCTCTTTGACACTGATTGCAGACTGCAGTCTTGAAAATGCCCAGTCTTAGCCCTGCTGAACACTGCAAGCTTCTCTCTTTCTGATGGAGAGGAGCTCCCTCACCTGCCCCAAACCAGCATGAGTTATTTGTCACTGATGAGTATGCACCCAGACCGAGCATTTACTCTGAAAATTCAAGCTGTAAAATTCCCTGTTAAGTCTGCCAACACTCCCACCATTTTCAAGAGATATAAACAGCGAGTTGTCATTGAGAGAAGCTACAGCAAAAGAACGAGGATGGAATCAGGAACTAGAACGTGATGCAAAGCACCCTACTGCAGTTTCTCTCTGCAGGATCCTTAAGGTATCTCTTGGTTTGGGCCAAACAGACAAAGCACGTGACGGCTCAGAGTTCACTCAGCTGGAGGCAAACGTGAGCCTTGCTTCGAGATTAGCAATCAGGAGCCATGTCCCATCTCACCCAACAAACAGGGACATCATACCCATGCTGTTCACTGTGATTGCTGCCTGCAAGGTTTTATTCTGCTTTAGCACTGAGATTTGCTTTCCATACTGGAAAGCCAGAGATAGAGCCACGTATGGTGCGGTGTGGAGGCCCAGGGGCCTGCCAGGGAGATACCAATCTCCATGCCCTGGAAGGACAGGCATGCCTAAAGGGCATTTAACTCAGGACGACAAAAAGGGTTTCTCCCCACAGTTCTTTGCTCCTCTATGTTAATGTACCCCAGTTATGTCATCCCTAACGCCCTCCCCAGTTCTGGGAAGTTCTCCTTTCCCTGTTTAGCCATTGCCTCAAATTTTCCACAGTGTTCCACCCCCGTTTCCTTATTGGTTGTTGCCCTTTGCCCCACCTTTGTACCGTCCCTGTGTTCTCAGCCCATTGGACCCTCGTGTTCTAGTCTGTCCCTTCTTGCCTTAAGCGTTGAATCTCCTTTGTTCTGGCTCTACTGCTCCTGGACCCCTTTAGTGTGTGGCCACAATAAACCTCCATCAGAACTCCATATAGAAGACCCCTCTCGTCTTTTCTCCATCAGCTCCTTTCTGCTAGCTGTGGCTGTGTGGGGGTCATCTTTCTATTCCGGGAAGATTCCCACCTTCCTTGGCAGACAGCTGTCTTTTAAACCAGGACAGAGACACCAGAAAATACTCCCTTTCTATTCCTTGGTACTCTTTGATCTCACAATGGCACCAGCAGCCCTGGAGTTCACACCCTGAAGAGGCTGCTGTGGCAGAACATGAGTGATGGATGCTTTCATGTTCAAATGGTCCATTTTGGAATGCACAGATCCCTCACGCTGTGTCCAAGCCCAGGGAACACTCACCAAAGGAAATGTCACCGAAGTCGAGCTCATTGACATTGAAGTGTACAGTTGGTTCAGGTTCAGAGACACATCCCCTGCGATGAGTAGGACAGAGGAGGAAATGAATTGGTTAAAGGGAATTGCAAAGTGTCTGGCTATCGTGGCTTGGGGCATAAAACCTGGTCAGGGGCACTGTGGGTTTCAAATCAACACAACGCCACGTGCTCAGCACAGTGTCCACGTGGACAGGAGGCAGATAAAGCCCAGTGGCATGCAACCAACAGCCACTGATGGGGCTTTGGCCACAGGGCAGGCAGGAAAAGTCCCCGAGTTGTTGGTAGTCCCATGAAGGACCCTGAAAACACACTCAGACATGGCTCCATGCCTTAGTTTCCCCATCTGTAATGTGATGCACATAAAGGTGTGTAAGAGTTGGTCTGGAATTTTTCCCTCATACGCCTCACGACTGTCGCAAGGGCAGAGGCTAAGGCCCCGAGGACTCCCACCCGCTTCTGGACAGGAGTTCTGGCCTGGTCGAGGTGGATGCTTGCCAAGTGATTGTTTGTGTGTGTGCTGTCCACGGTACAATGCTTTTGAGCAGGCACTAACTGAAAACTGCATGTTCTGCTTCTCAGAGCACCTCACAATGGCCCACAAATCTCCCCACCTCTTGGCCGGACACCACTCCCTTTGGAAAAGGACTATAAAAAGTGACTGTCTGAAGAGGATTTTTGAGAAGCCCCTGCAGAAGACACGTCTATTGGCCGGACCACGAGGATGCGTCTCATCTGTTGGTAGCTGTTCCCCCATTCCCCTCTTTCTCTCTCTCTCCCTTTACTTTGTTTCCTTTTATATTTCTCCCCTCTATTGCAAACACTGAGTAGCTGGCACTCAATAAAAGTGCACTGTTTTGAGTAAACTGATTGTTGTCCCCTGTTGTGTCTTCTGCACACCTGAGATCACATGAAGCAGCAGGACTCCCGCCTGTATTAACAGTGGATTGTGACAAAGTGTCCCTACAAACTTCTGTAACCAGCCTTTCCTGCTTTGCTACTTCTTAGCTGCAACTGCTGTTCCATGGAGGAGCTTTCTCAGGAGATTTTGACCCACACAATCATTACAGAGTTTTGAGACATGAAAACCCAAGCATTCTCTGAAAACAGCAGCAACAGTTCTACACAGTCAACAGGTGAATTCTAGAGGAAAGTAGGGAGGCTCAAGAGTCTGCCCCTGGGGCTGGAACACCAGCTCTGGAGGGGCAGAAGAAGGCAAGGAGAAACAGCACTCTAAGCTTATGGTGAGAAGTTCCTCCCTCCCATAGGCCTTTGCAGGCACATGTTAATGTCTTAAGTTCTATCGGTTTGTACAGTTGTTCCACCCCTATTCAGCCCCTGTTCACCTTATTTGTATTCCTCCTAGAATGTTCTCCCCTTTCCTGATCTCTGTTGGTTCTGATTTGCTGCAGTGCTCCACCCCTGTTATTCTGTTGGTTCCCCTGCTTGGCTGTCGCTCCTCTGCACCACTTTTCCCTGTCCCCATTGGACCTTGACCCTCAGACCTGCCTCTTTCATCCCATATTTAACCCTGTGCCCTCAACCCAGTTTTGTCTTTGTCCTTGGACTGCCTTCAAGACCCAAGAAACCTTCCCTCAGATTTCCATGCCAAGACCCATCCTTTGCCTGTTTTCTCAGCCAGTTTTTGTTTTTAGCAAGCGTGCTCTGGGCTCCAAAAGCACAGGCCATTCTCAGAGGAACCCAGTGAGGTGCACCAGTTCAGGACAGGACCAGTGTGGAGGGAGCAGAAAACATTCATTGAGCAGGAAACTTCTCAGTGTCCCTAGAACAGGCCCCATGGAAAACCATAGCTTAAAGATAAGAAACTGCTTGTTAAATGACAAATTAAAAAAGGAATTCAAACCCCCATTAGTGGACCCCCTGTTATCTTTCTGGTTCGTTTAGTGGTTCGTTTTCCTTTAGTATCTATAGGCTAGATTTGAATGTCAAATCCTTCGTGGATTGGTCAGAATGCCGAATTCCCTTGGTAACTGGTGCAAAATGTAAAACCCTCAAAAGATACCAAACCACCTTAGAAAGCCCAGCCGTTGAATATGCTAGACTGGATACCTTCATCGAATAAACTATGGAATTGCCCCTCTCTTCATGTTCCGATCTCTTCACTCTACTGGTTTGAGGGGGAGCTCCGAGCCAGATTCTATCCAGGCAAGGCTTGGAAGCGTGCCCTGTCTCTGAGGATGGCTTTGGCAGTCTTGGGGATCACAAGGGGACCCCAAAACCCACCGGCAACTGACCAGCTTGTCACCAGTGCACCAGCTGGCACAGCCAAGAGCAATAGGACATGCATGTCCTGAATCTACCACACCACCTCACTGTCCTTGATCTCAGCAGACTCCAAAAGTCACCAACATCCGCTGAAATGAGCACTTGAAGCTGCACAACACTCACGAGTTTATTTCATGCTTGATGCCAGTCAATGCCTACTCTGCCTTTTGGTTAAAAATCAGGGACCAGTGAACTGTGCCTTCTGTTGTGTTTACAGGACTGCCACTGGCTCTGCTCTACACATCTCAACAAGAGACACCTGCCCTTGCTCAAGGACAAAGCTGCTTATGCAATAACATCCCATGACCAGTTTGGGGGAGGGACAGAGGAGAATCAATTATTTGATGGTGAAAGGTTCCCTCTCGATTCCCAAAATAGAAAAGCAGTACTTCTCCTCCAAAAACAAAGCCAGCATAATTGTTTCTCTACTATGGACAGACCTACTCACTGCTTTTCTCTTGCTAAGCAATAACTTTCTTGTTCTTTTTTATCCATCTCCCTTATATTATTGGTATAATCGACTGCAGATTGCTTTCATTTCTTTACTGCCTTGAGTCAGGGCCTCCCAACTGCAGCAGGTAGCTCCAAAGCTCCAGAGCAGCCAGCATCAGCTTTCCTGCTTACACTACATCATGCTACCAGCACATGGCTCAGGCTAGCAGGGACAAGCCCTCGTGCTGCTGTGGTCCTGAGACTGAGCTCTGCCTCCCCTGCTATCACCCCTTCTCCCTTTTGCTGGGCCAGGATTATCTCTTGCAATGGTACCAGCCTACAGGATAATGCCCATGGGATCAGCCCTTTCCCGGCTGTAGAAAGGAGGCACCAGAGCACTCTCTGCACAGGAGTTGGGAGCACAGCCTGCCCCCCACAGCATGGCCATGACAGGTGAGGTGAGGCTGCTGCTGCCCGTTTGGGATGGATTCTTAAGGGAAGCTTTAAAAATCACTGCTGCTGGTGCCGAATCACCCAGGCTGGCCCATCTCCAACGCCCTCGGGGCCTTGCTGGGTGTTCAGGTGGGACATCCCAGAGCAGCTACTGCCCAAAGCTGATCCATCCCACTGCCTGCCACGGCCCAAGGCAGAGGGAGATTCCTGCAGGGAGGAGTCATTCCAGCTCCCAGGTACGACACATGGCAGCAGGCAGCCCCACATGAAGGCAATGCCAGGATCAGAGCAGAGATTAAGGCCTCAGGCAACACCTTTTTTTTTTCTGCTCAACCCCAAAATGAGGCAGGTGGGGGATGTCGCAGAGACAGCTGCAGATGTGCCCACCAAGTTCCCAGAGCCCTTACTTGATTGTCAGGATTGCAGACGTAGGAGATCCAGCCACGGAGAACTGGAATTCTTCCTCAAACCTCCCTGCTACGGTGGCATTGAAGGAGATCTGGATGGTCTGGATCCCACCTGGTGCAATGATGCCCTCCTCAGGTGCAAATTTGAAGCAGTAGCCCACGTTTGCGGTTGTCTGGATATAGGTGAAGGGAGCATCAATAGCTCCATGGTTCATCAGTGTCACCTGCAGCAGCAAGAAAATAAAATGGAAATACATGTGGAATCTTCCCTTGGTGTGAGTTACTGTCTAATGATGCAACTAACACCCAGGAAAGGCAGAAGATGCTTTGTGCTGCTGAATGGCAGAAGTCAAAAAAATACAACAGGACAAGTTCTGCCTTTGGGTTTTCATGCAAAGCAGTGGTAACTCCACATAACTGGAATCACCCTGGGGTTATCCCATGGACACAGAGCAGTCCACCTCTGGTCAGCATCACCAAGCTCATTCAGACCTGGCCCTGAGAGCAATGTGGGGTGATTGCAGCTGCACAGTGAATCACCACAGAGCTGCTGCTGCCCCAGCTAGCACAGCTCCAGCAGTACCATCAACTTATTCACCTTTTCTCATATCATGAAAACAATACATTGGTAATGAGGCATGAGCATCCATATGCATAGACAGCACCATCTTTTGGTAAGAAAACTCAGCATGTCTTTCCACATCCAAGCTCTTGAAAGTATCTGGCATGATGTAGTGCCTCATTTTTAAGCTCTTTCAATTGCTCTTTTTATTTCTTTTGTAAACTTGACACTATTGAGGGGGAGGCAAATAGGTAGAAAAATCCTTTGCTTTATTCCCAGGGACAGTCTTCTCTTTCTACAGTCAGAGATGCACCAAGGCTGAAGTGAGGGATTGGTCAGCAAGGGGAAGAACTCCCAAGGCCTTTGTAAGGGCCAGCACTGAGCCAGGAGGCTGGATGGCTTTCCTGTGACTTCCAGGAATAAGCAGGAGACACTTGACTGAAAATTGTTTGCCATGGACTGAAGGTCAAACGTGGCCAGTTTGTTCCAGCTGCTTCTGAAGAGCTCAGTACAAAGGTGTCTTGTGTCTGGAGCTGCCACAAAAGCCTCTGAACAAGCAGCTTTTTGACCCAGTGTTGCTTTCATGTGTCAAGCGCTTTTGCAGGAAGCCTCCCAGCTGATCCCCAAGGAAGGCTGCCCAAAAGCAGGGATTGGCGTTTCATGAACAACAGACACACCTTTGTGACCCCCCAGATTTGACCAGAACGTCAAATATCCCCTGCTCACAACTGCCCAGGTTGGCAGGAATTCCACAGGTCCACCAGGCTTGCTGCTGCCTCAGGAGCCATCAGGATCCATCCCAAGCCCTGCTGCTCACCTCACAGATGTAGGTGGTGTTGACAAAAATGTTCCCAAGGTTCAGTGCACGACAGCTGAATTCAACCAAGGGTCCTTGGCCTTGCCCTCTGAGGCGCAGGGGCAGCCTGCTCTCACGGCCTGCGGAGAGATGTCCATTTCAGTACAAAAATTCCCTCTGTTATACTGTATTTTCAAGGCTGCCTCAATGCCAGTCCCTGACTCTGAGACGGATGCAACCAACTCCTGATGCTGCAGGAGAAGATATGGACCCTTCTCGTCTCTCAGGAGATTTCCCTTGGGGCTGACTTCCAATTTCTAACCCATTCCTTGGGCTGCTTTCCAATTTTAGCCACCAGTTTGCTGAGTTTGAAATATCTCTGATGTCTTGTAGTGACAGGCCAAGAAGTCATGAGTAAAATGGAAAGAAAGAAAATTTAGGTTAGATAATAGGAATACATTTTTTTACTGTGTGGTTGGTGAGACACTGGAGCAGGTTCCCAGGGGAGTTGTGGAGGTTCCAGCCCTGAAGTGTTCAAAGCCAGGCTGGATGGGGCTTGGAGCTACCTGATCTAGTGGGAGGTATCCCTGCCCATGGCAGGCCTTGGCACTAGACGATCTTTAAGGTCCATTCCACCTTTAACATACTATGATTCTATGGTTTCCTTCCCATGCACTTAGAGGAGATTTGAAATCCATTCGCCGAAGGCACAAAGCTCATAAAGAGTTTGGCAATTGCCAAACTACCTGGCCCAGTAGCACAGGATTTTGTTGCCAAAGTCCTCAACTTCTGACACTCAGCACTGTGTTCTATTTCCACAGCCAGAGCTGCCAGGGGACAATTCCCACACAGGGACAGAAGGAGCTGCTGGCCAAGGGTGGTCCTTCTACAAACACCCTGGGCTCAGTGGGGCTCAGCCACCTCTGGTCTGGTGGTGTCTGGGCAGTGGGATGTGATCCAGGGTCAGGGAGCACATTTCTAACTCAGCTCCTTCCCTCTGATGATGGATCCATGTCACCTGGAGCCATCCTGGAGGTCAGTGGTCTAGAGGGACTTAGTGCTGGTTCACTAAAGCTGTTCTGCTCTCTAGCTCTTTGGCCTTTGTGGAAATGCTGGCAAAGTCACAGCATGAAAACTTTTCCCTGCACTGCCTGCGTTGTTGTGGGATCAGTAACCCAGACACAGGTGTTCTGAGCCCTGGCCTTGCACGAGAGACTCCATGGAAGCTGCAGGGACAGTGGGGATGTGCCAGCACTGCCCTGCTGACCAGGGACTCTTCCCAGCAGCTACAGGGGAGCCCAGCGGGCTCGGCCTTGCACCATGGCTTCACTGTGGGTGAGAGAAGCAGGGGAAAGGAGCTGTACCTGAGATGCTGCAGTAAGCCACACTTAGATACCCTAGTGCTTCTAGGGGTTTAAAGGTCACCTTGATTTCGGCCGAACAATTCGGCTTGATCTCTCCCTCCTAAATCAGAAAGAGACAGCAAAGCATTAATCTTCAAACTTCGCATTTCTTGTTTTCAACCACAGTCCCGTAAGCCTTTATTTAGAGCATCAATGATGAGTGAACAACACAAGGAGCCCTAGGAAACACTTCAAACCCCAGCTCAACACACTGCTGGAAGCTCTTAATGCTCAGCTGATCAGCTCCCACTCTCCACAACATTCCTACTGCTCTGACACAGGCTCTTGGTCACATCATGCTGCTGTCAGCTACAGTGGTATGCAACTGCCATTGTGCACTGGTGGCTCTTCTCAAGAAGAGAACCCTTCCTTGGAAATAAAAATATTAGTTTAACCTGTTTTGAAAGAAAGCAGACGTTAGGATTATTCTAGGTTTTACTCCAAGATGAGAAGGGATTTTGCACCGTGCAGCCACCAGGCATTCCTTATCTCTCACAATACCAATACTCAGAATCAAGGCTCTGGTTGATGGGAGGACTTGGGGGGTTTGCTTGCCTAAACAGAAAAGAAAAAGTTTTCTGTCCCTGTGTGCAAGAGAATTCAAGAGGCCCATTTCAACCTTCCACCTTTGTGTCCAGGCTTACAGATGACACTGGAAGGGAGACTCAGAAATAGTGCAAGTCATGGTTACAGGAAGGGATTGGCATTTCTGTGATGAACCTTGGGCTGAATTTGGCCTCCTTTTCCCAGTGACCCAACGCATGCTTCAGGTCAATATGTGAACTGGCAGTGCTCCAACAGCCTGTGCTAAACCCCACGCACCACGTGCCGGGGAAGCCCCTGCCTACAATAACTGCTCCCTGTGGACACTGCAAGGACACGCACCGAGTGCCCTTGAGCTCGAGCCCTGGCAGCAGAGCTCGGCTTTGTCAGGCTCCCAGTCTTGCCTTGAGCCTGCAGGGCAGAAATGCTTTTAGCAGGGAGCTCTGCAGCCGCACACAGAAACTCCATGACTTCCCTCTCAGCACATGGAGCCAGCTGAGGATCTGCCGAGTGACCGCAGCCGGCAGGATGGGGGCGGGGGAGGATGGATGGGAGGAGGAAGAGGAGGAGAAGGAGGAAGAGGAGGAAGATTCGGTTCTCAGCGATCACTTACCATTGGCTCAATGGAAAAAATGTCATCAGAGAAGAGCATGGGGTCTTCTTGCACCTTTTCCATCTCCTCCTGGACCATGTAGCTCAGGAGGGCAGTGTGATCTTCACTAGAGCCTTCCTCCTGCTCTGTATCTTCCTGCTCGATGAAGTTGTCCGGTGGCACCTCTTTCAGTGGCTGCAGCAAATAGCACTGCCTGCAGCCACAGGGAGAGACAAAGCCAGCAGGTTGTTTAATAAGCCACATACTTGCAGAGAGAAGTGTGAGTGCAGGAGAGCAAAGCACCTGGGGAGGAGGAGCAACAGCAGCTCCCCAGCAAGGGCTGACCCCAAGCCATGGGGATCCCAAATGGATCAGAGGATAACTTGTCCACTGGCACAGCAGGTAGATTTACTCCACACCTGCTAGCTCAGGAGAGTTTTGGAAAGCCAGCATCCCTCAGGAGAACCTCCTGGCTCAAAGCCTCTGCCAAAACTGAGGGAGAATCCACCAGTCACCTCAACTGGCTTTTCCCACCACTGAGCTGCTCGGGGGGGGGCAGATAAAGATCACGGAGCACCCACTGCAGGACTTTCCTGGGAAGGGGAGACGATGCTGGGTTGCAGCTATGTGTTACCAGCATCATCACTCTTTGTTTCTTCCATTTTGGACCTGCCCCGTTCCCTGCTCTGTCTTTCACAAGAGCACTTCCAAAGGAAATGGATGGATTCAGGCACCGCATCCCTTCAGTGACATTCAGGGTTTTATATGCATGAAAAGAGAGGCTCTGAGAGGGGGTGAGACTTGGTTGTGCAGGAGGGAGACAGCAAACTCCTGGAGAGACCTTTTCATGATCCAGAGCTTTTTGAGTCCCATCCCAGTACACGATAGTAGAATGTCCTGAGAGGGAAAGGATCCTGCACTATCTCCTCTCATAAACAAGTCCTCTCTGCTCTGCGATCCCAAAAGCTTCTGTGACAGCAGGACAGTGGCTTTGGAGCTAAAACCATCCCTAAGACTGGAAGTCAGGAAGAACAAAATGTCCTCGTGACAGTCTAACTGGCATGAAGACAGATGTAATTGGGAAAAAACCCACAAAACCAAAAGCAATTGGAAGTTGACCTTGAGGAAACCTAGTTGCTTCTGAGGGGAAAATAGATCACCTGGGCTCCAGGCTAGTGGGAAAAATGGAAATAAGCAGCCCAGGGAAGTAGCCAGAGAAGGTAATGGGATTTTCTTTTAACACAGAGAGCTTGTATGGAAGTCAGACACTGTGTAAGTAGATAGAGAACAGTGCAGAACCAAGAAACCCAGGGCACTAAAGGACCCTCTTGCCAGCCATTCGATCTCCCGGTCCTTTGCAGGCAATTTAAAATGGCTCTGGGGAGTGCGAGAGACCTGGCCCGAAGGAAACAGAGGCTTGCCACGGCAATTTGGGCACGGTAGTTTTGCACAGAAGTTTTCACACGGGAGTTTTGGCACAGCAGTTTTGGCACAGCAGTTTGGCACAGCAGTTTGCTCGGTGTTGTTTCAGTTTCTGCACAGCAGCTCACACAAACAGGCTGAGCAGAAAGGGAGCAGCCACCCACCCTCCTTGTGTAGTGAGTTGTGTCTTTTGGCTTGTTGTGAGGTGATTGCATGGTTTTTTTTCTTTCTTTCCTCTTTCTGCTTTTTTTTTTCCCCAGCAATGGTTTACAAATGATTAAAAGCCATTGCTGCTGCCAGCAAGAGTGTACTAACTCAAACAGAACCCCCCAGGAAGGACACAGCTGTCCAGGCCCCTGGCTGCAGGGAGGGTCTGAGCCTGGTGTTAGTATCAGAGGATAGTGCAAGAGACACCTGAGTGCAGTGTGAGCAGGTGAATGATCTGCTCTGTCTGGTGGCAGAGCTCAAGGAAGAAGTGCAAAGGCTGAGGAGCATTAGGGAGAGTGAAACAGAAATTAACTGGTGGAGTTACACCCTTCCAACCCTGAGAGAAGCTCACTGGAGTCTGAGGAGCTCTGCCCTTCTTGCGATCAGGCAGAAAGAGGACACCTAGGAGACGGTGGGGAATGGAAATGTGTCTCTGCTAGGGAGATAATAAAATTCCATCCTGACCCCCATCACCTCCCCAGGTGCCCTGACAGGATTGGTATGAGGTCCTGGATCCAGAGGGTCAGGCAGATGGCACTAAGGAAAAAATTCTGTCTGGAAAGTCTCCCAGTTGCTCTTCATCTGCCAGACAGATCACAGCCTCAAGTATTAAGAAGAAAAGAAGGGTAGTGGTAGTAGGTGACTCCCCTGTAAGGGGAACTGAGAGCCCTGTGTATCAACTGGATTCATTCCACAGGGGAGTCTGCTGCCTCCCTGGGGTCTAGGAACTAGATAGCACCAGGAAATTCCCTAATAACTAATGAACTTCATCTGCTCACCACTGTCTCTGGGGTGCAGTGACCATGAAATAATAGAGTTCTCAATATTTGGTGAAACAAGGAAGGGGCATCAACAAAACTTCCACTCTGGACTTCTGGAGGGCAGACTTCAGCCTGTTCAAGAGACTGGTTTGGAGAGTATCTTGGGAAACAGCCCTTAAAAACAAAGGGGTCCAGGAAGGATGGACATACTTCAAGAAAGAAGTCTTGAAGGCACAGGAGCAGACTGTCCCTGTGTGCTGAAAGACGAGCTGACAGGCAAGACAGCCAGCCTGGATGAGCAAGCAGCTTTTGAAGGAACTAAGGGGAAAAAAACAAAAAAAAAGAAAGAGGAAAGAGGGGCTGGCAAGTCATGAAATGTTTAAGGATGTTGCCAGGTCATGTAGGAAGAAGATTAGAGAGGCAAAAGCCCAATTAGAACTTGCGGAAATCCAGTCATTGCAATCAACCTTTCCTTCCCAAAATGCCATCCTTGGTTGGAATAGACATGGAACTGCAATGCTAAGTGCTGAGCTCCTGAAGCCTAGGACACACACCCTAGTGCCAGAGATGGTTTACTTGGCCTAAACCATTCAAAAGCACCAACACCCCCCTGAGGCCATACGTTAGTTTTAGTCTTGGGCCATGTATCTGACTGAAATGCATTTTTCAAACCAACCTCCTCTTCTCTTCATTCTCATCTTCCTCAGTAGGAAAAGTCTTCCACTGGAAGTGGGCTGTGATGTTACTCCTGTTCTCAATGAACATGGTTGTATAGTTTGACGTGTTGATAAAAGTCTTCCCAATCTTCACGGAATATGTGCTCAACCCAATGTTGGCATCTACAGCTTCTCCGTGAAGGTTTGTCTGGATGCTTTTTTCACCTGGAACAAAGCAATGAGGAGTCTTTGCTCAGCTCACTTGCTGATGGAAGCACAAGGAGCAGAGCAAACAACAGGTTGCACTAGAAAGTGTCATAGCTTTTAGCTGTATTAGCAGTTCCATGGATCAGTGCATTTGTCACATCCTGACAGCTCTGTGTGTACGGCGTGAGGATGTCCTGGGCACCTCCCTAAACACCTTATTTCTGAGTGTGTTTGTAGAGATTTGGCCCCAAGCTGACAGTAGGTACAGTGAGATTGGTCAGATGTGCTCAGGTGACCCACTCAGATCACTGGGATTTCTGCATCAAAGTCCTTCAGGTGACGCTGAGGAGCCCTGTTCAGTCCTGCCTTGCCCAGGGTGTCCCTTGGGTACCCCACGAGACTCCTGTCTCTCCAGATCCCTTGGATCCTTTGTTGCTGACAAGCAAATATGCCTGGGGGCATGTGGGCAGAAAAAAGAGGCCCAGAGGAACAAGTGAAGTGACAGCCCACCGAAGGAGGGGACACGGGCAAGGAAACACAACCAGCCCGGCTCTGCAATGTGACAAACCACTACAAAATGAACACCATGAAAATCATCATCATCTCCCTGTCCAAACCCACAGCCACATCAGTCTTGAAATACTTTATATTGTCCTGATCTCAAAACCCAACTGGAGCATTTAAAATGAAATAAAAAAGAGACAAAGGAAATATTAATAAGAACCGAGCAGCTTCTATATGAAGATTGAATGGGATTCCTCAGTCTAGAAATCAAATGGGAGATAGATCTGAGAGGTCCGCAACAGCATGAATGGCCTGGGAAATGGGGACGAGGAAAGATTTGTCCTGATTTGTCACCAAACAGGAACTTGAGGGCCTGAAAATGTTATTAGACAGAAACTAAATGTATGTGCAGAGGGCAACATAGAAAAAGGGTCTGTGACAAGCCAATGGAGAAGCAGCATACGGGACAGAGGTGTGCAAGAAATACATTGCATTGGAGAGGGTCTGCTGGAGACCTCACACCTCACATACAGCACTGCTCAGCAATAAAATCAAACTTCTCCCAGGCATAGCCACACGATAGTGGAGAATCAGGGTTCCTCCTTCCTCCACTCAGCAACTGCCAGCAAAACAGGATTCCAAAAATCTTAGCCCTGTTAGAGGGGATCCACTTTATCAACCCCCTAAACACCAGGGAGTTCTTAGTTTTCTTTAGGGTAAAGCTGGAACAGGGGAGGGGATTGCTGGAAACATTGCTGGAAAGCTGGAACATCTAGAGGGAATTGAGGAAGATGTGACAACAGGGAGTGATGTGGAGAACTGTCCTGTGCCCTGTGCAGGGCCCAGCACTCACCTGTGTTGCAGCACACTGCCAGGGACGCGGAATGGTCACCAATAGTCAGCGGGTGAAATTCCACTGTCACCTGCATGGTGTCACCGGCGCCCAGAGTTCCCCTGGCTGGAACCACGGAGAAAGGACTGCAACACAAAGACAGGGATCAGGACTCAGGGGGACATCTGGGGATTGTACTCCTTCTGCAGTGCAGGTCACTTCAGCTCACTTGGGCAAGCGGGGAGCAAACAGATGACAGTCAACAGAAGACAGACAGAACAGACGGGATCAGAAACAGCTACTGACCCACTTGTGAGGAGATCCAGCCCTCAGAAGATCCTGTGGGATAAAACGACCTCATCTCCCCCATACTCTGGCAGGAGCACATCAAAGAAGCAGAACAGGAGGTTTCTGTGTATTTACCAGCAATGCAGTCTGGGACTCTGGGTTGCCATCCAGGCTGGTAACAGTTCGCTTGGCCCACCAGAGAAACTGTGTAATGTGTTGGAAATAATTATGTAAATGTGTTGGTGCACTTTGGATTTAGCAGGAGCAATTAGGATTGGTCACCAGGTAAAGAGCTCTTGAGCCTGACAAACACAAGACTCTGTGCTTTGATGCTCAGGGACAGCTCAGGTGAAATGTGCTTCTGCCCAGCAGCTGCTGGGCTTGGTGCTCTTCTACAGCCCCATTGAGGAAACAGAAGTTCCTGGCCTTGGTGATTTGCTGGTGATCAATCTGTCACTTAAGAGTGTGTTCTGGGAGTTTGGTGATGAATGCATCACATGCAAAAATAAAGAGAACATCTGGCAAGCTGAACTTTGCTCATGCCAATAGTGACAGCTGATGAACTTGCTTCAGGTTCTGCTCATTAAGGACCTATGGCTGCAGTTATGGGCCTGACCTGTTCCCATTACCACTAGTGAGAACATTGCTATTGGCTGATGGAGAAGCCTTGGGCCAGCAATGTTTATGTGCTGGACGAGAGACTTTGGAGAGAGGGCAAGAAAGACAAAGCCCCAGCAGCCCCAGAGCCAGATTGAGCCTGCCCTCAAATGGCAGAATGGGAATAACAATCCTGGAGGTGACTTCAGGGGTTGTCTGAGAAAGAAAGTATCTTCTTACTTTCAAATTATCAGGAGAAGAGGATCCAGCCAAATTCAGGACTCAGTTGTCAGGACTGAAAAACTGAGTGCAAATCAGCCCCTGCAACTTCTACATCCCACCCCGGGCTGTACCCACCAGACTCCTCTATTACTGCTGTAGCAGCCATCTCTCACATAGACCTGGCTCCCCAAGACCCAAGCACACAAGCTCTACAGTTAAACTTCACTCCTCTGATTTTCAGCCAACATCACTAAGCTATTCCCTGAGCCCACACATAGAAGGGCTGTGAAGGAGACATCCCTGACACTGTAATAACCAAATGAAAACCATTTGGTTGGGGCTGGCAGGCTAAATTTTGGCCTTTTATCTGTTAGTTGTGAGCTGTTCTTTAAGACAGTTCTCATCCTGTTAGATCTACCCTATCAATGAATCACTACTGCACCTGACAGTCAGAAAAGATAAGGTATGGAGATATGGAGGGGGTTTCAATAGGTTGAATGGGTTTTCTTCTCTTTTTAACTAGGACCATTTGCATGCTTGTTTTCTTGTATGGCATCTAAAGACAGGTCCAGATCTCCCAATGGCACCTTGCAATCCCCAGACACTGGTCTTGCTTTGAGCAGTGTGTCTGCTCAGATGATTTCCAGAGGCTCCCCTCCAGACAAAGTTATTCTATACTTCTGTCTTCTAAATCAGCCCAATTGCTTTTCACATATTCACTAAATGTCTCCTATTTCCTATACACCTGTGCATGTACCTATGGGCATGTGGTATATTGACAGGCATTAGAGGAGCTCGCCCTTTATGAAAGTTGCCAATGAAGAATTCAGGATCTCTTGGCAAACATTTAACACAAACCAAAATGAAAAAGCAGCAGAAACACAGGAACTTCGGAGTATTTAAAAAGAAATCTCAAAGAAAGGGGGAAAGACCTTATTCAGAGATTTAAATCATCCCTTTGAAATTTTCAACTGGCTTTCAAAGGTTTGTCATAGAACAGAAGAGGTGACTGATGTCCTCAGCTGACAAGGGAAATCAGATCAGCTTTAAGTACAAGGACCTGCACCGGCTGCCCAAACATAGCTCATGTTGGGCATGTGATGCAGGGACCACTGGAAAGCCACGTGCCTGTGGCCTCCCAGAGAATGGGTCTATTTGGCTGACAGTGGGGAGTAACCATTTCAGAAGCTGCTTGTGCCCAGGAAGGTGCAAGCCAGCTACTAACATGTTCCAGCAGCCTGCAGGAAATCTGGGACAGAGAAAGCTCAAAGGCTGCATCCTGCATAAAACACGGGAAGCAAGAGCAAATTGCCCCACATGTCCTGCCCATTTCCAGCCAGGGCTGCAGGGCAGCAGCTCCGATGCTCCGGTTCCTTTTGTTGCTCTTGACCAGCTCTGTTGTCTCCCAAAGGGGTTTTGCACAAGGACAGATGAGCTGCCTCACCTCTGGGTGCTCAGCTGGTAATCAGCTGCCAGGTTCCCGATGTTGTGAACCAGCAGAGTCTTCCGGGTGCTGTACTTGACTGGGCACTCCGAGAAGTCCAGCTGGTCAGGGAAGTCCAGGATAGCTCGGGCACCAATGGCCCGAATTGGCACAACTATCCGTTCCCTTGCAGTGAGGCAGACGAGCTCGTGGCAATAATTCTGCAGGAAAAGAAACTAGCTCAGCACAGGGCATTTAGTGCATCCCCATGGCAGAAAAAAACCCATTTCCTATAACCCTTCAAGGGCATCAATTCACCTATTCCACCCCAAAATGAAGACTAAGTTCTACTAATATGTCACATTTGAAAGGCACCAGTGCACTTTGCAAAACCTGTCTCGGTGGCATTAAGCTCTTGTGTCACTTGGGTCATACAAAGAACTGCCCTAGGCCACCACAATTTTTGCTCTAAATTTTAATGATGTTAAATAATTCCTAAGTCCCTTCTAAGGAACATGGAGCTAGGGAACACAGGACGTTCCTCTTTGGGCTTCTATTCCTGCTGTTTGAGAATAGGACAAAGTGTTAAACTGACTCTAAGCAGCAAAAGGAAGATGAGAAAACAGCTGCACCCAAAGCACCTCTGACCTGGTGTAAAAACATCACTTGGCTCAGAACTCCACTCTAACTTTGCCTCTCCAACCAAGTCAGGAGAAGAACAGTGCTAAGAGGTAGCGGGATGCTGTTGGAAAGAGCCTCTCTTTGTTTCCCTGCAAGGCTTCCTGCCTTCCATGATGCCAAGTCCTAAACCCTTCTGCATGATAAAGCCTCCAGATCACAGCACTGAGATCTGACTTGCCAGGGCCTCAGCACTGGTATTCAAACCTCCACATAAAAGCTCCTTTGGCACAGAATGGGTGCCAGTTGACAGAGGAACCACAGTGACAGGCATGAACACAGAGCCACAGCAGTGTCACTGCCACAGGCTCTGGGCTCACAGATCTGCCTGCAGGTTGTATCTGCCCTACACGAGCTCTTTCAAGCAGGTGGCCAAGTCCCCTGCAGCTCACCAACCTCCTGCTGGCTAAGGGCCCCTAGAGCCCAGTGTGCCTGTGCCAGGCTGGGCTCACGGGCACAGCACATCCTCTGCCCTGGCCTTGCAGCTGTGTCGTGGTCAGCTGGGCTCTGGGACAGCACAACTGCAAGGCTGGAGAACAGAGGCTGTGCAAAAGCACCGTCTTTGCTCCAGCCCAGGGTGAGGCAGGGAAGCAGTTGCCAGTCAGGAAGGAGGAAAGCTCTCTGACCTCTTTGTTCCTCTAGTGTTTTCCATAATAATTAAACCCTTTCCACTGTACCTAGAGATGGCCGAACATCCATCAACACCCCTTGTGGGACACATATTGAGAAAGTAAGAAAATTACAGCCTGAAAAATACTCCAGGCTGGAGCTTTTCAGCTCTGTTCTCAGCCAATGAGCTGGTCCAGCTCAAGGCTAGGGAGAATTTCTCCCAGGGTGATAATTTGGTCAAAATAAAAAGGAATTAAGAACAAGATAGAACAGCTGTTGGGGTACGTGACCAGGCCCTAAGCATGGGGTGTCTTCTCTCTCAACCAATCACCTTTCCTCTACTCTTGGGGTTGCGAGTCATGCTATAAAACCAAGTGTGTTTCTGAATAAACTTGTCTCTTTCTTTCTGTCATGACAGACCACCATGTAGCTGTGCATCTTATTTGCGCCGCACTTAAAGGGTTAAAACCCCTTTCCACGGCTACACACCCCTCTGTCATTTTCATACTGTTCCCCATTCATCTTCCCTCGGGAATGCTGAGCAATGTGCAAGGAGAGGAGGCAGAGCCTGTCAGGCCTGCGTGCAATGCCTGACACCACATGCCAAGGTGTGAGTGGCTGCAGGAAGCCTGCCCACAGCCTGGAGCCAAGCCCACAGCATGGAATGGGCCGTTGCCAGAGTGCAGGGAAAACAATGGCTTTGGAGATAATTCTGAGGTTTGGCTCCTCCAGTCTCACCTTCATCTCGTCGGGGGTGAAGCGGATGCGCAAAGGGGAAGATGTGCCTGGTGGCACGATGTGGAACACATCATTGGGGCACATCAGCTCAAAATGAGGTGATCTCTCCATGGAGACCTTCACCGGCCGAGGAAACTGCAGGAAAGACATGAAACAATGATCATGCAACTTGTGGAAACAGGACGAGAGGAGAAATGTCCATGCCCTGGTGACCCCTTTTCCAAAGCTGTGGCGGTAAAGGCACATAATTCACAGGGGTCAACTTGAATCCCTTCTGTCTGCGCCCACCATTTTGGCCAGGGGCAGTAGGGCAATGCCTGGTGGGAAGGAAGGGCCAAGCAGGTCAGCATCAGCAGGATGGAGACAGAGCACCTGAACCAAGTCATCTGCATATTCAACAAGGCCAAAAAAACCTGCTGGCATGTGCCCACACACAGCCATACAGTCGTGTTCCAAAGGGGGAATGTGCTGCCTGAAAGCAAAACAGCACATTATCCTGGGGGAAGGAAGAAATTCCCTGCTAGCAGATCAGGTTTGGGCAGGGCACTTCTGGGGATACAGTCATGTGGGCAGATCAGCAAGAGAGGAGACCAAACTCTGTGGCCTTACTGGGAATAAAAGCAAACCTGAAAAGCAAAAGAAGGAACACAGCAAGACAACCCCTAAACCAAGGAGATGACAAAGAGAATTTAAATGGGCAGTAAAGCAGCAAGGAAGAATCACAAAACGATGAGAGCAATCAGCTTGCCAAAGGTGACAGAAACACAGGCTGTGCCTATCGACTATGGGCTTCCAAGGCATTTTCTGCCTGGAGGAACATGACCAGCACTGACTCACAGTGTGGTTCCAGTATCAAAAGCCAGTCTTGGCTCTCCAGGGGTTCTTGCTGCCTATGCAGGCAAGCTGGGCTGCTGGGCATTCCTGACAGGTTCTGCCCTCTGGAATACACAGACACAGCAAACATGCGTTTTCTAGCACATAGATATCGAGCCTGAGCACCAAAATGCTCTCAAAAAGTCTAAACCAGATGATTTTGAGACCCTCCTGTCTCTTCCCACAAGCCCACTCTTGGCACAAGCCTCATTTGAGAAAATGTTTCCCTGACTGAAATTCAAATGGTCTCAGTTTTCCTCTTTACAGTGGAACACAACTGCTGACATTGTTCAAGTTTTTTGCTCTCAACTCTCTTGGGAAACTGCAAAACAATCACCATTTCTTCAAGTGAAGCTGAAAACCTCCAGGCGCACATGGCTTTGCATGTGCTGTGGTTCTCCAAAGGGAAAGCAGAGCACCACATTGCATTTGGAAAATCTGAGCAGAGCCGGATGAAGCTTAGCAAGAACCTGAAGTGGCACCTAAAGGCCTCCTGCTGCTTCTGCTGCACAAATCTGATTCCAGGGCTGTTTCAGAACACTTTTCCTGCACTGCCAATGCCATTAATGATAAGTGATTGCAGCATCAAGTGGAGAAGACTCAGCCTCTGAGCCTTGACGGTGAGCTGCACAAAGGGAGCCAAACAGGCTGAGAGAGACAGAGATTCCTACCAGGAGCCAAGATTAGCCAAGGAGACACAGGATGTGGTATACACTCAAGGCAAAGCATGAGAGCAGGTACGAGCTGTACAGCCCTCAACATTCCTATCAGTCCAGCGCTTTCAAGAGAAGGAAACTCCTTTGGGATAGATACCATCAATGCATTCCCAAAATCAGGCAAGAATTCCCTGCACAGGAAGATTTCCACCATCTTGCAGGACAAAGGCGCTGAGACATTTTCTTCTGGATGTGCTGCAGCAGATAACTTGCTTTGCTGTACACTATGGGAATGACACCACTCTCCTCTCTCAGCACAGTCTTAAAGCTCCATGTCCCAGCACTTACCTTGTCCTTATTTACGAGAGACAATACCATTTCAGAGACCTCCTGAGTGACGAAGTTCTCAAATACCAGCTCTGGTGGGGAAACCTGGAACAAGCTCTGTTTCTGGTGAACTGATGGCAACTGGAGAGGCAAGAGAGAGCAGGGAGAGGTTCAGCTGCTGGGAAGAAGGTTGATGAAGGAGACTTTTACACTGAGCCCCAGTGAAGTACAGACTCTGGGTGAGCACGTCTGCCCAGGCCACACTGGGGAAACAGTAGCTTACCCACCTCAGCTCTGAGCTGATCATGAGCTGCTGGGCCACACAGAGCAGGCTCAAGCCAAGCTGCTCTTTTGGCATGTATTTCTGCAGGTTTCCTCTCCAGAATGGCAGGCAGCACTTACCTTAAGCACATCTTTGTGCCCACGGAGTCACAGAGCTCTGGGGCACTGACTGAGCACTCATGGAGTAAGTAAAACCCATGAATTTACATCAGACTCCATGGGAAACAATTTTGGGATGTCCTTACTCTAAGAAACTGAGGCCCACATAACTACAAATATCTTTTTTGATCTAGAACTTAGACATCAGTAAAAAGAGAACAGTACCAGAGGAGGTGTGGGAGATGAGGTGATATTTTGCTGAAGCCAAATGTTACTAAGTGAAGGAGTGAAAGTTGTTGGTTCTATGTGTTTGGGTTTGTTCTGGTTGTTTTGTTGCATGTTGCTGAGCTGGGAGAGGGATGGGGTTGAAGACCTGACTAAAAAGATGCAGGATGAGAGGGGAGGGGGCAGGAAAGTTGGCGGTCGGGAGAGAATTTGAGTTCCCGAGTACCCATCCAATGGCAAAGGGGACAGGGACCACTCTAGCCAGGTATAAAGGGGTAGAAAGATTGGAGGGTGTGTTTGTTTGTCTGGGGTGGGAGCAAGAGATGCCTGGCTCAGCTGAATCGTTACTAATAAACAGTTTTCTTTTGCTTCGATGATTTTGTCCCCTATACTTGTATTTAAACGTTAGTGCGTTTCTAACAGAGGTAAAGGCAAACATAAAGTAACACAGAAGTTGGGAAAAAGACAAATGAGGTGAATGCTGAATGAGGATAAGGTTCAGTTCTTTTAGCAGCAACTCGGGTAAGAGTAGAGTTGCTATCTCCTTTTTCCATGAGCTTTAAATGGGTGCTTTCTTGTAACCTAGTATTGCTATCTTATTTGATACGATTGTAGAGGCACGTCTGGAAGGACACAACAGCAAATGCTTCTGGAGCAGACATTGCTTTGAGAAAACTCTCCCCTGCTTTGTCTGCTTTCTCCAGCCACACTGCTGTCAGTCCAGAGACACAAGCAGGTCTCCTGTGTGACCTCACGGGAGACTCAGTCTGCTGAAGGGAGTGGCTGCAGCACGCTTGTCCCTTAGTTGTGCCCCTCTCTGAGGTGTTCCTAAGGCCCCTCTCCAGGGCAATCCTTAACCAGTTTGTTACATGTCTCTTACTGCCAATTTCCTGCTCAGCAGCCCACCTCAGTCACCTACCCATTTCGTCTGTGCTTTATACTGAGCCAGTCCTGCAAGAAAAGCAGCTTTAGACACACCTCTAAGTAGGCTCTGATCCAGATAAAGCACATCCATTCCCCTCTGCCCAGGGCAAATCCCCTGTACATCTGGCAGCCTGCAAAATCTAACATCCCATCAGAGTCCCTACACATTGTTCCAACCCAAGGCGTTAATGCAATTAGTTTTGTTAAATCTGAAGGAATTACTGCAGGTCCTCGGCCTTCAAAGGCCAATGCTGCCACTCTGGAGGGAATCCTATGACCCCAAGCTCTTGATGGTGACCACACCAAAGCAAGAGGTGGCTATTTCAGCAGGAGAATGGCAAATGGTAATTTTGTGCCTTTGTGTCCCCAGCCTTCCCCCTGTTGTTTTAGCAATGGCAGCTACACTCCAACAAATCCCAGCAGCTTCAGCAGAGGTTATTTGTGTTGGCTTAGTGCAGATCAGGACTCCAAGTCCACCACCACCAGCAGTTTGCAATGACAACAGGACCTAGACACTGAGGTATTTTGCTGGAGGCAAGCCTGTCAAAAGCACACGCCCTCTTCAAACTTCACATCAAACAGAAAAGAAAAGAACAGGAAAAGGCTACCTTTTGACTAGTTCCACTCATGGGTAGAAATGGGCCAATTCTGGGCAGAAAACTCGCCCCATTGCTGGCCTTCTTCTTCACATTGAGAAACTTCTCCCTCAGGAATCTGGAGGGAAGCAGCTGAAAGGCAAAAAAAACCCAGCTAGAGCCTCAGAGATGCGCTTGTTCAGAAAAGCTTTACTTGAACAAGTGGCACTGGTGAATAATTTGTGATCACATCGTCTAGGACAGTTCCAGAAGCCCTGGAAGTTACCTGCTGAAATACTTAGCATCAGTAAACTAATAATACAGAGTGCAACACACATACTCCAACCACATGGCTCTGTGCCATTAGCTTCTGCGTGATTTGATGTGACATATTTGGGGATTTCTGCTCTTTGGGCATTTGTTTCCTCTTTAGTTTCATTGGATTGAGGCAGTGACCTTTTCAGAGAGTGGGGAGGAGCTAGCTCTCAGAACTCCCCTAACTCCATCCCTGCACAACACTCAAAACTCACAGCGAGGAGAGAGCACTGCTGAGAGAGTCCAAGAGATGCATGAAAGCAAAGTTGGCCCAAGAGTGAGGTGCACAGGAAGGTGTCCAAGTTTTAGTTCTCTCTGTTAATTAGCATTTGTGTTCTCCTTCTTGGCTCACAGACCCCTCCACAGAAGAAACCAAAGGGATCTCCTTGACAGAGCCTCAGCAGTGGGGCATCTTCAGTCAAGTGAGCTGCAGCCAGCCAGGGAACCTTTGTGGCCCTGACTCCACTGCTGTCTGCAGGGCTGGATCTGTGCCCCACACAGGAGATGAGAGAGAGCAGCTGGTTTGGAACCTCTTCTAGCTGGGACCAGCCTTGTCTCTCAAGTCTTTGGGCAGAGTTTGAGCTTCCCCCCCACGTCACACACCCAAGGGCAGGTTGGTCAGAGCAGCACAGGTGAGTGTCCAGCCTGACAGGAGGAATTACTGTGACAAAGGGAAAGGGAGAGAAGCACATGCTGAGGGCTTCAGCTGTACATTGGTTTAACTTGGCTCCGGTGGCACAGCCAGGCAAGATGCTGGAGTGTCCCTGAAGCAGCACACGGTGTTCCCTAGTGCACCAGGACAGCCCCCACCCACAGGAGAACGGCACAAAGAGGTGGGGAGGGGTCTGCAGCTTCACAGTGCTGCTGGACAACAGGCAGGGCAGGGAGAGGAGGGACACGAGGGGAGTTTCCAGCCTTAACACGGCCCCAGTGGGTACTTACAGTAAAAGACTTCAGTCTTTCCCTGGACAAAAGACGAGGTGTCGATGACTTCTCCGGGAATGCAGAAGCCATTTTGGTGGGAGGATGTCACAGATGAGTGACAATTCCTCAACAAAACTGGAAGGAGCAACAATGGAACTCTGAAAATCCAGAACCCAATTCATGGCAGACTCAAGGGATATACTGGTGCTACAAATTTTAAATTCTTTGAAAGTAGCTAAGTGCTTGTTTGGCGTAAGCAGCCAGTGTCCTAAGGCGTCTAGTTGGACTTTCTTTGAACTATATGGCTACGTTTTGCAATTCCAAGATGGATCATACTGAAACCCGGAGCTAAAAATCTGAACATTAATAATAGTTAGAACAGACAAAGCTGTAGTTTAAATATTACTTTAAAATAGCTTGAGTTGACCTCCTCTTCTTTAGGCTAAACAACCTCTACTCTCTTAGCTGCTCCTCACAAGACTTGAGAGACTGGAATGTTACAGCTAATGGTTTAAATATTGTTAGAAAGGACTTTCTGCCCATTGTGAAAAAACTGTATAATGAAGCTGTGACCACCAAAGCCCACCCCTCCCTGAAAATGCCTCCTGACTGGAAGTTTGGACTGTGAGTTAAGCCACCTAAGGGAACTTGAGACAAGATAAAGGGGACTCTGTTGTCCTATTCTCTCAGGTCTGGGGAGAAGTAAACAAGGCTGAGGGAGAAAAATGTATCCACAACAAAGCCAAACCCAGCAGCTGTCCTGAAAATCAGCCCTGTCTGGGTTCAGGCTGAGCAAATCATAGGCACAGACTCATCTGCTGAGGCCAGCTTTGCACACAAACCTCCCATCAACAGAGGGAGAAGGAGGAAATTTTGGGGGTATGGCATAACCTCTGGTAATAGGCAGTGGACACCCATCCTCCCTCCCACAAACTGGCTCAGCTCTAAAACTGCCCAGCCCAGAAGGCCCCATCCAGGGGATTCCCATGAGGGGCAGCTGAGGAGGTGTCATAACCCATCAAAGTGCCCCCAGACCCATGCCTGAGGCCTTGAACCAGATGACTGCATGGGATGCAAAGTAACACAACAGATCTGAAAATACAGAACCCAATTCATGCCAGACTCAAAGGATGTACTGGTGCTAAAGATTTTCTATTATTTGAAAGTAACAAGAGACAATCTTGTCCCACCTCAGGGAGGCAATGGTTATAATTTCTATTTAATCATCTCTGTCACTCTCTTTCTCCCTCCCCTTCCCAACCCCCCTTCCCCCACTCCTCCTTTTTCTATTTATTTTTCTCTCTCTCTTCCTCACATTTACTGTTACATAAAATCCTGACTTTTGACTTTGGCAAATGGTCTCGTTTGCACCTTAATTCAGAGGCATCTCCCTAATAATTTTGGTAACCAGATCATAACAACCCGCTGAAACTTGAACAGAACTCATTCATCTTTAAGCAGGTAAGTAATCACTAGAGGGAAAAACGTATAGACGAATATATTTAGGAAATGTTGCTTTTCTTCAGTGAAAAAAAAGCCCCATCAGTAGACCATCTATTGTACATCCACTCAGCTGTACATGCCACTGAACTGCTGCACCCGAAGACTGGCATTATTCACATCCTGTATTTCCCTCTGGCATTCTCTTCAGAGCACAGATGTGACAAAACCAAAAAGTACAACGTTAGTCAACCTTTACCTTCAAACCTAATTCGGGATTCGCTTGCAGAGACCAATGCTCTGCGAGATCAGGACCCGCTCACAGAGCCCAATACTCTGCGAGCTCAGGACCCGCTCGCAGAGCCCAATACTCTGCGAGCTCAGGACAAGCCCGCAGAGACCAATGCTCTGCGAGCTCAGGACTCACAGAGACCAATGCTCTGAGAACAATTCGCTTGGCGACTGGCGCAGTGTAGCCGTCCGCACACGCTCAGGCTGCCAACAGCGGGCCAGGAGCGCGTTCTGCGGGAGCTGAGGCCGCAAAGCCGTCACAGACGGTGGGGCCGCGTTCGCGGTTACCGGGCAACCACGGCACCCGACAGGCGGGCCGGGGCCGGGCCGGGGCCCGAGGGCGGTGGAGCTGGGCGGGCCTTGGTCTCTCCTTCGGTCCCGTCTCCGTCCGCTCCCGATCCCGCCTCGTTCCCCCCTCGCTCTCGCCTTGTTCTCCCTTCGATCCTGCCTCGTTTCCGCCTCAGTCCGCCCTCGATCCCTCCTCCTTCCCCCTTCAGTGCCCCCTCGATCGTGAAAGTGGGAATCAGCGAACTGCAGATCCTGGACTCCCTTCAAGACCCAATAAACTTTCCCTCAGATTTCCGTACAAAGACGGGTCCTTTGTCTCTTTCTTCAGACAGTTTTTGTTTTTAGCAAGCGTGCTCCGGGCTCCGAAAGCACAGGTCGCTCCCAGAGAGACCCATTGAAGTGCACCGCTTCAAGGGGTGCCCAGACAAGTACAGGAAGAGTCTCTGTGAGCGACTCCTGGGACAAATTGGCTGCACCATTGTCCCAGGAAAGAAGACGCCTTTGGCTCAGCCACAACCCTAAAGCGAGACCGGACTTATATCAGGGCTCGCTGAAGGGAGAGTTGGCACCCTCCAAGCGGCATGAGGACCAGTTTTGGCTGACGACGCCCACGGGACATTTTTCGAGACCTGTACCCGGACCCGCCGGAGAGGGAGTTGGTGGGCAGGCGCCTGGGGTTCAGGATTGTTGGGATTGTTTTGTCCTGTGAGTGGGAATCCCTTTTGATCAGGGACAGTCATGGGAGGTGCTCTTACTAGGGCTGACAAGGATGTATACGTTCGGGTTAGGCAAGTTCTGAGGGGAAATACGTTCGTAAGGGGAGCTTAAAATGTTTTGTTCATTGGTTGTTTAAAGAGCAAAGAGGAAGGGGAAATACAGGTTGTATAAGCTCTGCTGTTGCCTGATACTGCTGCTTAAATTTAGGGATATTGAGCCTTTACGATTTTTATCCTCCCCTCTTTAGTCTTTCCTTTTCTTATATACCACAAGACACTAGGCTGTGTTATGAATGATGTTCTATTTTTCCAATTTATCAAGCAACAAGATTAAATTTAATAGTAAGTTTTTAATAGTAACAAAATGAATGCAATCAAAGTATTGGAGATGACAAAGTACTGGAGATTAAACAATCAAAATGCACATATTTAAGATTCTACTAAATTTGGCAGTAAGTAATTTAGTATAATTGAGGTCCGTATAAAGCATAAGCAAAACCGACCGGGGAGGAGCCCCCCTCCGACCGGGGGTACGGGGAGTGGCTCGCCATTCCTCACGTACCCAAAGCATCCAGGCTAACAATCCCACTTATATACTGTAGGCTACAGAAGTTTCTAGAAAACTCCTCCTAGTTTCTATTCCTAAAATCTACGCCACTATGTTGTATGGTGCATGCTCTACTAATAGGTTAGGGGGTCTCTCATCCTTTTGAGGGTCTTATTTCCGATGAAGGCTCATCATCTTCATCAGTGACCGAGGTGTGACCCGCAGGTAGCGCAGGCGCACTATGTGACTGAGCAGATGTTTTCCATAACAAGACTTTAATTGAGTCCCATGCTTGGAATCATCCCATTTTGGCCCATTTCAAGGTCAAAACTTTCTAGATGCTGCTTGTCAGACCTACGTCCTTCTACTATTCTTGTTTGACTTTCTTCCAACATCCTTCTTCGACTTCCGACATCTGGAAGATGTCCTTTGCCCTGTCTCACCCATCTCCCCCCTCACTCTGTAATAATTGTCTTTCTATTGGTCTAAATACAATTTTGTTAATATAGTTACAACTTAATTAGCACGAATCACATTTATCACAGCTGTATAGTTTCCATCCTACATGCATACTATGCTTGTCTTACAGGCTTGCAAACCCCACTGCTATGTTATTGAAGCCAGAGAAGGAGTGATCCCCACTAGGGATGAGGTTCCTGTGACAAGCACAGCAACCCTGGATGACACTGGGCTTCTTGCTGACACTATCCAGCTGTTCACTGGGAATAGCCTTTGGACTACATTTGTGTTGGTGGCTGTGGGCACTGGCACCACAATTGTCATAGACAAACCATTCGTCCCAGAGCTCAGCTTGGGATACCAGTTCAGGCAGGAGATCTCCCCAGCTCTCCTCCTGTCTCAACAAGGAGCAGTTTTGCTGTAGTTCTTCAAGAAAAAATCTTCTTCAGTGTTCAAAGCCCTGACTCCTTCCCTGAAGGCAGAGATTCCTTTAGAAACCTGTGATGGCCACTTGAGAGTTGTTAGATACCCTCAAAAGCCACTGAAAGGGAAACCAGTTGCTAAATGGCCACTGAATTGTCTTGATTCCTAATACATTTATGTCCTGACTTGATCAAGGAATGCTCTCGCAGGCTTCCTCAGAACATGAGGTTCCCAAAATGGCGCCCGGATGAGGCGGTCCCTCGGTGTGGCTGAGGGACTGAGGGAAGATGGCATCACACCCTTCCCTTCCAAAATGGTGCCTCCCAGGCAAGCAGGGGCCCCGGGAGCAAAGAGACAGGAGGGTGACAACCCCCACCAGGAAGGCAGGAGCCCACAGAGCACTTCCAGAGGCAGATGGAAACTTGCTGGTTTGTGTGGGCTCAGCAGCGCCGCTGCCGCCACTTGCTCCTGCTGTTCGTGGGCTCTGCTGCTGCCCTGCTCTGCCCAGCACCTCGCTCGGCACAGATTGCAAAGTTCACTTTGAAACAGTTTCTAATTGCAAATGGCTACAAGTGCAAAAGTTTCTACAAATGGCTACCAGTCAAAACCAAAGGTGCTGCGAACAGGAGAGGCCCTGCTCCCCTGCTTTCCTGTCCTGGAGCTGGCAGACGATTTTTACCAGCTTGCTGGGATCATCCAGAAAGTGCCTCCGAGCTGGCTTTTAGAAATGCCTGCAATCATACCCCCACACACAAGGTGTGCAGGATCTCAAAGATTCAGTAAAACTTTTGGGCACAGATTAATACAAAATACTGTAACAGTATGAATCACCCCAGAACAAACAGTTTGCAGGAAAACACCAAGTCCCGTTAGCCTGGGCTGGAAAATGCTGCATTACCATTATAAGCATGTTTCTCTTTGCAATAATGACATCAGAAGGGCAGCTTATCAAACACTGTTTCTGATCCACATTAAAAGTTGGAAATGAAGACAGTGTCCAAACTATTACCACCTCAGATTGCTCATTGGGAGCAAGCTGATGTGATAATTGATAAAAGATTCGTGTTAATCACAAAAGCATTGGGTTTTGCATAAACCAGAATACTGAGTTCTGAAGTGAAGCATGGACACTAGATAAAGGAAATTATATGATAAAATAATTCTTTTTAAAATCACCTTGTTATGTTATATTGTGTTGTATTATGTTACATTATATTATGTTATATTATATTTTCCAAATAAGTTATATCGGCTACCAGGTTGCAAAATCAGACTTCCCAATAGCCCTTCCTGCCTTTGTCTGATCAATACAGCCTATCCCAAAAACCAGACTCCCAGAATTTCTGTAGTAATTATCTCAAGGACCAGATGGCTATCTGTGACTGATTATCAGCCAAAAGCTTTGTGAATTTGTGTATGGATATTTATTCAACAACCACTGCTTATGACAACAAAAACCCAAAAATTATTGATTACAACAAGAAACCACAGTATAAGAAGAGGCTGCAAACCAAGGTTCGGTGGAGCGTGGAGTGGGCGGTGACCCCTCACGTTACCCAGCGCTGCTTGCTCTTTCTATATCAAATAAAACAATCTAAATTTTGCTGAATATCGAGACTTTTGTCTCTCATTTATAACACTGATGACCAGGGAAATAGCTACTCCCATACTATTCTCCATCGTCTATTCTAGGCTCCTTCCCTGTATTTGTCGGTTCAAAGTAACAAACAGGGGCCACCATTTCCAACGGCTCTCCTGGAATGTGGAACGTCACAGCCCATCTGAGGAGGAGGGCCAGAGAATCTCAGCCCTCAGTAGCCCCAAGGCCGAAGATGATTGCCAAAGCCCCAAAAGTACCAACACCGTGTTTGGGCTGGAGCCACCGTCGATGGAGCTGCAGCCAGGCGAGTCTGTGGACATGGTGCTGCGAGGCTTCTCCCGCATCACACAGGTGAGGTTCCCACCTGGGCCTGGGGAACCATCAGATCCCCTCCCCTGCGCTTGTTCCACAGTGCCTTGACATTTGCCTGGGAAAATGACATGGGGCCTTCCAGAAACTGGTTTAAGGTCACACGTTTCTGTGGCAGCACCAATTGCTTTCCTCGCTGGCCACCATCAGACCAGCTAAGGCTTTATTGTGATTCCACAGCTACCAAAACCCAGTGCAGTTCCCAAAGTAGGGGTGGAAGAAAATACTGCTCTTTTGGGGCAAACAGTGTTCCATGCTTAGGCAGCAAAGAAGGGCTGAGAAATTAGTTACACTTAGACTAGGAGCCCAAAAAGAAAGTGAATCAAACAAGTGCCAAGTGATTTATCTGGGGTAAGCATGGAGTAAAACACAAGCCATGTGAAGGGAGGGAGTTTCTCACAAGTGCCTTTTGTGGTTATTGGGGTGCTGTGTTACAGACAACTGAGTGTAGAATAAATAAGCTGCATCACAGGAAGAAAAGGGGGCAGTGACTGTAACTCTGAGGCAAGAATAGGGCTTGTGGTGGGAGGTGGGTGCTGAGCCAATGCAGGGCATTTGCTGGATGCCCTGCCACCACCCACCGGTGACAAGTGGCTCTTGCATGCAGGAGATGCAGGATTATGTGATGTGTGCAGCTGCCATTGGATCAGCCAGCAGGAGAGAGAAGATAATAGAAACAACCATTGCCTGCAAGTTTGTTGATCCTTCTATAGAATTATCAGCCAGACAATTCTGTTTCCGGGTGGAGAAGGTAAGTCTCTGGATTGCATCCTGACATTTCACAGCATGGCTGAGGGTGGTGTGTGCTTGTGTTAAAGCCCCTCTTTAGCCTTCCTGAGGCACTTTGTGAAGTGAGTGAAGGTGCTTGTAGAGATGAGACTGGTATTTAACATTCCCAACATAAAATTGCAGTTACAGCTGCACTGCCAAGGGAGAGAGAGAAAGGCCAGTTTCTCTGCTCACTATAAAGGGAGGTTTATGAGGATCCTCCAGGGCACGATGATGTCTGTACACCGATGCTGTAGGGAAGCTGGAAAAAATGGAGATTCCTGTGAATTCCTCAGGCTGACAAGGAACAAAACCCATCATCTCCTGTGTCTCTTTGTCTTTCTTTGCTGTTGGCATAGGTGCTTTATGGTATAGCTATATGGTATAGATCTGTGCATTTCCTGAAGCCTCACCTGCTTCAAAGAACCCCCAGACATCCTGCAGCTGCAGTGATGATAACACTGAGGCAGAGCAGGTGCCCTTTGGCTGCCTCCTCTCAGGGGCCTATTCCCTCATGTGTACATGGGAGTGTTTCTCTGTCCCCCTGAGCATCCTGTGGGTTTCTAAACATGAAAAGCATCTGGTATAAAGAAAAATATCCTGGAAGGGTAGAAACAAATAGAAAGGGTAAATAGTGATGTATGCACTTCTGGGGCTGAAAAATGTGAGATGCAGCAGAAGCAGAAGGAGGTCTGTGGCTAGTTGAGGTTGTTTTTCCTTGTCTCCTGTTCCCATAGAAACCCAGTGATGTCCTGGCTCTGCAGTACAAGCCTTTGGCTTTAAAAAACACCTGCTCCCTGCCACTCAACCTTGCACTGGACTTGAAGCAACCCTTTCTGCTCTGTGATGTGGACCAGCAGCCCCTCCCAGATGGCCAGATGAGCAGCCCTGGACTCCTCCAGTGGGGTCTGAAGAGGAGCAATGTGGTGGAGCCTTTCTGTGGGAAGGTTCTTGAGTCAAGAAATTTATTCTGTAGCATCAGTAGTGGCCTGGCCTGAGCTGCAGCAGCAAAGCTGCTGAAGGAATCAAAATCTTATCTGAATTGAGAAGATCCATCCTGGCTTTAAGGCACAAGGAAAAGGAGCAGGCAACTAGGTCTGGGCCAGCCATGCAGTAAAGGTGTCTCCCGGAAAGCATCCCAGCTCTCCAGCAGCCACCCCCTTGTATTGCTGCTGAGCACAGGAACAAGGGCCTGAGGGAATCCTGGACTAGACTGCGGTGCCTGCAGTCAGACCCTTGCTGTGGAGAAATGATTGATGAACCGAGGAGCCCATGCTGGGGTCACACTTCAAGCATTTACTGTTTCAAGCTGTCAGACCTTGGGACATCATCCCACAGGTGATTAATTACTGTTCATCTCCTTGCAGCCTGTGACACTCGATGTAGGGCAGACCTGTCATCTCTACATCACATTTGACCCAGCTAATGAACTGGATTTTAATAGCTGGAGGGACAAGAAGGTTCTGAAGATAAACATGGCCAACGGCCATCCTTATGTGGAGCATATCGCCCTTCAGGGAGAAGTCCACTTCCCCAATCTCCAAATCCATCCCAGCAGCCTGGAGTTTGGCTGCATCCTGGCTGGCACTGAAGAAGTGCGTTCTCTGCAGATGACCAACTGCAGCTCACTGCCTGTCCAGTACCACTGGTCATTCCCTTTGCACAGCCAGGTGAACAGGTTGAGGTATGTGCACCTTTGCCCTCTCCTTGAAACTCTCCTTCCTGTTGTCCTGTTTGTACTTTGCAAAGAACAAAGCTGATTGTGCACTGTACTGTAACAGTGGATAACAACTGGACATAGCCAGTAGGATAACTGGCTTTTCAAACTTATTCTTAGTATTCATTGAATTCTCATCCTTCTCTACAATGCAGCTCTGCTATAAACTTCTGATACATGTTTTCACAAGCTTCTAACAAGTTAGTCTGAATCTATAATTACTGAGACCAGATTGAGTCAAAATGCCAAGCAGGATGACTCTTTCTCAAAGCCTACAGTCACACAGAGTGAAGCAGTACATAAATCATTGTGTGCATCCCCATAGACAAAACAGTCCAGTTACTGACAATACTACTTACAAAGGGAGATTCAACATGTGCAATAATTTTTTTACTTTTGCTACAATTTGCCTAAAAATAAGCTTCAAATAACATCTTGAACGTGTTTAAATTTAGGGATGGCATTACTACACCCTAAAAACTTCTAAGGGTACCCGGTTGTTTTGGTTTGAAAGACAGGTGTCTGCCAAGAAAGGTAGGAGCCTCTTTCTAAAATGGAGAATGTAAATCCCCTCCCTCCAAATCATTATAATTTTGAAATTGAGAGGCTATCAGGCAAAGATATGGGAATAACAGTTCTGTACTAGGAAACTTAAAATAGAAATACAGTATTACAAAGAACAAACCCAAAACCACTGACACAGGCAGAATACAACCTGACACCCCATCAGTCAGGTGTTGGTAGCAGTGCCATTAAATGGTGGCTGCAGTCCTCCTGCAGTGACAGATGTGGTTCAGTTGAAGCAGTGCTCCTGTAGAAGGGTGCAGTTTTCCTCCAAAGGTCCAGTGATGATGTGGAAAGGTCCGATTTTCCTCTGGAATCCAGTGGAAAAAGGCTGCCTTGGTGTTTCAGATCTCAGTTTTTATCTAGGTAGGAAAGGCTTGGCTCCTCCCCCTGGCTGGAGCATCTTCCAATGAGATGATGTAATTTTATCAGTCATTAAGTGGGAGTCAATAGGATGATGTAATTTTATCAGTCATTCAGTGGGACTCAATGGCCCATTAACAGACGATATCGTCCTGGAGGAAGGATGGGTTGTGGAGAAGATAAGGATGACTGCCCCACCTGGTTTTAACAGATGGCCCATTAGCAGAGAATATCTCCCACAGAGCTAAGAATCACTGCCCCACCTGCTTTCAACAGATGGTGATAGAATTCATACTTTTGGTCACTTCCTGTATTGCAACCCTAGACACTGGTGCTGGTGCAGTAGTACAAGAGAGCTGTAAGTGTGTATTACTAGTTGGTATTCATATTAGGTAAAAATGGCTCAACTCAGCTCTACAAAGCAGGAAACAAGTCCTGGAGAGTTGAAATGAAGGAGTTGGGACATTGTAACCAGTCTGCTTTTTTGTGAGAGATGCTCTTAAGTAGTAGTGGTAGTAATGTACTCATATCATGTAACTTTGCTCCTTGTGATCTATTATCCACTTCTGCAATTTTTCCTGACCTTTTTTTCTTCTTCATTTCTTCAGTTGAGTGCCAAAAGGATACACAGAAGTTCAATGCTACTACCAAGGTAATATGTATTTTTTTCAAAGTCAAAAATACTCAGAGCTTTTATAAAACACAACAGAAGTGTTGGAATGGTGAAACAATAGAAGATATTGACCAATATTTTTACATTATACTACATCAGCCAAACAAATGGATAATAGGGCTTGAGGAAAAAGGATGTAAATGACCTTTTGTTAAAAAGGCTTGTTTTGGTCTCTAAGTGATAACTGTCGTCATCATGATGTCAATACTTCACAATCCATTTCAATTTTCCTAAGTTGTAGTATTTCGTGACCAGCTACAATTTATTTCATTTCTGTTGTACCCATCACTGACTTATCTGAGCACAATCTCCGGACAAGACAAGTGGTAAAGTAGCAAAGGGCTGTATAACTGAGCAGCCAACAGGATAAGTCATATTGGCATATATTGGCTTTGCAAAATCCTCTGTGAGCGCTTTCGTTTCTTCTCCTCTTTGGTGTAAAATGCAACACATTTTCATTTCTTCTGATGACTCACCTCTGGAAGAAAAAGGCAGTAGCTGTTTTCGGCAGGGTAAGTTGCATTTACAAATTGGCTGACGTCGTTGGCAGCAGAACTGCATTTTTTCTTATAAAAGCTGCTCATCAGCTTGAGTGGGGAGAAGGTGCAAAAAGGTGAGAGAGGCTGATGGAGCTCTGATGGTCTGAGGATCCAATGGTGCAAAGAGCTGGAAGGTGAAATACCATCTCTTGAGTTCAGGGTCATTAGGGAAAAGGAATGTGTGCCTGAGAGCTGGGGTCTGTCAGCCACATTCACCTAGTAAAAGGGTTTTCTCCTGCACCCGTGTGTGTGGCCAATGCCACGGGATGGCAGCTCTTCCTGCTGTGGGGACATTGCAGCCTCCAGCTGCAGAGTATGCAATCTGAGCTGTGTTGAAATGTGTTCCCCAGGGCTCCGTTTTGGGGCTGCTCCTGGTTAACGCCTTAATCGATGATGTGGATGTGGAGTTTGAGAGCAGCCTCAGTAAATTTGCAGACTCTCCAGTTGGGGGGGAGTGTGGATCTGCTGGAGGACGGGAAGGTTCTGCAGTGGGACTTGGACAGACTCGATCCATGGGCCAAGGACAGCGGTGTGAGGTTCCACAAGGCCAAGTGCCACAGCCTGCAGGTGAGCAGTCACCTCAGCGTGAGCCCAGGTGTGCCCAGGTGGGCAAGAGGCCAATGGCACCTGGGCTGTATCAGCAGCAGTGTGGGCAGCAGGAGCAGGGCAGTGCCTGCCCCTCTGTGCTGGGCACTGCTGAGGCCACACCTCGAGTGCTGTGTCCAGCTCTGGGCCCCTCATTTGAAAAAGGACATGGAGGGGCTGGAGTGTGTCCAGAGAAGGGCAACAAGGCTCATGAGGGTTGGGAAAATGTCCGGTGAGGAGTAGCTGAGGGAGCTGGGTTTGTTCATTCTGGAGCAGAGGCTCAGGAGGGGCCTCAGGGCTCTCTCCAGCTCCCTGACAGGAGTGTGCAGTGAGGTGGGGTCGGTCTCTTCTGCTGGGCCTGCCGTGAGAACCAGAGGAACTGGCCTCACGCTGAGAGAGGAAAGTCCGGTTAGATTTTAGAAAAAAATTGTCCCAGTTCAGGCCTAGGAACAGGTTGGCCAGGGAGGTGGTGGAGTTGCCATCCCTGGAGGTGTTAAAGAGGCCTCTGGATCTGACACTGGGAAATGGTTTCTTGGTTTAGGGTTTGCAGTGCCAGTGCTGGGCTGACGTTGAACTGGATGGTGTTAAAGATCGTTTCCAGCCCTGATGGTTCTACAGTTGCAAGCGCTTCCCGTCGGGCTGAGGGGAAGGCTCAGCGCTGTCCCGAGTCCGAGGGCGGCCGTGCCCTGAGGGGCCGGGCCGGGCGCCGCCCTCAGCTCCGCGGGGCCGCCGCTGCCCCTCATCGCGGCGTTCCCGTCCCTGTCAGCCCGGCCATCCCATGGCTGTTGTGATAAATGTGATTCGTGCTAATTAAGTTGTAACTATATTAACAAAATTGTATTTAGATCAATAGAAGACAATTGTTACAGAGTGAAAGGGGGGGAGATGGGTGAGACAGGACAAAAGACATCTTCCAGATGTTGGGAGTCGAAGAAGAAGGTTGGAAGAAAGTCAGATAAGAATAGTAGAAGGACGTAGGTCTGATAAGCAGCATCTAGAAATACAGCTTCAACCTTGAAATGGGCAAAAATGGAATGATTCCAAGCATGGGACTTAATTAAAGTCTTGTTATGGGAAACATCTGCTCAGTCACACAGGACGCCTGCGCTACCTGCGGGTCACACCTCGGTCACTGATGAAGACGATGAGCCTTCATCGGAAATAAGACCCTCAAAAGGATGAGAGACCCCCTAACCTATTAGTAGAGCATGCACCATGCAGTATAGTTACGTAAATTTTAGGAATAGAAACTAGGAGGAGTTTTCTAGAAACTTCTGTAGCCTACAGTATATAAGTGGGATTGTTAGCCTGGATGCTTTGGTACGTGAGGAATGGCGAGCCACTCCCCGTACCCCCGGTCGGAGGGGGGCTCCTCCCCGGTCGGTTTTGCTTATGCTTTATACGAACCTCAATTATACTAAATTACTTACTGCCAAATTTTGTATATTCTTAAATATATGCACTTTGATTGTTTCATCTCCAATACTTTAATTGTCATCTCCAATACTTTGATTGTATTCATTTTGTTACTATTAAAAACTTACTATTAAATTTAATCTTGTTGCTTGATAAATTGGAAAAAATAGAACATCATTCATAACACTGTCAAACCGGCCATCCCGTCCCTCAGCGGTGCGGACCCACCTCGCTTCGGGGTCTGCCCGGAGCCACCCGCACCGCCGGGTCAGCGGTACCTGAGCCGTGACCCATTTTCTCCCTCGGGAGTCGCCAGCACTCCCACCGAAGAACGCAGCTGCTGTTTCATCTTTAGACGGTTGCCTTCCTCACATCCCTCCACCCCGCCTTTGCATTTTAAAATTTTGATATGTTCTTTCCTTTTTATATTTGGACTGATGTGGAGTGCTTGCTAAGACTTCAAAGCGGAGCTCTGATAATGAGCTGTAAATCACACACGGCTGATCTGAGGGAGGAGGGTGGGGAGGAGCTGAAATAGGCCAGGACACCCCCAAGTCCTCACGGCCTCAGCTGCTGCTGTGGGCTTTGGTTTCCACAGGACACCAACAATCCGCACTTGTCCCCTGTGGCCTTTGGTCCCTGCGTTCCAAAGGATAAGTGCCGCCGAGGCTGCCTGGTCTACTGACCGTGCCAGCCATGTGCTCCGGTGCTGCTGAACACACACATTGACAGTCTGCACTTCTCCGGGAGTGGCTTTTGAGGTTTGAGGGCATGTGACTGGGTTCTTTTCCATAGCTGATGGAGAAGAGGTAATCTGTTTTATGCGCAACCTTTGCCAGGTGCTTGTTGAAGCAAATCTAGTTGCTTGTCTTTCCACCTTACCTTGTGATGCAACAACAGAGGTGAGCTATTTGCATCTAAGGAATGTAGGCTGGCTTATAAATACTATTTCATGTGCCTTCTGTAGGTTGCAAAAGTAAAAGACCCAGGTAAGGTCAAGATGTATCCTTGTATACATACAGTTTTAAACCCCTTGTGCTTCCTATATTGTATAATTGTCTAAAGATGTATTAAATTAAACTCTTCTGAAATGCAATTAGCTCCAGAGTGAAGTCATTTTTACAGCCTTCCTTTTTTGGGGGTGGTTTTTGTTGTTCCTTAGGCTGGTCGGGTGGTAGCAGTAGGACAAAGGGCTGAGGAAGGCTCGCAAGCTTTTACCTGTTGTGGCAGGGTTGGATTGCAGGAAAATGAAATGCATGTCTGTTATCACTTCTGAAAGGCTAAAGGGAGATGAACTCTCTAAATTCTCCCTGTCTGATGGAAGCAGCAAAGGAAAGGGGACGATCAGTAACACTAAACAGAAAGTAGGGCTGGCTGTCTTCGTTAAGATGACAATGATACTGCTTTGAGCCTTTGCTCCACTTTGAGAAGGAAAACGAATCCATTATTAAGCTGGATTCACCACCGACTCAAAGTTTCTACCTGGAGCCAAGTAATTTTTTGAGAAAATGTAATAGGTTGCTGTGATGCAGGACTCAGCACTTGGACTTGTTAAACTTTGTTGTTGGACTCAGTCTCTCCATCCAGCCTGTCCAGGTCCTCTGCAGAGCTCTCCTACCCTGCAACAGATTGATACATGCTCCCAGTTTGATGTCATCTGCAAATTTACAGTCCCCTCCCCTCTCATCCCACTTCTTTTTTAGTTACTTCTTCAACCCCACCCCTCTCCCAGCTCACGGCAACACTCAACAAACCAACCAGAACAAATCCAACCCATCTCAACAACACCACATAGAATCCACAATTTTCATTCTTTAACCTAATAGCCTTTTGGCTTCAGCAAAATACCACCTCATCTCTCACAATCCTTTCCAGTCACAGCCGGGCAGGGAAGGGAGGCAAATAATGAATAAAGGCAAATAATGAGTTGGAGGAGGACTATGGACAGCAACGTGAGCTGACAAATCAGGAACTTTTAAATAGAATGAATTTAACACTGACCAGACAGGATAATTAAATCAAGGGCTTCTGCAAAAAAGGAGAATAAAAGGAACTACACCCAAGGGAAAGTGCCTGCAGCCGAGAGAAGGCTGTGGTTAGGTAGCCGGTTCTGTTTGTTGTTGCTGCTGTTGTTGTATGTTTGCCTTGTTATACATACTAGTAAAGAACTGTTCCTCCTTTTCCCCTCTCTTTGCCTGAAAGCCCCTTAATTTCAAAGTTATAATAATTTGGAGGGAAGGGGGTCATATTCTCCATTCCAGAGAGGTCCCGCAGGCACCTGTCTTTCCAAACAAGACAAGCTGACAATTAACAATTTCTTGCCAATGGTTTAATTAACAATTAGTTAATTAACGTAGGTAATTAAGAGCAAGGTGTTCAGCGGAGCTTGCAAGGGTAGCTGCAGGGGTCATCAAAATCCAGTGAGTAAAGCTCAGCAGGGAAATTGCGTGGGTTCTTCATCGCCACTGTGGCGTCCACCCCATCTTCAGTGCTGGGGGGCTGAACTCCAACCGTGCCTCCAGACCTTGCCCTGAGCGGTGCAGCGACAGTTCCAACACAGTGGCACGGAGGCGGATGTTATACGTGGGGCCTTTTGCCACCTGCAGAAGGACAGAGAAGTCAGTGGAGGGTGCAGGTGACATCTGCTGCTGTGCCCAGCCTGCTGCCTGCCCCAAGAGCTGTGGTACCTCTATGGGCAGCAGCACATCCACGTCACCCCGTGACCGGTGGGCACTTTCAAAGCACACTTCAAACATTATGGTGTGTCTGTGAGGCAGGCTCTGTATCTGGTCCAGATTCACTCTGAAACCTTGAACAGATGAAAACAAAGCAGCTGAGATACACAAGAAACATGAAATGCATCATAAGCACGCTAAGGCCTTACAGGTGTACCGGCTGAAAGGAAAAACCCTATGCCATGCTGTGACCTGGACAAAAACTTAAAGAGTGCACCTGAACACGCCTCAAACACAGTGAGCCACTGTGTGATGGAAGCACAGCCTTGCCTCAAGGCCTCTTTTGGAAACCTCTTTTGATCCATCAGAGGATGTCACAGGCTGTTTCCTCAATAAGGGCTGACTACAAGTGCTGTGACAGTGTCAACTCCAACCAAAGCACTTCCAAAACACAGCAGACCCCGCTGCTTTGCAAAACAAGCCCACAGAGCGCCCAGAGAGACTTGATGCTCGTGGGAGCCAAGGGCAGAAGATGCTGAGAGGTGACATGGGTGATGAGCCCATCTGGCCTCTGCACTGAAGCGTTAGGGCAGTCACAGACAGCCCAGGTGCCCTGGGCATGGCTGCCCAGGAGAATTCTGCCTCGAAAGCTCCCAGCAGGGGCGCTGAGAAGAAAAAGCTCAAAAACCTCCCCAAGTTCAGTGGCTTAAGCTAATCTGTCTGAGACACTTCTCTCAAGCCCACAGCAAGTGTCTCCAGCACTGCTTACCTGTGCCCCGCAGGGCAGATACATCGACCTGGAAGGACACCGGCATCCGCCCAGGGTTGGTGATCATCAGAGTGCGCCTCTCAGTGTAACCCTTTCTTACAGTGCCCATGTCCAGGACGTACTCGGGCAGCTCAACTCTGCAAGGAGGAGTAAGGACAGTCCTTAAACCACAGCCTGGCTACATGTCCAGGTGGATGGAGGATACAAATCAAGTGGCTAGTTCTTGATTCGCTGCTGTAAAAACTCAGCTCAAGCCCATGAAACCCATGGCCTGACCACCTGGCAATGACTTTGGGAAGTCAGGAGTATAGGTCCTAGGTTTTATCAGCTACTAATGGTACCTGAAAATGAAATTAGTTTTAAATGGACACTGGCCACAGCTCCTCTGCCGTGAAAAGCCAGTATAGGTGAGGACACTGGACCTCCACTGGTCTCAATGAAACTGCTTAGCCTGGTGTATGGCCTGAGCCTGAAATTGCTTTGGGGCCTAGGAATAAGATTTGCCTGCACAGGAAATCTTCATTGCTCTGCAACCAGATCACACGATCTCTTCTGCAGAGCATCTCCTTCCTGAATTGAAGCACCCTGTACTTGTGTTGCATCACGATGGTGTAAAGGGACAGACCAAATGACCTAGATAAGCCCTGACAACCCACCAGGATTCACGCCATCTGATTTTGGGTTTTAAAGGGTTTGCTGGCATGTGCAGTTCCCTTCTCCTTTTATTTAGTGTGCTCTGTTAGTTGGAACCAGGACATCAGCTGGGAATTGTCTCTTTCAGAGCTAGCCAGCAGGGACAGAATTTATGCTGTCTGGAAGGACTTGAAGGTCTGCACTGTCCTCAGCTCTAGGAACAGAACCCCACACCTCTGGGGAGCTGAGCAGCCCAAAGCTCAGCGTGGTGCTGGGGAAGGGAGGACACTCCACTGCTCACATGAGTGTCACAGCCGCCAGGACCACACCCTTTCTGAAGTCCAGGTTATTCCCAGCTCAGCAGACACAAGGAGCTCTCAGGACAGGGAGACATTGCTGGGTGTACCCCACGGGGCACCTGGAAATGGGGATGGGAGTTCCTACTCACTTGACAAGACTCTGGCACAGCTCTTTGTCAGGGAAACTGTTTGGGAGATGGGATATGAGCATTTCCTGCAGCTCCAGAGCAGCCTCCTCTATTAGCATTGTCACCATCTTTATCTGCAGCTGAGTGTCTGGCTGAAGAAAGGGAAGAGAGTGCCTGGTTAGCAAAGGTCTTTCCCAAGGTTTGCATGTGAGAAAGGATCCCACTCTGCTCTTGTTGAGAGGGGATGTGGGGTCCTCCTGTCTGCCTGCTCAGTGTCTGTGACACCTCCTGCTTTCTCAGCCAGGACCTCATCTCCATGCAAGTAACTCCAGCATCTTCGCCACTGTTAGCCAAGTCTGCCTGATCTGGCCAGGCAGACAGACAAGCCAGGAACCTTCCAGAGCTCCTGATACTTGCCTGCCCCCAGCCACTACCAAGGCACCTTGGACAAAAGCTGTCTTGAAAGGGAACCGGGACCAAGCTGGTGCCTCTTGGAGATGAGCACCACCAGCACAATCCCAGGGCACAATCAAGCAGCTGCTGCTCAGCTCTGCAAATCTAGCAGGGCTTGGACTGGGACCAACCAACTCCCCAGCAATGACCTGAATCTCCTTCAACGCACCATCAGCTCCATCCCTTGAGCGTGGCCTTCAGGATCTCTCCCTGGGGTAGCCAGGAAGCTGGTGCAACCCCAGAGGAGAGCATGACCAGAGTGGAAGTCCTAGGGGCAATGCTGAGGTGACACATGGTTGCAAGTGGGCAGGGAGGTCCCAGGTGCCATCAGGGCACCAGGACGCTGCTGTGGGCTGCAAGGGGCTCAGGTGCCATAGAGAGGGTGGCATGTGCCAAACGGGGCTGCAGCTGCTCTTACTACAATGCCAGAGTCAGGCACGCGGGGCTTCACGTTCTCCATCTTCAAGATCTGCTTCCTTGGGGTCTGAGTCTTCTTTTGCTCAACTGATTTATTCCCCTGACTGTACTGTTGCAGGTGTTTTATGAGCTGCTCATATTTTTCATTTCCTGAAGGAAGAAAACGTCCACAAAGAGAAGTGTGAGGAAAGTGCCAATCTCATTGAAGCTGGGAAGTCCCTGCCTCCCAACACTGGTTTCTTCCAGAAAGAAATCCCTCAAGACATCGATGCAAAGTGGATGCTGCTGCTCCTCTCTGAATCCTCACTGCTTTTGCTCCCACCCATCACGTTTGTCCCTCCCCACAGAGGAGCATCTCATTGCCTGCAATGTCACACAAATCCAACCCTGTCAGAAGCCCTGCCAGCCTCTCTTACAGCTTTCCCAAGCCTTTCAGTCTAGCCATCATCCTTCAGGAGCCTGCCAAATGTGCTGGCAAGCTCTGCAGGACAGTTCCTGGGGCAAAGCCCACATGGGATCCTCTGCTCAAGACCCATGAAGCAACCAGAGGGCTTGAGTTGGTCTGGGAGTCCTGCAAACCTCAGGCTTGGTGGAGGTGGGCATAAGCTACCCTATGGCATATGGCAGGGAACAAAACCAGAGGGGCCCTTCCTAGGGGCAGACAGGCAGTGCCCACCTTCGATGTTCCAGGGCAGACTGACACTGATCATGGGAAAGAATGTTTCTCCTTTCAGGCAGATATTTTCCGGGTCCAGGTCACCCACTTTAAGCTGGAAAGTCCTGCTGAAGGCTCCTGGTACTCCTGGCATGTAAAAGAATTTCAGCACTTGCTTCCCACCAGGTGCAATGGAACCCTGCAGGGATGGGAGAAGAGGGAGGGAATGCGTCAGAGAGTCTGATGGGGGATGGCTCAGGGGACAGACAGGCTGAAAGGACAGGTTCTCATCTAGAAGAAACCATCAGACCACATCACTTTGTGATAAATCTATTACAGTGTTGGCTTTGGCAATTATTAGAGTAAATACTATGTGTTTTATAAATGTTGGCTTTCGTAAAAGAAGCTTTGCTAAAGTTTAGAGTTCTTCTAATGCAAAGGTTGCGTTGGGATAGCAATGTTGGTGTGGAGTTAATGCAATATTAACATTTAACCAATGAAGGAATGGAAACGTGTTGAATGTGCTGAAAAGTGACAAATGACCAGGACTAGGACAACTGCACATGCTCCAAAAAGGCGGGATGGAGGAAGAACTCCGTTAAAATATTTCAATACTAATAACCATTTGTAAATACCTATGAGGCTGATGCAATACCCAGGGTTTATCAGGGGTGTTGATGTGTTGACTGGTGTGCCTCTAGCTGCAGCTAAGCACCCAAGCCAAGCACCCAGTGCTGTTACTTTTGCTTTATTGACTCTGTCCTCTGCTGTCTCTTACTAAATTTTCTTTAAATTTTAACTGAGGAGTGGGCTTTGCTTCCCACATCTTCTACATTCCTTGTGCCCAAAAGGTCGAGACTCTGACCCCAGGGTGCAGTGTGCTTCCCCAAGGGCTCCTAAGGCTGCAGCCCCAGCACAGCCGGATGTGAGCACAGCTGTGCTGCTAACGGGGTTTGTCCTCTGCCAGCAAGAGCCTCAACAAAAAATTTTCTTTTGCTACTGCTGTGGAAGAGAAGTCCCTGCACTCAGCAGGGCCAGCAGCTCCTCGCATCCCTTATAGGAGACAGGCATGAAGAAATGGGAAAGCCAATCGGCTTCCTCTTCCCACTGCAAGGAGGGACAAAGGCAGGATTGCTGCTTTGGCTCAAAGACATCCAGGCAGGACTGAGCAGCTTGGTCAGTGGTGGGATGCTGTTAATTTTTCTCCTTGCTCTCCCAGGCCTGCTGCTCCCTGGCCCCCTCACTGCCCCACAAAGCCGCAGTACAGCATGAAAGCTGGAGGAGGCAGGGAGCAGCAAGCCTAGTAAGGGATATGGAAGTGGTGCTTAGCACTGGCAGGGAGGAGGCAGGGCCAAGGACTATGTCCTGTGTGATCACACAGCCTGGCTAAGGTGACCCTCAGAAACACTCCGGTGCCAGCACAACCTGAGATCCAAGCTGTCAGGGTCCCCAGAGGAACTGTGAGGAACCAAGTAAATTTTTATTTATGCCACAACATATGTTATAGATCCACTTCCTGATATGGGGTGAAAAATTACTACAGGGGCTGGACACATGCTGGGACCCTTAACACACCCCACGCGTAAAGGAGGTTGCGAGGAGAAAATGCAGGCAGGCTCCGTCTCTGGGGGGCTGCAAGAGACTTCCCCCTTGGAGGTGGGCAGATCTCAAAGCCCAGGAAAATGTTACCCATCTGACCAATAGTCTTCCTAAAAGGGCTGGGTTATGGGAGGAATCTTAGCATACAAAAGCAGTCAAGCACTGCCAATTTTTCCCTGCCGTTTTTGGTTTGATTGGGACCACCCCCTTTCTTTCTTTCTTAAGAAAGACTTTTCAGATATAACACTTGCTTTGTTTGCAATTTACTTTCACCTGAGAAATCTAGCAATTAGAATTCTCCTCTGTTCCCCTTACAGCAGCACAAGACACTAACTGTGAAGGACAACCACTCTGCTACTGGGACTGTAACACTTCAGACCAGGAGAAGCAGAAGCAGGCAAGGAGAAACGCCCCTCAAGGTTGGGCTGGAAAGTGCCTCCCTCCCATTGGCCTTTGCAGGCACATGTTAATGTCTTCAGTTCTATTGGTTGGTACAGTTGTTCCATCCCTGTTCTGCCCTTGTTCACCTTGTATGTACCCTTTCTGGAATGTTCTTCATTTCCTTGATGCCCATTGGCTATGTTTTGCCATATTGCTCCACCCCTCTTATCCTATTGTTTCCCCTGGTTGGCTGCCCCTCCTCTGCACCACTTCTGCCTGTCCCCATTGGACCTTGACCCTCAGACCCACCTCTTTCATCCCATATTTAACCCTGTGCCCTCAACCCAGTTTTGTCTTTGTCCTTGGACTGCCTTCAAGACCCAAGAAACCTTCCCTCAGATTTCCATGCCAAGACCCATCCTTTGCCTGTTTTCTCAGCCAGTTTTTGTTTTTAGCAAGCGTGCTCTGGGCTCCAAAAGCACAGGCCGTTCTCAGAGGAACCCAGTGAAGCGCACTGCTTCAAGTGACCAGCACACTTGTGCCTCCCACTGGTGTCTGCCCTGTGACAGCAGAGCCACCCACCCACCAGCCAAGGCCACGAGGGAGTCTATCAGGAGAACACTTGCTTCTCTGCCCCCAGCAGAAATTACTTACAGCCCTCTCTCTCTAATGGCTGAGTTTGGGGTTTTCCCCTCTGACTTTTCCCCCCGCTTCCCTCCCTCCTTTTTTTTTTCCCTTTAAAATTCTCCTGGGCCACCTGACACAGGGCTGGGGTCAGTCGCTTGTGCTACTTACAATGGTGGGGTTGACCACAAACACGCCAGGCAGATGTTGCTCTGCAATGCTAAGGTTTAGCACCCAGTTGAATTCAATCTTGCCAGTGTTTGCCAGGGTGACTGTGCTGTGATGAAGGTTATTAAACATCTGGAGAGAAGGCATAGGAGCGGGAAGTTACAGACCCAGGCCTGCTGCTGGGAGTCTCCTTCCTCTCTCCCGGGGTTGAAAGCACACCCATCATGGGAGCAGAGACCAGGGAGCAGATACGGGCACCTGGGAACCTAAGGAACCCCCAGGCACAGGGCACCTGCACAGGACCAAGGAGCTCTGGCAGCACACAGAGGTGTGCTAACAACCATGTGAGGGCCAGTAATAAATGAACCAGGGGACACAGGCCCTCTGCACTCTGAGGGGTCACCAACAGCCAGGAGAAGCAGAGACAACACTGAGGCGTCTCAGAAGAAAAGGCACCTGCATTTAAGTATTGGCAAGCAACATACACACAACAAGGGTGTCACAGGGCAACACAGACAGAGCCAGCAGCTGGAAATATCTGGGGGTTTTCAACTGAAAAAGAGTGAAGTGAGGATTATTCTGAGACAGTCTCTCCAACTATAGTGACTGAAAGCATAACTTCTTCCCTTAATTAATGTGTGGATCAAGCAAGAGCTTTAGACAAGAGCATTTCCTTGGAGGTCAGGCTTTAGGAGTGGATCAGTAAAGGGATGTCGCAGGGACATGCCCCTCAGAGGATCCCCACTGGGACCCTGCTTGCTGCAAGAGGCAGTGTTAGGTACCCTGAAAAAGAGGCATTCCCAACATCTTAGAGAGGCTTGGAGATGGCCATATTAAACCAGCTTGGGTGCCGGATGTGTCCCTCAAAGGTTGTACTTCCAAGCCCCAGAGCCAACAAAGGGGCTGGAAGGGAAGAAAGCCCTGGACTGAGGTGGGCAGGAACCCGCTGGCCGTGGTTCCAAGGCAGGGAGCTGTGCCAGGGCACATGTGTGGTACCTGAAAGCCGCAGTTGATCTCCCGCTGGCTCAGGGAGTAGCTGAGGTGTGAGGCCTCCCCAGTCAGCCCCACCTCGTAGGTGGGGCCTCCCTCCACGTGGCACAGTGCTGTGACACTAGCAGTGGTGTTGGGGTGGCCAGAGAAGGTGAAGGAGACTTGCTGTCTCTCTCCTGGCTGCAGCACGCCCGACTGTGGCAGGATACTGAAAGCCTGGAGGACAGGAGAGATTGAGATGTTGAGTGTGGAAATGGATGCAGAAGAGCATCTTGGAGCAAACTGCAGCTATAGCCAGAGGGGCCTATTCCTCAAACACAGCCAGAATCACCCTGATGTCATCCTGCATCCATGCCACTGACCAATGGAGGGACCATGGGGAAAATCTTCTTCCACACTCACAGATCAATGCATTCATTAATCCAGTACATTCAAGTGAACTTGGATGTCTCCTGGCAGTAGAAACTCTCTCGGATGCCCAGCTTGCCTTTAGAAAGCATTTCTTACTGCTTTTAGAAAAGGAAGAGACTCAAAGTGAGAGCTCTTGGAGCTCAGGGATGTCAGCGAAGGACTCCAGCCCAGATCATCTGACTCCTGAGGCTTTTCCCCTCGCTCTCTGACATATATGCTGCATTCTCAAGGTGCTACAGCAAAAGCTCCTGCAAAAATTTCCTATGGACCACCTGATGAGGTCCAGGGGGAGCAATGCCCTCCATAGGTGCTGCACAGCATCCTTGGGCAGCCCTACATGTCCTGCACAGCCTTTCCAACAACCAGTTGTTTCAGCAGCGCTTTGTGATGGGTCTGGAGGGATGTGAGGCCCCTCTGTGTGCAATGCTGAGGGCCACCAATGGGACTGGGAGCTACAGCCCTGCTTGCCACACTGAAAATGTGGAAGAGAGAGATTCCCTCTTACTCTCTCCACTTCGAGGGCACTCTGTGGTACATCCGCGGATAACCTGAATCCCCCCAAACCTAGTGGGACGTAATACTTTTCACAAGTATGTGGCGGCACCTGAAAAACAAGCCATTTTCTATGCTAGGAGGAAGAGACAGCCACTTTGCAAAGTCTCCGTTTGTAAGACAGCTTCAGGGCCACCACTGCAATACCAGCTGTCAGGTGAAAGCAGACACCTGGAAACAGGTGGTCTGGCTGGGTTGGGAAGAGGCTACATGGAGATCAGGACTCATCACAGCTTGCTCTGGGAAGGAAGCTGGAGGTCTTGTCATCATGATGCAGATAAAAGCCTCATCTTACATTGTGAAGGAAACATGGCAAAAAAATCCCACACTCAGCACAGGTCTGCAGGATCTCAGCAGTCTTCTCCAAGGAAAACTCTCCTATTTCTCCCTCCCACACACCTCATGTCCAACCACTGGCTCTGCTGCCCAGCCCATTCTCAAGGCACAGGACAGCAGGGCAGCAAAAAGGGAGGTCAGCAAGAGCATTACTTGTTGGTGGTAAGGTGGGGAGGCAACACAAGCAGTAGTGTACAAGAAAATCTACCTCTGCTCCTAAAGACTGGGCAGGATCCCACGGTTCTCTCAGGGCTGTGGCTGGGTCCTCCCCATTTCTAATCTTGAAGCGTCTCATTTGAAACGCCGAGTAATCCAAACTCGTTCTCTTCTCCTTTGGTGGCTGCGGTTTGAACTTAGTTGGGTAATGCTCATACCTGGAAAATAACATAGCTATGAACAGGGACCTGCTGTGGGAGGAAGGGACACCTGCACGAGTAGCTCCTGGTCAGGATGCAGCTGCTGGGTGGGTGCTGGTGCCTTGAACTGAGAAATGGTTTGATCCAGCCCTTCTTAATCCAGGCTGGAGCAGGTCTGTTCTAAAGGCAGCCCAGCGATGATGGCACTGAAGTAGCACTGGTGCAGGCAGCTGCAACTGCTTGCATCGAGGGACTACAGAGGACAGGGATTAAAACCTTGTGGGGATGCAAAAAGCACAGTGGGAGAGGAAAAGACAGAGAAGGCAAGCAAAAAGGTGAGATTTGAGTCACCAAGGGGCACACCCGGCCAGTGATGAGCCAGCACAGCCCTCCCAGTGCCCAACGCTAGAAACTCTGCAGCTCTACCAGGTATTTATCAGGAATGTTTCTTTGAGAGCAGTGGAACTGCTCCTTGTTGAGACAGGAGGAGAGGTGGGAGTGGAGAGATCTCCTACCTGAATTGGCATCCCAAGCTGAGCTCTGGGACGAATGGTTTGTCTGTGACAATTTTGGTGCCAGTGCCCACAGCCACCAACATAAATGTGGTCCAAAGGCTGTTCCCAATGAACAGCTGGACAGTGTCAGCAACAAGCCCAGCGTCATCCAGGGTTGCTGTGATAGTCACAGGAATCTTGCCCCTAGTGGGGATCACTCCTTGTCTGGGTTCAATAATGTAGCAGTGGGGTTTGCAAACCTGTAAGACAAGCATAATATGCATGTAGGATGGAAACCATACAGCCTGCTGTCCTGTGCTATATAAGAAAAGGAAAGACTAAAGAGGGGAGGATAAAAATCGTAAAGGCTCAATTTCCCTAAATTTAAGCAGCAGTATCAGGCAACAGCAGAGCTTATACAACCTGTATTTTCCTCTCCTTTAATGGACTCACCTAATTAAGCCAGTTTTACCCGACCCAAAGGACACCTATCCTCAGGAGAGTGTTCCTTTCCCAGTCTTTCTCTGGAGTATGTGTCAAGGAAAGCTGCTTTCTCTCTCCTGGCTTCTTACAAAGGCTTAAGGCCCGAGGAAGCCAGGACTGCTCAAATGCCATTCCAGAAACCACACAGCTGGAGGACACTGCTGAGAGCCTGAAGAATAAGCCTGCAAAGCCAGCTGAGCAATACCCCAACACCAGACTATTCTTTCCCGAGGGGCCATCAGTGCTTCTCAACATCCCCTAAAGGACTGAAGCCCTCACTTCCCACTGATCATCAGCTGTAGAGAGGTGCCCCAGTGCCCTCTGCTTTGGAAAAGTCACCTCTGAATGGTTACAGCCGAGCAGGAAAGCAGGAAGCAGAAGAAAACTGAATGACATGTCATGGGTGGGCATGGCCCACTCTTCCCAAGAACTCTTGTCATCTGCTTTCTCATGGACTTCATGGATTGGGCAAGAGAGCCCCGGGGAGGGGGAAAGGCCTTGCAGCAGCACAGCTGCACAAACACAGCTCTGCAGGTCCAGCCCTGGTACGAGCATGTGAAACCCATCCTTTACATGCCAGGCCCAGCCAGCCAAGGTGCATTGCTCCCTGCAGAGGCTGAAAGCAGAATTTCATTGTGGAGTTAGAGAAAGCTGTCCTGGAAAAATCCCTCACTTTAAGGTTGCATTTATCCCCCAAACAGCTGGAAAAGCAGCAAGAGGAAAAGTTCACGCCCCTCTTCCTTGGCTCAGGAGGCTGAGCCTGGACTCTCCCACACGCTCTGATGCTTTATCCACGGACTGAAGTCCACAGTATCAGGTTGTATCCAGCTCCACAAGTTCAACGCACCCAGCATGAAGAAGAACAAACCTCCAGCTCCTCAAAGGTCTCCCCCTCCAAGCAGACATCTCAACCCAGCCCCAGCCCCAGTCTACAAGCCCTTCCTGGCTGCACCAGCCCTGCTCCCCATGCCAGGGGAGCAACACCAGCTCCTTCTGCCCTATGCAGCCTCCACATATTAAGCAGCCTTTCTCAGCAGCTGCTCCCCAAAGGTGTGTTTTTTCTTAAATGGTTTGCTCCTGTTCCCCCTAGGTTGTAGGTTTAGCCTAAGTTGTACCCTCCTACCCAGGTGTCAATCTTCCCTAAGACCTACCCTTTCTTATAGAATGTTCTCTGTGCCTCCTGCTCCTGAATTGTCAATCCCACATTGTACCTGCCTCTTGTGGAATATTCTTTGCCCCTTCCCCCTGCCAAGCTGTCAATCTCTGCTTGTGCCAACCCCCTGCTTGGAAATCCCTTGCAGAAATCCCCTAATCTTGGAAGCCCCATTGGTTTGTTTAAATTGCTCCATCCCGCTATGTTTCCTCACTGCTTAAAGTACTGGAAACCCTGCCTCGTGCTCCTCCCCAGTCTTCCCCCTCTTGGTTGAGAGTTTGTACCCTCCCCTAGAACCTCCCCTGTAGAAAAGTCCCCCGCACAGGCAGTGTGTGTCTTTTGTCCCTGAGCCCTGCTTGGAATGGATTGCCTGGGATTCCACGCAAAAGTTCCCTCTCTGGTCTTTGCCTCTGTCCTCGGTGCTTCAATGTATCTGTGTGCTGTAGAGAGCAAGCCCTGCTCTACTGCTGTGCAGACCATTGTTGGTCAGGGAGCAGCCACTCTCGGCGTGGGCTCAGGAGCTAGCTGGGGAACTCGGGCACCACGTCAGGCACAGAGGTCACAGGCTGTGGGGTGTCTACCCCCACACGGGGCTTTGTGTGGACAGCCCAACTGGCATGACCCACAGGAGATGTGAAAATTGCCTCCTCACGAGCAGCCTGAGGACACACCTCGCACTCTGCTCTCTAGTATTAACAGCAGTTTGGCACAAAGCAAACGTAGATGGAACAGGGAAACCACAGGGAAATCCATGCTCTCTGGGGAGCACAGGACCACAGCTTTCTCCTGATCTCAGAGCTCCAAAAATGTGACACGCACAGCTAAAGACCTTCCCTAAAATTAAGGGAGAACTTGTCAACACAATCCAGACTAATTTCTGCTCCAACATCTCTGCACCTGATTTCACTGAGGGGTGCCCCAGATAAAACCTCCAGAGCCAGGCTCTTCTTGCCTCGCTCAGATGGAATATTGGAGTATCTTGCCTCCTCTCACGCAGGGTGATACGGAAATGTTGCATATAAAAACCAAGTCATGGCTGCTTCTGACCAGTCCATTTCCCTGGAAAACAGCCCCCCAGATACTTACTGTCTCTATCCTGAAGTCTCTAGGGACAAGACCTTCATTGAAGAGGCTAAAAGTTTGTGATTTAGGCTGTAGCGCTGGGATCCTGCCAAACTCTATCAGCCTTGGAACTGGGTAGATGTCTGCCAGCCGTCCAGTGCTCTGTAATACTACACTCTGTTCCAGGAAGCAGGCGAGAAAGATTTTTTTAACAACCAAAACAAACCACAACACGGAAACCTAAAAAAAGCTTAAACAGCTCAACCCCTCTCAAGTTATTTCTTTAGGGACAGCTACCACTCTCCAGCTGAAATGCTGGGCTTTTGGGGAAAAAAAATGACATACTCATCTCTAAATTAAAAAGGATTAAGGTAAGAGAAACTTTCAAGCTACAAATTATTGATCCCAAGGTAAAAGCTTTGCAAGAAATCTCTGGTTAAGAGCAGGCTACAGTTAAACAACTGGTTACTGTGGTGGGGAGAAACCCTCCTCTTTAAGGTAAGCAGCC